>NC_061862.1:36765757-37083257 GCF_907164915.1 Impatiens glandulifera | reverse complement strand
ATATATATATATATATGTATATATGTATATATGTATATATATATATATATATGTATATATGTATATATATATATATATGCGAATAAAAGAACCTTTTTCTTATACACACAACCCAGTCAAAAAGTCTTGATTAAATTATATTCTTAAGATCAGTTATTTTATTCCTCAAAATCTTATGATAAAATAAAGAATTAAAGCATAATTATATGAAAGCCGAAAGCAAAATGAATGTATGATGAAGTTTGCTTGATTGGAACTTGGAAGACATCCGTTTAAATATATATATATATATATATTAAGAACTATTTAGGAATATTTAGGAATATATATATTAATTCCTTGTTAATTAGTATGAGGACTCAAAATTATCTCTAATTAATATATATTTGTCATGAAGATGGGATTTGTTTTTATTTGATTTTTATGAATTTTTATTTGCCTTCTTGTGAAGAGGGAATAGAATGATGGCAAGAGTAGCATAATATTGGATAGTTTGATTCCCCTTATTCTTCTTTTAAAATATTCACCTTGTTCGCGATATATTTGATATACTTTTTTATTTTTGTGGGAAAAATATATTTGATATACTTAATCGTTTTAGTTTTTTTTATTTGTTTTAAATTATTGAATTTATTCACTAAAAAATAAAAATTAATGTATATTTGATTTTATTTATATGCATAATTTATTAGTAAAAAATATTATAACAATTTATTATAAAACCATAATTTATTCATGTTTATAAGCCTGAATCAAACTAACCCAATATTTATATATAAATATATTTAGTTAGTCTTACATGAAAAACAGGGAAAACAAAATCATGATAAAGAAAGGATAATGTTTGTAGTTTATGATGGCTCCAAAATCATGCATGCATTAGCCACAATTCTTTTAAAAATAACAACATATATATGAACACTACCTAAATAAAGTTGTTTTTAGTATATAATTGAGAGATAAGCTTTTGTGTACTTATTTACAATTTATACATGTTTTCTTTTTTAGAAAAGAACCATGTATAGGTGTGTCCCTAGAGAATCTAGGGTCCTTTGAGGTAGGAGTGATCCATTGGAGTTGGATCGACCCTAGGATAATACAACATATTTGAGAACCGCTCAACGGTGATTGTGCACGGGCCAAATGCACGGTGTAGCATACTTTCAGTTATTTTATTTTATTTTGTATTATACTCACTAAATAAATAACATGTTACTTTGATTAAAAAAAAAGTCTTTAGATTTGAATTGTATAAATTAAAATCTCAAATATAATTGAGTTAAAACATTCCCGTTATTTTAATGTGAAGTGGTATTGTCAGGCAGGTCATTCTTCTTGTAATACTTATGTATGAGAACATGTACTCTCTTTTTTTACGGATCAATTCTCTTTAAATTTACATAGAGAGTTACATATAAAGAATCAATTTTCATTCAATTCAAATAATTAGTAAAAAAATATAAAATAAATATCTACAAAATCAAAATATTAAAATTCTTAGTTGGTTGAAGGATTACTCTAAAGACGAAATCATTTAAGTTTTTGAACGACAAGTGTTGGAGTACTCATTTAAGTTTTTGAACGACAAGTGTTGAAGTACGCATAGCAAGCCGAATGAACCTATTAAACAATGTCGAAAAATCTCTATATAAGCGGCAATTAAAATTATTTTTAGTGGAGGGTTAAAAAGTTCTGTAAATGATAATTGACCATCTAGCTAGTTACCTGTATGGTTAAAATAGGGAGAAATATATATAAATAATAGAATGATACATGTCTTCATATGAAATACCAGTAATTCTTTATTAAAAAAATTCAAATCCGATTATTTTGTCTCTTTACTACTAAAAAAATGACGGATACGAACTCGTAAAATGATCACCAACACAATCGAAGGGTGTGAAAAGTAAACGATTTACCAATAATTGTGATTAATATTATTCAAATTACAAAAGTTATAGACGAAAAATCCAATTCAACTAAATAAAATATTGAATCAACGTAACATTAACTCAAATTTGAACATAAACTTTGTTTGAATAACAACGAGAATTGATCTTTTGAAGACATGTCTTGTTTTTGCCTCTTTTTTTGAAAAACGATTTAACGTCATTTTATTAAAAACCCTAAAAGAATAAAAAAAAAAGTATCTACATGAGTTTATGAATTAAAGCAAAACAAACATTTGCTCTAATTTTCAAATAACGGAATAACAAAACAAATGAACATCATAAACAATTAATTGTGCTTATCATTAGTGCGTCGCTTAGACTACTTTTTAATCTTAATTGTGCTGGTCAATAGTTTTGATCATGTCAAACACGACGGAGTTGGATGAATTTAGCATTACACTTTTGTGGGTCTATTGATATTTTGGTCAAGATTAATGAGAAGGATGAACCAATAAATTTTAAGATTTGGTGCACAAATAAAGGCTTGCTTCTTTCGAGTATTCGTTTGTAAATTGTACAAGTTTGTGAAATTCATAGTAGTTGAGCACTAAGTACTACTTGTACAATTTTTAATATGTAAAAAAAGAAAGAAATAATAGATGTAACATGTTACAAGTTGTTACATCACCTTAAAACTAAACCCTAGTCATGATCATCTTTTTTTGGAACTTGAAATTAAACCTACTATATGATGATCACTGTCGCTCATGCATTCCAAACATCTAACATTAAAGGTTATGATCAATCATAAGTTAAACTTGTATAAAGAACCGGCCCGCATCATCATGATCATTAGATGATGACGAAATGAGTTCAATTAAATATTTATATCTATCTAGCTAGCTAGAGATCATTTAATTAATTAATTATCCATTCAAAGTCCCTGTTGAATTTAAGATAGATCGATGATCGATCTTTCACGTCCTGCCATAGAATGCTATAAGCTGATGCTTAAGCAATGATTATGTCTGAATTGAGAAAAAAAAGATATGAACAAGGAAAGGGTCAGCTTTGTTAGACCTAGAAAGAGTGACAATTAACCAAAACAATGGGCCATCTACTTAAAGCCTGGCTAACCATCCCATTCCCACCAACAACAACACCAATTTGAAAGTGGATTCTTTTTTTTTTCTTGCTTAAACAACCCATGATTTATTAAGGACGGGGGACTATTTCTAGGAAAATAATAGCTATTTTTATAATATGTCCACTTTGTTTGAGTGAAGAGAGTGCATATGCATGCTAAAAGCATTATATACTCAAATGGGGCCATGCCTTTTTCACCCATCAAGAGCTTCATCATCATGATGTTCCTCATGCCCCATGTTCCTATCAATTTGTTTTAGAGAATATATAGGTCCTTTAAATTTTTGTTCATTTTTAAATTTTTGTTTCAACTAATTTTATTGTTTTTGTACAAACTCTTAAGTTATTAATTCGTTTTGATACTGATCATTTTTTAATTCAAACTATATATATATAGGTCAATAATTGTTAACTTATAAGGTGCCAAAATATTGATGATACTGAATAGACTTTCTTGGTTCATTTGTGTTTTGAGGTATTAGTGTCCTAATGGGTGATGTTGTGTTTTTGTTTTAGTGGGTTTTTGTTTCTTTGTGAATTTTTGTGATCACACTTTTGATGTAATTATAACATTGAGATAATGATTAAATGTTTTATTATTAATGCATTTATAGTGGCATGTACATCGAATTTTGAAAAGTACAATCTAATATTGAAGAGAAGGAATGATAGAGTGTCATATTCGCTGTAAATCTTTCGTGTTATATATATATTTCTTTAATTGAACAATTATATATAGATCACATTTAAAAAAATGAAAGTTTTGAGCTAAGGTTATTAGAGATAAATTAATGTCTGAAACGACTAGTGTGGTAGAGGGTTCATAATGATTGTCCAAACATTATTCCTCACATATGGTATGAGGAATTGTTTCCTCAGTTTTTTCATGCAACTATATGTAATGATGTCTCGATGTATCGAGGGAAGTTTTATTTACTTCAACTTAAATCGTTCTTAGTAAAAATGAAATTTGAGGCCGCCTGAGACTTTTATTCGTTGACCTACATAGTGGGATATAATTATTCAAAAGTATTAGCACGCGGCGTCATCCAATTTTGCTTTGTACTTACAAGGAAGAGAAGTGTTCTAACCTTAAAAAAAAAAGCAATAATTAATGTAATGTTAATGGTTGAAAATGTTGTCCATAGAAGCAATGGAGGAGAGAACTTGTGATAAGAGGAAAGATTGACTTGTTTAAGGGTTGAAAGTGGAGTAATTAAGTGTCCATTTATGATTGACCTTGGAAACAAGTGCTTCTCTTCAGTGGGTGGTGACTAGAATTGACCTCAACTACTAGAGAATGAATAGTCATTCATCTTTTATATATTTCAGAAGATTTTTTGTTTTTTTAATCACATGCTAAGTTATTTTGTAGTCTAATCATCAATTTTCATTAATATCAGTATATTCTTCTTCTAATCTCTTTTCTTTCTTTCTCTCCTATACTTTTTTTTAATTGTTATAGAGGTTTTTATTATAATTATTCTTAAAATATAGTTAGATTTTCGTTTAAGTTGAAATAATAATACCAGGTTTGGGTCATTTTAGTTTACTAACATAAAATAAAATTTAAAAAAATAAAAATTAATGTATAATAGATTAAAAGAATGAAAGAAAATTAATAAAAGTTAAAAAAATGTCATTAAAGTTATTAAGAAATCATTTAAATAGTTAGAGAAATAAATAATAACATATTCTAATGGAATAATCAAAACAAATTTGATCAGATATTATAATTTATAAAAGAGTAGGATAAGAGAAAAAATAATTGAAGATATAAATTATTTTATTTTTTCGATCAATCATATTACTTCATGTCATTCCTTTGCTCTTTTCATTCTCCAAATTTCCTAAGATCTCTATCATTTCTCTATATAAAATATTAAAAAATAAAGAGATATGCAGACCTTCCTTGTCAACTCATGCCTCATCCCATTCCTGGTTTTGTAGCAATGAAGACTTTGTATTTATATTTAATGTTTTATGTCATTTATCACATTAACTGTTTCACTTGATAAATTATAAACTATATTTTCTTGAAAAAATACACTTTATATATAATTAATTAATAATATAATTTAGATTTCCACAAATTCAAGAATAAAACGAAATATTATCCAAATAACAATTAAAAAACTAAATAAAGTACTAAATAGCGTAGGTTGCATAAATAATAGACGAGAATACAAAGGAGATGCCGAACTTTGTGGACTCGAAGGAGATTCGTTTAACATTGCTGTGACTAGTCTGGTTGAGTTCTCATATTCGCTTATCCTGAATAAATCACCCACAAAGCTTCATTATTTAGTCAATGTTTTTAACTTGTATATTAGAACAATAATGAAAAAAAACTTTATTTCAATCCATGTTTTTATTTTATTTTTACAATGATACGTTTTGAGCTCCATTGGTATAAAATCTCTAAAAAATTAAAATAATTTAAAGTTAATCAATCAAATTAAAGGTTGTTGTCTAAATGTGACTCAACTCTGACTTGGGCAATCAGTTCAGTTGGTTCTTTCATAGAATATATTAAGGCACTAACTTTGTTAAAGCATATTTCATTTTCATTATGGCATGATCTAAAAGTTAATTTGAACTAATCTAAAAAAGCACAAAAATCATGCTATAAAGTTTTCAATGGAAACGTGACCAAATTTATAATTTCTACTAAAAAATTCCATTAGTTGAAATGGGGTCATATGTGAAAGAGCTCTAATTTTTTAGGATATGATTTATACTAATAAACTCTTATTTAAAAAAATTAAACATGGAACTCGTAATCAAGAAATTAAATTTGAAAAGAAGTATTCATTATATATGTAATAAATAACATTGATTATTTTATTTTATTGTGAACATAAGAAATAATGAGACAGTTGAATATATATTGTTACTATTGGGATAGTGGGAATTTACATTTGGGGTCTTGTCTGGACAACATAGATCTTGCCATCTTTGACTACACCTTCAATGTCCTGTGGAGAACCATACAGCTCTTCTATTGCATTCCCAGCTTTAGCAATGCTAGTCAGTATCGACTCGCGAAAGTTCCCATCGACCATCAATTTATCCGACGAGTAATCGATCACAACCTTTTCTTCCTCGTCCATCGGTACACTATAACATTGTAATAAAAATTGACCCAAAAAATTCTAAGATGCTGTAATTGGTTAGCAGAGCTTATAAACTTTGGAAGCAGTTATACCTGTCATATAGTCCTGCACCAGCATAACCTTCTAGATCTTCACCGTTGGAATCGGAGCGGAAGATGATGGATCTACTAATGAAAAGGCCAATAGGTTTGCTTGGGTACCCTAACACCTGCAAATTATTTTACAATGAGAAGAATTGAGTATAAGTCTGCTTTGTATATACCACCACTCAAAAACTAACTAACTTTCTAGAAGATATTTGACGGTATTTCTTACCTGAGGAGAGTTTAGATTGTTTTTCTTGCAGACGAAACTTAAAGCACGGCCAGGATAAGCACCAACTAGAGTTTCTCCTAGGCCTTTCACTAACTGTGTCAATAATATGCCAACAAGTTTAATGAAAATAATATTCACTAGAGAATCCATGAGCCAGCAAACTGATTAATCGCCATATATATAACCTCGGCATATATTTCTGATGAGTCGCCAGAAGATGGATTTGTGGTGTGGATGACAAATGCATAATCTGCATTTATTATTTCCTGAACCAGGACAGCCATGCAAAGATACTCGTGGTCTAGTTTGACCTTTCTTGTACTGAAAAATGCTCTTTCATTCCACTTTGAAGCCCAAACCTAGAGAAGCACAGGAAAACATTACAACAACCATTTAGTATATATTTACGACTACTATAGTAAAATTATGTTCTTACTTTCTTTATAGCTGTCCATGCTTGTTTCCATCTTTCCTGACTTTCATCACCAGGCCAAGGCATGCCAGCACTCTGCATCTTTAATTTCAGTTCTGTAACCTGAAATAGTTTTCCATCAATTTCATGACTTGTATAGTCTTCAAAGAAAGGTTAACAAGAGAACAAGAAGCCACTAAAATCATACTAGCTTTTCTGGGGCAGCAAGCTCTAAAACAGTCTTGCGTATCTCCCCCAATACATTGATATCTCCGCCGTATAATTTCTTTTTCAGGACTTGCAGCTTTTCTGACACTACCTGCAAAAGTAAAGCGTATGCTAAACACAAATGAAGAGAACATTCTCCAAAATGAATGGCTGAAAGATGCAACAATACTCATAGATTAATAGAATTAACTCTATTTATTTTATTTTTTGGAACTAAAGGAAAACTAGCATGACACCCTACAGCCATGGCCCCCGCTTAAACTCAAAACGCTACCAGATGGAATCGAACCCGTGACATTTTGGTCTCTAAGCCGACTCTTGCCACTGAACTACATTGGTGGGTTAGAATTAACTCTATTTATAGAACTCTTGAAGTGGTGGACTTTTTTTTTGGGAGGAATTAAAGGAAACTAGCATGACACCCTACAGTCATGGTCCCCGCCTAAACTCAAAGCGCTTTCAGATGGAATCGAACTCGTGACTTTTTGATTTCTTAAGTGACTCTTACCACTGGGCTACCTTGGTGGGGTGGAGTTAAGTTAACCAGAATCTGGAGGCTGAAACTAAGGCCCTTGTTTGATCTTGGATTATTTGGATAGAATGGCCAAAATATTCTTAGTGTTTAATATATTAAAATGTTACAAAAAGTAGAGTATGGGTATTCGTTTGATGATTTGAATGATGAGATTGAAAGAGTGATGTTCGAGAAATGGTGGAATATTTGGAAATAATCCACACCAATCAAGCTCTAAGTCTTCCTTCTAAATCCTCTGAGGGCATTTCTTTCTCTTTTCCTGATCTACAATCTAACATTAGAAATGAAGAATTCAAATATTTTTGACATGAGCTGTGAGTTTGGCAGTAGGGTTCTTCTAAAGGCCTGAACTTCAATGAGGGAAAATACTGGATCAGCTTATTACCATTCAAGAAAGGCAGCTAGTTGAACCAAACTAAGAATTTTCTCCAAAATAAAAAATAAAAAAGTTGCTTTCCCCAAGTTTGGAGAAAATGACAACACAAGAAAAATGAAGTATATCACAAGAGTATGGCCTGGGTTCATGGGATTAAAAAGACTGAGGAGGAAACCTTATTTATATTGTCAGAAAGCACTTCCTCAAAAACCCCAAAAGGTAGGGCAACAGACGTAGGAATCCCAACCCATGATGGTACTTTTCCTTTCAGATATGCAATATTTCGTGATTTAGCGCCGACCTGCAAAATCCAGTTTTTTTCCCAAAATGAATATAAAACAGTGTGTTAAATAATATGAATCAGTTAACCAACCATTTCAGGAGTGAATTCATCAGATGAAATTGCATATCTACCAAGGAACTGCTTTTTTGTTAATGTTACAGAGGGGAGAGAGCCTTCGATAGATTTGCTTGAATCTCCATTCACTAAATCATCCTCCTTTGTTTCACTACAATTAGGCACAAGAAGAGAAAATGAACTTGATCCTTAAACACATAAAGGTTTTGTTTGAGCTTAATAAACTTCCAGAAGAGCCGTTACACCAGAAAATAAAATATTTGGTAATTGCACAAAATAATGTAATTTCAACACAGCTGATGCAAGCAGAAGTACCTGTAAACAATATCAGAAGAAGTAGGTTTTAGGTGTATCAGTTTCCCCTGCTTTGCCTCGAGGTCAGCCAAAATATTGGGGTCAAAGCATGTAGCAAAGCAAACCTTTCCAAGAGAATAAAATAAGTCGGAAAAGTTGCACATGATTGCTAAGGAAAATAAGGAGAAAGGACAGAAATCTAGAAGGCAAATTACCTTGCAGTTCCTTGCCCGGACAGATACATGAGATAAAACATCTGGCATGTCAGGTGTAAGGACAGCAACTGTACCATCAGGAATCTCCTCCTCACCTTTAACTGATTTTGCCACTAGAATTGTCGGCTTGTCATAAGATTTATTCTGGACTGTAAGTAACTGATCCACGACAACAACATATCCAACAACTTCCACTGGACTAATAATTTGCCAACTGCAAGAGAAAACTAGGTTACAGTTACATAATCCCTCATAAAACTAATGAATTATATTAATCTACTAAGAAAATTTGAATAAACTTTAAACATGTAGTTCTTTCTCACATACACACTTTGTGTGTTAGTTAGTTGTTTAGGTTTATCAATAAAAAAAGGATTGATAGTCAACCTTCCTAGATGAGCAGTTTCACGTAGGACAGGGTCAAGTCGATTAATAAGTGCTGATAGGGAAGCAGCTGATCCAGATCGTATGATTTCTTCTGTGAATATGTCAATCTGCGTCAAGAAAAATAGTGAATTGTGGTAGCATAAACACTTCCTATTCTAAATGGAAATAGTAATACACATACAGCCCATTTGTCCACTCCAAGCTGTGACCCAAGGTATTCTGCTGATGGTTGCAACAGATGATGATACCACTCTGCCTTGCTTGCAAGTGCAAGCCGGGTTCGGTCCAGGACTGATTTTGCATACAGTGCCCAGTGACTATCTCCACTTTTCAACATGTTCAATGCATGATTCCATCCCTGAAGAGATGAGAAAATATCGTGGTTAAAAGATGAGAGTAAAAGCTATGCTAAAAGGATCACTCGATAAAATCTGGTATACTCCAGTAACTTCTTTGGTGTTTTTATCACCTACACATCATGAAACTACAGAATTGTGCTCAGGGAACAGAAGATAGCAACTGAGCTAAGCAGTTGTTTCAAGTTTTAAAGCCAAACTGTAACTATTTGTTTAGTTATACAGGCAACTGAAACTTGTACTCCAGAGAAAGAACATAAAAGAAAACAAGAAGATTCCTCTAACATAATGGGTGGAAATTGGAGACACTTTTTTTCTCTTCATATGCATGACTAGATGGCTGAACCTGTGACATTATTCTCTCCTTTAGTTAAATCAATGAGTCAAACAAAATAAGGTCCATGGTTGAGGATACAGGATAAGTACCACAACCCTCAGCATATTGCATCTTTGATTTAATGTATCCTAGCTTGAATTAGTATAGAGCAAGTATTTGCCTTGCAATCTCCATGGTTAAACTATACATTATTATACAAAAACCAACTGTTAAGGCAGTTGTAAAGCAAAAAGTACTATTACCTTGAAGCAGTAGATGAAATCTTCATTATCATCTGAAGAAAGTATAAGATTTTCAAGAACAAGGTTAATGAAGTACATGATTTTCTGCAAAATAAATAAACCAGATTATTAGGGGGAGGAAAGTAATATATGAATTGAGATTTGGAGATTCTGATCCACAAAAGTACCTCAGGTTGAGCATTATTTAGCTCCTCATAACCCCTTTCAGTAGCTGTCCTAACAGTAGAGTCAAGGGCAATATCCAGAAATAAAAGATCCTTTAGACGGTTGCTTGAATTAGAAAGTGATGGTCGAAGCTCTTGCCGAGCTTCCAGCAATCCCTTCATAAAGTGAGAAGGGAGAAGTCATTATGCTGTCATAACAATGAAAAGGCAGATAATAGAAAATTAAATTCCTTTACTACCTCAAGAAGAGCCTCCACATTTCTATCTTCAACATGATCTAAGATGAATCGAAGTAATTCCTGTTAAAAAAGTGTGAAATGAGCACTGATGGTAATGTGATTTTTTTCAGGCAACAGTAGGAATCAGAAATGCCACGAATGAGCAACACAGAGCAGTACCGGAAACTCAGATGGTAACCCTGATATAGGATTTATCTCTACTCCAACCATGAATCCTTGTCCCTGAACAGAAAAGAACTCGTTTCAAGATTTGAGAAGAAACAGTCATTAAACAGGTAACTCATGCAATGTTTTATTTCACCTCAGTCTTGTAGCCCATGCAATTAGAAATAGCAGATTCCAGATCTGCACCTGAATGAACAGCCTGCATAAAGATGAAGATGTGGATAGGCTCATAAATGCCACAGTGAAAGCAGATTAGAAGTCAACGGAAAATCATCAGCAAATTGTACATATGCTACATACAAGGTAATAAGAGAATAGAACAAGACCATGATCCACATATATGCGTATAACTTGGCAAAAAAATAATTACTCTTTTTGATGAAGACATTCTTCCTAGTGTGACCATAGCAATGCTATTATAATACCATATAGAGCGCTCCAGGAATAATTAGTAATTGGTGAAGATATGTATACAAACCAACCTTCAGAGTTCTCATATAATGACCTAGATCCTGCAAAAGACCATCTTTTTGTTCTCCTCGGAAATTTGGTTCAGAATGGATAGCACGGTCATAACTTAGGAGCCGTTCTTTAGTTATTCCATTCTCATTAAGTGTTTTCCAGTAGACACTGATGTCGAAGTCACTTTTGATGTAATCTATTAGTGCCTGCAAGAAGATTCAATGTAAAAAAAATAGCTATCTTTCAAGCAAATAAATTTGTATTATCCGATGCCAACTTACTTGACAGATCACGACATCATCAGGGCTAGTGTTGTTATGCAGCTTTTGGTGCCACTCCTCCATGATTCCACCCTTGCAATCATTTTTTCTCTACAACAAGATTGATTAATCATTAATTAATCTTTAATGCATATGATTAAAAGACCCAAAAAACTAATTCTTGAATGATTTTGTTTATAGATACAGAAGAAATTTTAGTAGCCCTTGATTACAAATAAAATTGCTGTAAGTCAACAAGTTTAACAAATCCTAGTGATACAAAAATGTTTTACATTCATGGGAACCCATTGTAACATTTATTGTGTTGTGTACTCAAAACAGTGCTAGTCTAGCATGTAAAATTTCCTGTATTTGTGTGTCTTGAGAAGAATGAGTAACTGTAACAAAATATCAAAGAGAGATATTTACTTGGATAACTAAGATCTCATCACGGATTCGTTGTCCTACGTCTCCTTCGCCTCCACGGCCAACACTAGACATGATCATCCTCACAAGTTCTCGACATTGTGGATGAGTTTTGTAGGCGTTCTGGAGCAGATCTGTTAATCTATCTTGTGCTTTACTTATTTCACTGCATCACACAAGACAAATGCGCACATGTAAAAACTGAACATAGGGTGAGGTTGAAGATTTAACTCTTCAGCACAGCCTTTTCCCTATTACTAAACTGTCTGCACCTTCCAGAGAGTTGGATCTTTATGGCACTCTTAAGAATATTAAAATGTAAAAGATGTGAGTAATACCGTGGCTTTACGTTGTAGTTTTTATTCCATATGAGCTGCCTGGTTGCCATAAACCTCATCCATACAAGAAGTCCAGCAAAACCAAGTTCACCGCTACCTTTGGCTTCATCTATCAAGTCTGCAGCAATATTGAATCTGCAAAGAGGGGAAGGACTTGAAGCTCTCTAGATAGAAAATGACCATGACCATTATGCTCTTATCTCAATAGTGTTAAGTGGAATGCAAAGAAAAAACCAGAAAATATATTGGAGCTTAAAATCCATAAGCTACACTATTCTTGCAGTTCAATTATTGCCCAAGCAGAAGCACCAAAGTTAAGTTAAGGTATGAAAAGAAAATTAAGACCAATTATACAAGATAATATTAATCACCTCTATCCATGATGACACTACATTCATCTATCTCCTATACAAGCTATATGGTGTCAACTAATGAATTTTCTAAGAAACTATACTGTGAATGGTCTACAATGGAACTTGTAGAAATACAAACCTCATACTTAAGGACATCAGTTTGCTGTTTCCATAAAAATAGAACTTAAGTTAAATTAGATGGAGAGAAAACAAAGAATAAAAGAGAATAATGTCAACCTGTGCATGAAGGACTTTTGTGCCTCACTTTCCAAATCAGCTATTTTATTCAACAAAGACGTTGCAGTACCTTGACCATCACCGACAGCCACCTTTATTTGAAAAATGGACAGTTAAAAACTGATCAAACGTGAAGGGGAAATAAAGAGAACGAATGAAACCAAGAGATACTAAAAGCACGAGTTCTTGGGAGATCAGACAACAACCTTCTTCACCACCATAGAACCTGTACTAAATTCTGCATAGAAATCTGAACCATTATTCTTTATCCATTTTTCACCAGACAACAGCACAAACGGCATTCCAACAAACTGTTCATCTTCAAATTCTATTTCCAGGGATTGGACCTGAAAATTTGAACCAAAAACAACGGGACTGCCAGTTAGCACATTTTAGAAGAACACTTGAAGAAGATAAATAATTTCCAGGTTAATATTATGATATCTAGAGTAAGTCCAACTCCTCTAACAACCTTGTAAGGTAAATCGCCTGAACTACTTTTGAATTGTGTTTCAATGGCATTTCCATGAGTACTTGAGCCGAGGGGCACAGCTGTTGGAGGTGGTGCCTGCAAAATGTCCATAGCATTTTCTGATAAAGGAAGTAGCGTTTTTCAATGGCATTTTGATTTCTCAATTATTTTCCTCATGGAATTTTGGGGAAGAACTATATTAGTCAACGTGAATAAAGTATGATAATTTGTTATTACCACCCATTCTCCTGCTTTATGGGATAGAGCCCAGTGAAGGATGAGGGGATCCTCTAGATCTGTAGCTAAATGAACCTTTAATTTTCCATTAGCCTTATTGACAAGTACCTGCAGAAATTAGATGTCATAAGAGTTACAATCAACAATTAGGTCTCATGAAAGAACATCAATATCATGCCATGAACTTACTAGCAATTTCTTATCAGCAATCTTGTAAACTTTCTTGTGCAAAAGAGTATCTCCAGCTTGCTCCACCTTCAGCTTACCATATTGTTCAAATGGAGATAAAGCTGGCAGTTCTCTGGTGGTCATCTCCTCTGGGGATCCCGCAAGCTTCTTAGAGAGAAGCTGCACTGGATCCCTCTTCTTGCGTTGAATCCTTCCTGGAGAAAAATTACTCTTTCTTTCAGGTTGCTTTACAACTTTAGTTTTTATCTCTCCCTTGACAAATTTTTTTCGCAATTCATCAAGCGAACTCCCCTCATCTAGGGCAACTTGTAGTTCCCTTCTTGCCTGTTCAAACTCTTTCTGTTCACACACATAAAAAAACTACTTTAGTCAAAATTGTCATTGCAAAATAAAGGTGCATCATGCAAAAGAGCAAGTAACCCAGAAATTAAAAAATGAGGTATCAATAGACAACCAACCAGATTCATCAAAACCTGGATATACATAAAATGGTAGAAAAGGTTTGGAATTACAAGTTGCTGATCATCAGAATAGGATGGTTTTCCTGCTTTCTCCCACCGTAAATAAGCTTGACTTTGGATGAGATCATCTGGTATTTGGCTCTTTGTTTCAGAACGAACGCGTTCCTGACTAGTACTTTTGCCATTTTTGTTAGTCAGCCTTGTTCGGAGATCCTGTATGCTAGTTCCCTTGCTTACTTCATCCAATAGCTCTGCTCGAGCTGCTTCATATTCTTCCTAACAATACAACTGAATATAAGAAGATGGTAGAATAATGGCACACAAACACACAATGCAATGATCCACTTGCAGGCATTAGCATCGAGCACATGAAAACAATGAATTATAAAGGGTTATTATTATGGAATTAGATTCTCAATCCCTCTTCATCAATAAAATTATGTGGATAATCAAGCCACGCCCAACATAGAGAAAATTAACTATAACATCTGCCATTATTTTCCCACTCTTCATAATATAAGCATCAAATGTTTTTCTTTACATGCAATTCAAGACTTTGTAAACAACCAATTACCAAGGATCCAGATAGAGATCAGACTTGCTTTTCATGTTGTAATATCTAGACAGAGAGAGAAATATACATCAATATCCTAAATAGAAACAAAAATATTGGGTCCACCTGGAAACAGCATCAGGAAAGAACTTATGGCAAAACTAGTTATTTAGACGTATGCATAGAACTTCATGTTAAATCCAAAACAAAATATGTTTATACTATGTTCCGACACATTATAGAAGATCTCATTAAAAGTATATTGTGAGGAGTTGAGAACAAGATTTGCCCTTTCCGAATCTAACAGATATATAAGGAAAATGCAGATTAAGGAAAATGCAGATTACTGGTGAATATTCCAAATCCATTTCTAATTCTAATCACTTGCCTTCTCTTGCTTAGCAGTGTAACTCTGTTTACCCTTCCTCTCCCACCTAAGGTAAGCTTGAATCTGTACAAGATCCTCAGGAACTGATAACTTTGGTACAGGCTTATCCCTTGCAGGCAACTTCACAATAAAGTTTTCACCACGATTTTTGAACCTATGGACAAGAATAATTGAGTAAATAAAAGAATATGGGTTGATGATACTGAATAACATAATTAATTTGCAAGGAGAGCGACCATTTGTTTTGTTCTTCATCAAATATAAGAAATTCCAGAGCTTGTAGAGCTGGATCATCAATCTCTATCTTCAAGATGGAATGAGGGCCAGACTACAAGCCAATGAATAGAAAATAAACAAAAAAAAAAAAAATTTAAAAAAGGGTTCGGAAACACCCAATATAAAGGAGTTATGAACAGATCATAGAAATTCCAATTTTGGAAAATGGAATTCCATGATCTCGATTAATTATTATCAGCTTACTTTCAGAAAGGGGGTTCTTAAAGCTCTATCCTTGTATACTTGAGTTCCTTCAGGGCGACGAGCAGGAAGTACCCATTTCCTGCATATGACCACTCACAGAGGAAATTACATAAATGAAAAATTATTGAACTTGATAGTCATAAATGTAAACTATCTGCTAAGTAACTCACTCTTTCATTTTGGGTACACCGCCCCAGTGAAGAAGTAAGGAGTTATTACTATTAGTAACTTGGATTTCCACTTGTGATATAGCGCCTTGAGCAGCAGAACTAACACTTATCTGCTCAAAACAGAGACAAAACATAATATGTCATATTGTGGATGAAATGCTTACTTATATGAAGCTTCAGGATAAAGGAAACTTATTACATCCACTAAAAAGACCAAGAATAGGTACCTTTAGTTCAGAATTTCCCTCAAGCTTGAACCCATCAATAAGCTGCCATAAGCCAATAATGGAAAAAAAATTATATATATATATATATATGACATGAATGTAACAAAATTCCAATTCACATAGAGAGGCACCGTTAGGCAATGTAAACAAGTTAGGCACTTAATGGTGAATGTGACCTTCGAGCAGGGTACAAATATCTCCTGAGAGTCTATATATGAATGCAAGAAACAGTGGATTTAACCATATTTCTAGCTGAAAATAGACGGTGAAATTGCTAAAAGAAAGCAAGGGTAGAGATGATATAACCATGTGGCTCTTACTGTACTGTTAACCTTGATAACAGCTAAAAGGTAGCATTATGCTTTTTTTTTTTTAGAACGGGTAGCCTTATGCTTTTAAGGAACACACACAGAGATATCCCATGTTTTAGCCAGAAATTGAAAATAACACCTGAGCTAAGTCCATCGTATAATCATTTTAAGACTCTTTCATGTTTTCTTTTTCAAACAAAAGAGGCGCTTGCATGTCTTCAACGCATTCTTAAATCCAAAATCATTTGAACAAGAGACAAAAAAAAACAATTAAGATGTCATCCTTTCTCAACCATAAAAGGTGTGTAAGAATAGTTGCAAAGTTCTTTCCTTTGTGCATTCAGTTGTATTCACCCATAACACTCAAAAAGAAATTTTAAAGGTCATAGTCTATAATGAACTAAATTTAGTCTTTATTATGTAACGAGGAGAACTTGTTTTAAGAGGACAAATATTGGCTCTTTTATGTTACTCCAATGAAGTTCCTGGTGAGGGATGAATTATGAAATGCCAAGAATAGTTATAGTGAATTGATAAGAGAATTGAAAAAAATGCAACACACTGTATTAGTGTCTATGTGCCTTGAAGAGATAATAAGGGAGAGTACAAGTTTGCAGGAGACAATTAAAACACTAGCAAGTGGTAAAGAAAACTGTATGATCCTATAAGTTCCAATAGTTATCATCAATATAAACAATTATTTACAAAACTAGAGGAGTTAGACAATTCTCAATATTTTTATCATCAAAATATATTAATTTTACTGTGAGTAACAAACTGACAATTTTCCTGTAAAATTGTATTTTGAAAATTCTTATCTTGTTATTACCAATAGTGTTTTCATACAACCTTTTTTTAGCTTGTATATGAGATTATATGGAAAATAGATTTGATTACATAGAAATGGTGATGAAGCACTGTCACTACCTAACTATATATGTTTCAACATCCTTAGAACATCCTAATTTATCCTTTACAATTTGTTTTATTATATTTCCTACATAATTTTGTGAAAACTATTTACAACACCTGGGCATGATTCATATTTTTCTTCATTCATTTTTAGTATAGTTTTATATATATTTTACTTCAAAGAACGTTGTATATTATTGTATGCAAGTTACTTAAGAGTATAAAGAATAATAATATCTTAATAAGTACAAATAGTATGTCTAATACAAAGAATAATATTTTAAAATACAAGATATCGTTTACTTCCTTGAATTATTTTAACTAATTGAAATTAGTTATGAATATAATGAACTATTCAAATAATGTGTTCTCTAAAAGATCTGAAACAAGGTTTGGGAGATCACTAAGATCTCACAAAACTCTGAAACCAAGAGATATCATTTTAGCAATTTTAAGGTAAGTATTAAAAGATTCTGATGAAATAACCCATAAGCATATCTTTGAACTTGTCAATGACTTTAATATATACCCATAAACACATATCAGTTTGATACTGCTCCCAAACTTGAAGAAACCATTAGAATTTATCAGTTAGTGATTAAAGGAATTACATGAATATCATTAACCAACCTCCTTCTCATCTTTTCTAAAGAGATGGAACATTTCAGGTTGGGCGGTTTCTTCTAATATATGACTACGATGAAGATAAAGCAATAGAAGATGCAGAATTATAGTAAGGCTAGCTTGAATACAATCAGGTGAGTACTAATTAAGTTAACTGATCAGAACAGTGATATAATCAGACAAACACAATACAAATTAGCAAAAACAATTCAAGTATCTTAGTAGTTTCGGTGAAGAATGATTGATTACCTCGGAAGCAGGACCAGTGGCCAAAGCAGCCTTGGAAGCTGAACGACGAGTTTCCATAAGTTGTTTCCTTCTTCGAGCATGAAGTCCTCTACCGCGAAACTCGGTACTTAAATGCGAATTTCTTATATGTGAAGTCGCTTGAGGTTTGAATAAAGTATTTCTACTAGAAATGCAAGGAGCATTTGTCTTACTTTGATGCTCGAAAACTGTTGAAGGAAGCAATCTTTGATGAAGCAAGCAATGGCTTATAGAATGACTCATGTTTCTCAACCAACGATTGGAATCTGAATCAAAATTCAGAAGAAAAGTATCTTAATAAGACGATTCAAAAGCACACGCCAAGAAGTAATTCATTCAGATATCTATAATCTATATACCATGAGAATCTTGTCGTAGATCGTAGGATTGTAAGAGTGAGGAGAATTCAATCGATATTGAGAAAGAGAAGATGCAGTGAGAAGGAGGTTGAAGATTGGAGTGTGAAACGCAAACGACGAACACAATCGGATGCGGAACGAGGGAATATCGCTTTTATCGTCATGACCGCCACCGCCAGGACACGTCCAATTTAGATCGCAAGAAGCCCGATGTCTTATCACGTGAGAGATGCGTGGGGCCCGTGAGTATCGTTTAAAGCCTTACACTTCAATAGACAATAATGCCATTGCTATTGCCAATTATTTACAAATATATATATATATATAAATATCTATTGCTTTTATATTTTAAATAACAAGTAATTCGCTAGTTTTTTAATTAATATATATATTTAAAATTTCTTTTATATAAAATTCTAGTCAAGTCATTTTATCTTCTTGATATTATATTGGGTTTGAATTGGCATTATGTTTAGTTATATTAGAGATCAGATTTGTCATCTCGAATTTTTATAATTCAAATAATATTCTTAATCTTTGGTGGGTCGTTTGCTGTTTATACATGTTGATTATTCTGATTTTTTTTTTTTTTTGAATTTGTGTTCATCCTCTTCTTAACAACAAAGGATGAAATTGTCAAATCTGGAGTTATTTCTTATTTGTTAAATAATTAGTTATTTCAACTGATTTTCCATTTTGAGGATCTCTTACAGGAATTCTTTTTTTTTTTTTTATGTATTTCTCATTATTTTGACTATATATGTGAATTGTCAGTTATCACTTGAAACTTAAGATTAATTTTTACTGTCATCCAGAATATTTGATAAAAAAATTTCTGTTTTTGAAAAATACTCTAAGAAAAATGTAAGATTGTTGAATATTTTTATTATAATTTTAATTTTTGCAACTTTAATATATTATTTTATGTCTAGATTATTATTTAACCGTTTTATTGTTTAGACATTATTTTGTATTATTTATAAATTAATTTTGTAGATTAATTTTTTTTAAATTAACAAGAATTAATTCCTTACAAAAATATAAAATATTAAAATATTAAAAAAAATCAATACATTCTGAGTCACTCTACACACTGGAACATTTCAGATGCTTCTATTTTATTTTTTGTTTATATATAAAATAAACCAGAAAAATGGCTAGTTGGAATTGACTACTTAAAATAATAATTTAATTTAAAACTAGGGACTGGTTTGATTCCGTTTATAAGTATATACGCAATTTATTAACTACAATTTATTTGTTAAGCGATCAAACATATTTAAATCGCTAACATTGAGTGAGTTTGATAATTTTAATCGTTTCAGTTTATAACTAAGTCCCATTAAATTGAAATAGGAATTAATTTCTAAAAGTATACTATTTTTTATAATTAATAAATAAATATATATATATATAAATATGCCCACTGATATTTTTCAAGTCAAAACAGCTAAAGTGGCCATACATTGATTTGTGGTGGTTCATTAATTGTTGGTGGGGCATTTATTATTTGGCCGTGTTATGATAATTGTTTTTCTTTTTTCGTACATTTTTTTTTAATTATTTATGATATTCCAGTTAAAAAGTATTCTAAACAAATAATTTTAAAAAACAAAACTCAAATTTTGAATTATGTTATAAAGGTTGATTTATCATAATTTTAATTATTTGAACAAATATTTTCTTAGTTTTTTTTAAATTAAGGTAATATTTTTATTTTCTTTTTAACTAATTTATTATATTTGTAAAAAATTATAACAATTCTCTCTTTCTCCAATTCCTATTCTCTTATATCATATTTTTTTATAAGGCATTTAAACGTTTAAAATGTGTAAATTAAAAAAAAAATACATCCAATTTAAAACACATAAAGTTTTATGAAAATTTAATATCAAATCTATCTCTATTCTAACTATTTTAGATTTATCTTTAAATTACATTTTTTTTAATCACTCAAATCACTCTTAACAAAGTAGAATACATCAATCTTAAAAAAATATATTTAAAATGTTTGTAAATATTATTTTATTTACTTAAGTGTGACATGTTAATTAAAAAAATAAACCAATATGTTATAATAAAAGTAAATAAACTCATGTTCCATTTAGAAATAGTTTCATCCTATTATTAGAAAGTAATAATTCAGCCCTAATTAAATAAAAATTCAAAAATAGTAATTTAGTCATTTAAAAACAGAATAAGCATTACTTTCAAGACTTTTTATCTTTAGCACTTTAAAAATATTCTTATATTCAAAACTATTTTATCATCTAAAAAAAAATCATTCATTTTAAGTAAACTCCTTAATTTAATTAAGCTTAGGAATCAAATTTATTTATAACTCTTATTTTATATTTTAATTATTTTCAAACTTTTTTTAGTTTAAGTTTTTTATTTTCAGTTTGTTAATTTTTTGAAGACTTAGATTTTCCTTTTTTTTTATTTCAAATTTAATTATTTATTAACTTCAAATTTATTTTTTCATAAATGGCTTCCTAGACAAGACAACTTCGAAGTTTAAGGCTCTGCTTTTGAAACTTTATTAGTTTCATTTTCTAAAGTTATTTTAATTGTTTTAGTTTTATAAGAATTATTTAATTTCTTATAAGAAAATTACTCTTAAAATTTTGAATGATTTTGTATATTAATTTTTAAAATATTCTTTAATGTTAATTTTAATACACTTGACATTTAGTTTTATATTTTAAAATTTAATTATTATTATTTAATTATAAATATTTTATGAATAAATATGAAAATATTTTAGGATAGTGCTAAATTTGACCTAAAAAAATAAGTTTAACAAAAATGTTAAATTTGACATTTATTCTATTTAAAAATAAATATTTATTTGCATGTCAATCACTAACTCATTAAAATATTATTAAAAATTAAAATTGAATTTTGAGTTCTCTGACGCTTTCTTTTTGAACAAGAATAAAGTATGATTCTTATTCTTACTTTATTTAATATAAGTTATTTTTTAATTTTTATCAAAATTAATTTTTGTAGATTATTATGATTTTGACAGACAATCAATATAAATGGATGTTTCTAAAATAATGCAAAGTTGTTTTTCTTTCAAAATATGATTTGAATAATTAAATGCGATTAAAAATGGAATGTATATTAATTGTCTAAGTGAGGCTAATAGGTGTAAATTTTTGTTTTGGTATGAATCAATTTGAAAAAACTTTTAAATTTGCATTTGAGTTTATTTAAGAAAATATTTATAAATTTATTTTAAATTTTCTTTGTTAATTAAGTATCTGAATCAATTAAATTGAAATGATATATTATTTAAAAATATAATTTAATTAGATATAAATCCATGAATTTTTAAAGTACAAACTCAAATATAAATAAAAAAAATATTTGAATGATAAATTTTTTTAAAATGAATCATTTAAAAACAAATATTTATATAAAATTAGCATAGAGTTCATTAAATTTATATTTTTATATAATCATCAAATATTTTTAAAATAAATTGAAACTTTATAGACACATACATACATATTATAACAAAAATAAAAATGACAAATAATTATATTTTTATTTTTAAATAGGTTCAATGCATGTGTCCTTTCCTTTTTAAAAGAAAGAAAGAAAATCCTACTTACTGAATTGTTTCCACTTCAATAGCAACCATAGATGGATCCAATATTCTTTTCCTATTATCTTTTGTTTAAAATTATTTATTTTATTTATGTATTTGAGCAAGAAGTTTAGATCTACCTCTATTTTCTTTTTTCTTTTTATAAATTAGCCTTTAATATATATTTATATAATTAACATTTTTGAATAAATGTTTATAGATGTATTTTTTTTTAATCTTCCATTTCCGTTTTTATTAAGACATACTAATAGGTTGGCGTGGATTTTAAATTATTTGTGAATTAGTTAAAAAATTATGATGGTGGGTGATTTTGAGAAAGTAATTTTTAAAAAAAAAATTAAAAAATGTTAATATATAATGATAAAATAAAATAAAATAAAATAAAAATAGAGGATAATATTTTAATATTTTGTAAATAAATTAAGTGAAGAAAAAGTAAAATTTTATTTTTAAAATGAAATGTATAATTAAATTAGTTTATTCTAAGTATGTGTGAACATAAAATAAATAAATTAAGCTTTTGGCTAACACTTGCGGATAATGGAAGCAATCCCACCATTACTTGTCTAAGTTTTATTCGAGCCAATGATATTCGTGAATTACAGCATTGAGATGCATGATCTTGATTCATTCTCCATTTTTCATAGAAACCATCAAAAATAAAAATAAGCTAGACCCTCAATCACCTTGGACTAATATCTTATATTTTTTAATTTTATGTTCTTGAAAGAAAAAATACTGTTTAAAACTTAACGACTAAAATATTATATTAGAGGTAAGAAAAATAAAATACTTACAAAATATAGTCCGGCAAAAAAAATAAACACGAATAAAAACTTATTTATTGCAAAGTTATTCAAATATAACAATAAATCTTCGTCTGAAATTGTGTAGTAAATGTGTATCAAAACTATAATAATCAGATTTTATAAGGTGAAGAATGAGTTCGTCAGTACATCAAATGTCTAATCATCTATCGAGTTGTAACAATTAGAGAGAATTTATTAGATGTAAAAGTGTTTTCGCGAACAGTCTAGATTCATTGTGGAGGATTAGTTTTTAATAAGTTTTTTGGGACGACACCTGGTTGTTGAGTTGTGAAACCTATACTTATAATAAACTCTACATAAGTTAATTAGAGTTTATTAAGTTTGAGTTTGGACTTCGTCCTAACCAAGAGAGTGATTTAGGTTTTATTATATCAATAATTACCTTATAAATATGTTATTGTTAAGGATTTTACATGGTATACCGTAATTCTAAAGAGATAAACAGCGTGAGGAAACATTCTATTCATTTTTCTTCATAGTGAAATTAGGTGACGACTGAAGTGGACGTAGTTCATTTTGAGTGAATCACTATAAATATGTGTCTTCTTGTGTTATTATTTTTTATTTTTTTTTTGTAGATCGTTTAAGCATGTCAAATTTGGAGAATTCAAATCCTAATAACTAGTATCAAAGTAGTTATGATAGATCAGAGCATTTAAAACGATGGCATGCGAGAACAGTATAGGACATGAAATTGAAAGATTCAATGAAATCGATTATGCATTTTGGAGGATGCATATTAAAGATTATCTTTACAAAAATAAGCTTCATGTTCTTTTAAGTGAGAAACTAGAGAAGATGAATGGAGTTGAATGGAAACTTCTTGATAGACAGGTTTTGGGAGTTGTCCGATTGACGTTAGTCAAGACTGTTGCTCACAACGTAGCAACGAAGAAAATCATTACGAGTCTGATGAAAGCTGCATGAGAAAAATCTGTTAACAATAATGTATATTTAATGAAAAGACTCTTCAATTTAAGAATGGTTGATGGTACTTCTATCACTACTCATTTGAACGAATTTAATACAATTGTGAATCAATTGCTATCCGTTGAGATTGATTTTAGGGACGAAGTTAGTGCTCTGATTTTGTTAGCATCCCTACCAAATAACTGAGAACTTATAAGAGAAAAAAAATAATAACTCTATTGGAAATTATAAATTGAAATTTATTGAAGTTATTGATCGTATTTGCTTAAAAGGTTCGTAAAATTGATTCTGATTAAACGTTCAAATATTCTGCCCTAAATGTTGAAAACAAGGGCAGTGATAATGATAGAAATTTCAACCGAGATAAGAGTGTAAGAGTATATTTATGTCAAAAAATATGAGGAGTTAGTCTAAATTTGGGCAAATGTTTAATTACTGGAATTGCGGTAAGTAGGTCACTTGAAGAGGACTACAAAGCTCCAAAGAAGAACGATGATGATAAAAATGATGTAACCAACGCAATTACCGAAATTATCAACAATGTGTTGCTTCTGTCAGTTGATAGCACAATAGATTCATGAGTTTTAGACTTGGGAGAAATAATTTAATTAAAATATTAATTTGGGTAAGTTAATTTGATTTGGGTTGAGTTGAATTTGGGTTGAATTTATTTCAAGTTGGGTTAGGGTTACCCAAATTAAATTATCTCTTATCAATCCAATATAAATTAACCACTTTCTAACTCCAATATATTATTATAATTTTCACTACGTTGATCTCCATTACAATCAAATGGAAAATAATTGAAAATTTTAAAACTCATTAATAGTATATTTATTAATTATAATCTATTCATACATAAATTATATATTACTATTGTTCTAAACTCTTTAATGACTTAGTTTATTTTTGAAAATAAACAGAGTTTATCATATTTAAGACTTTGTTTAGTATGAACTATTTAAATATTATTTATATAATTTATATTAATCTCACCTATAATTTCTTCAACTAATTTAGTAATTAAAATATCAAAATCATTTCAAACAAATCAAAATGATATTAAACGGATAATGATGTCAAAAACGTATTAGATGTAGCAGAAATAAATTAAATAAACTGAATATATTAAATGTATCACAAGTGTGATTAAAATGTCAAAACGTGTTAAACGTGTCAAAAATGTGTTAAACATGTCAAAATGTGTTATACATGTTAAACGTGTCAAAATGTGTGAAACAGAATAAAACGAGTTACATACTTGTTAAAACTAAAAACTTATTAAACGAGTCAAAACAAGTCAAACGATTTAAAACGAATCAAATATTAGTTAAACTTGTTAAAAATGTGTTAAACTTGAATAAGTCAAAATGTATTAAATGAGATGAAATGAATCAAATAATTGTTAAAATGGATCAAAATGTGTTAACTAGGACAAAAACGTGTTAAATGTTAAATGAGTCAGAAACGTCATAAATGTGTTACAAATTAAAATTTAATTTGGGTTACCCAACACATATTATTTGTTAATATGTGTTGGATAATGGGTTGACTAAATTTAATTTGAGTTGAATATGAGTTACGTAATATGGGTTGGGTTTACCCATTTACACACTCCTAGGTATGGGGACATCAAATTGAAGATCACAAACTGTTCTGTTTAGAAATTTAATAATGTGAGGCACATTCCAAGTTTAATGCGCAATCTTATTTCTGTTACACAACTTGATGACGAATGACATAGTTTCAGTTGTGAAAATGGTCTGTGAAAGGTGACTAAAGGAACAATAATTGTTGTTCGAGGTCACAAAACTGAAACGTTATACATGACGTCAACATGTAGAGACACATTTGTTGATGACTAAAAAATAGTGAGTTATGACATTGCATGTTAGGCCATATGAGCAAAAATGGGATAAAAGTTCTTTTGAAAAATGGTCAGATTCCAGAATTGAAGTTTGTTGAGCATCAGTTATGTGAAAACTGCATTATTGGAAAATAGAAAGGGAAATTTGACGAAATGATCCTAAAAAGTGCTTCAAGTGCTCTAGTGACCAAGTAGCACATAAATTTTATTGCGCTGGTGACCACTTCATATTTTTTAATGAAATTACCCCCGTTGCGAGACGCAACCGCACATGCGTCTCGCAACCCATCCCTTATAATTTTTTTTTTCATTTGTTTATTCCCATTATCTCTCTTCTCCACCCTAAACCCTAAGACAAAGATAATGAGCCATCTTTCTCTTCTCTTCATATGCGAACGACGAACACGAACACAACGACATCTGCGAACGACGAACTGAACTGCAACGAAGAGGTGTCGCCTTTCTCTTTTCTTCTTTTTAACCCTTATGTCATCTATAGATGAATGTTTTTGTGTTTAATTGATTCGCCTTGATTGAATGCAGGTGTTGATGATACTGGATTCGGTGGTGCGGTCTCATGTTGATTCGCCTTGCAGAACGGTCGCGATTGTTGATCGCTTGATAATTATTGATTGTATCTCGTGGTTGGTTGTGTCTCGCGAATGCGTCTCGTGACAATGATAAAATTTTGGACTATGATTTGTTTTGATTTTATTGTTTAGGCGATCAAAATGAGTGAGAATGATGGTGAAAGAATTGTATTTGTAACTATTGGGACAACTTGTTTTGATTGTCTCGTTAAAGATGTGGACATTTCTCTTGTATTAAGTCGTCAATATTCTGTAGTTTGTTTATTATATATAATCATAGAAAATGGATGTTTGACTGTAGATATATTGTTATTTTATGAGTATGTTGGTTATTTTAAATTAAGATTGTTTTATTAAATAGAAAAAAGATGAAAGAGAAAACATTGTAAATTTTCATTAAGTTGAAATATAACTAAATAATTATGGTGAAGCTAAAAAATAGGGAAATACATAGACATGATTCACTAGAAACTCTTATAGAAATCACCCACTACATCACAAACTAAATCTGAAATGCTAAAAATAAGAAGATATAACAGTAGTTTCAAGAAACTTCAACACTACTCATTGCTTGAGTTGATGTAGATGCCAAGTTTCTCCTTTAGGAACTTGAACTTGTTCCTCAGTAAGGCCTTGTGAACATGTCTTCTAACTGAAGTTCAATCTTGCAGTACTTCTCTTTTTGCACTTCCTTAAGAAAGAACAACTTGATGTTGAAATGTTTGGTCTTCCCATAAAAAATAGGATTAGAGTTTGGTTGTCAACAAACACCTCTGTACAATTTCTTGTCTCAAGCTTAGATCAATTAGCACTTTACTTTACCATAAAACTTGATTTTCAACAACAATAACAACGATGAACTCTACAAAAAAATTATGTATGAATAAACAAACTATATAATGTTGACGAATTAATACAAGAGAAGTGTCCACAACTTTAACAAGAGAATCAAAACAAGTTGTCCCAACAGTTACAAATACAATTCTTTCACCATCATTCCCAATCATTTTGATCGCCTAAACAACAAAATCAAAACAAAGCATAGTCCAAACTTTTATCATTGTGAAGAGACATACTTTTGGCCGCGAGATGCATTCGCAAGACGCATTCGCGAGACGCATTCGCGAGACGCAATCGCGAGACGCATTCACGAGGGCCATTCGCGAGACGCAATTGCGAGACGCATCCACGAGATGCAACCAATTGCGAGATGCAATCAAGAACTATCAAGCGATCAACTATCAAGACTAATCAATTAAAAAATCCTAAACCCTACCATGCGTTCAAACAAGAAATAAACAACAAGGAGCGAAGGATAAGGAAGCATACAAGTACCGAACATCATCAATATGCTCATGGTTGCCTTCGCTGGGATTCCGTCATTGGGGTTTGGTCGTCTGGATGTTCGGCGTTTAGGGTTTTAGAGAGAAGAGGGAAAAGATTGAGAAGAGAGAGAACATGGAAGAAAGAATAGAAAAGAAAATGGTATAAAGGGAAGAAAGTATATTAGCAAGGGCATTGTGGAATTTTCATAGGGTATCCGGTTGCGTTTCGCAACTGGCAGTTGCATCTCGCGGCGGGGGCAATTTCGTCAAAAAATATGAAGTGGTCACCATCACAATAAATTTTATGCGCTGGTCACCAACGCATTTACCCTCCTTTTTAGGGTCATTTCGTCAAATTTCCCAATAGAAACGTGTGAGTTTCTTATATATTGGTAAGGAGTTCAAGAAAGAAAGACTACAGTTAGTACACACTAATGTCTAAGGACTTGCACCTGTTTTTTCTATTGGCGGATCACAGTACTACGTGACGTTTATAGACGATTCGACAAGAAAATTATGTGTTTACTTTATGAAGAACAAATCTGATGTATTTATTGTTTTTAAGAAGTGAAAGGCTTTGGTTGAAAATGAAACAAACCATAAGGTTAAGTGATTGAGATCCGACAACGAAGGCGAGTACATCAATTCAAATTTCAAAGAGTATTGTGATGTAAACGTGATCAGTATGGTGAAGATTGTTCCCTAAACGCTCAAGAGAATGTTGTAGTTGAACGGATAAATTAAACATTAAACAAGTATGCTAAAAGAATGAGATTGCACGTCAAGCTACCTAAAACCTTTTGAGTAGAAGCTATCAATATTGTTGCCTACTTTATAAACAAAGAATATTATGTTCCTCTTAAATTCAGAATTCCAAAAGAAGTTTGGAGCAATAAAAAAGGTAAATATTTTTATTTGAAAGTGTTTTGTTGTTTATCATATGTGTATATCAATGAATGTGATAGAAAAAAGTTTGATCCAAAGTCTAATAAGTGTTTTTTCATTGGTTATGATGATATCGAGGTTGGTTATCATTTTTGGGATAATTAAAATCGAAAGATCATTCGAAGTATGAACGTCATCTTAAATTAACAGGTTATTTTATAAAGATTGTGTTGGGAAAACATCAAATGATGATTCAAAATTGGAAAAGATCGGTACAATCAATTTGAGAGATTTTTAGTTGAACAATTACCGACAGTCGAAGAAGACCAAGGTGTTGTCAAAGAAAAAATCATTGAGAATGTATCCCTAGAGGAAAATCAACAAATACCAGTTTTACAGTTAAAAAAATCGTTAAGAGATCGAAAACTAGTCGAGAGATGGTCCCCATCTATGAACTATATCTTGTTGACATATAGAGGCAAACCTAAATGATATGAGGAGTCAATATAATCTAATGAATCGGTTAAGTGGGAGTCTGCAATGAAAGATAAGATGGACTATTTGATGTCGAATCAGACTTAGGAGCTCACAGAGTCACTAAATGGAAAGAAAACACTTCACAACAAATTGATTTTCAAGATTAAAGAAGAACACGATAAAAACCATGAGGTACAAGGCAAGGTTGGTTGTGAAAGAATTTCAACAGAAGAAAGATATTGATGAAAATGAGATCTTCTTTCTAATGGTCAAATTGATGACAATTAGAACTAATTTGAGTTTGGTTGTGAAAGAACACCTTCATCTTCAAAAAATGGATGTCAAAATCGTTTTTTCTTCACGTTAATTTGGATGAAGAGATTTAAATGTGACAATCACAAGTCTTTGAAGTAAAACGAAAAGATGAGTTTGTGGGTAAACTTCAGAAGAGTCTATATATGGTTTGAAACAGGGTCCAAGACGGTATAAGAAATTTGATAGCTTCATGAAAGATAACAACTTTATGAGGTGTGAAGCTGATCATTGATATTATATTAAGAGATTTGATAAACCATACATTATTATGCTCCTTTATATTGATGACATATTGATTTTTGGAACAATCTTGTATGAGATTAACTAACTAAAGAATGAATTATTTGAGAAGTTTGCAATGAAGGATTTGGGTGTTGCAAAACAAATCTTTGGGATGAGGATCTTTAGGGATAAAGAAGTTCTCAAACTTTCACAAAAAAATATCTGAAGAAAATTCTTAGCATATTTAACTTGCACAATATAAAACTAGTTACTACCCTTTTAGTTAGTCACTTTATACTATCTAAAGATCAGTCACCTTCAACAAAGAATGAAAAAATTATATGATCATCGTTTTGTATGCCTCTATCATTAGTTGTATTATGTATGTGATGGTTTGCATACGACCAAACATAACAATGCAGTTAGGGTCGACGGATCTAGAAATCTGAGTTGGGGAAAAAAATAGAATGGACATAAAAAAGTAACAAAAAATTATGGATAAAACAAGTAGATAAAGACAATTTTTTTCCATTTTAAAAAAAAATTACAAAATTAAGGGGTAATATCATATTTTTACCGTATTTTTTTCAGAGTGGGATTTAACCCACCCGAGTTCTACATAGATCCGCCTTTGCATGTAGTGGGAGTTCTTAACAAATTTATGAGAAATCTAGGTAGACAACATTGAGAAGTAATAAAGTGGATACTACGATATTTAAGAGGAAGTATGAGTCTCGCTTTATGTTTTTGAAAGTTTAACATGGGTTTGGGAGGATACATTGATGCTAACAATGGTGATGATATTGATAGTAGGAAGATCACACAATGTTATATATTCTTGTCTTGAAATTATAGAAAAATATATAAATACGATGTCACAAAAAAATGAACTGTAATATAGAGAAAACGAAATCAACGATTTAAAGGGCTTGATTCGAGGCATGTGTTAGACATATTTCCATTAAAATAGTTTAATCTGTCATTTGTGCTGGAGCTTATCGTATATGGCTGTCTCTCATGGTACAATTAATCTAGTAGTGATTCTGCTCTAGAATCACTATGTAACAAACTTGACCAAAGTACCTAAACTATCACCGAGTTCAACAAAAGATGTAGAGCAAAAAACTTGAAAAATACTCACAAAATAAGTAGATGCCTTTTGAAATTCTAGAGTGAGAAAGGATAAGACGATGTGTTAGTATTTTAGATTGGAGATGAGGGGGGTTTTTATTGTTGAAAAGATAAATTTTCATAGAAATAAAATTAACCATTAATCATTGATCCAACTACTTACCTTGATTGTCTCTTCATTTCCTTTTACATTTCCTCTTCATTAAAAAAGTCACGTTACATATTTTTTAAATTGCTAATAAATTGATAGCAATAATCTCATAAAGGTTACAATAACAATTAACAAAATTAAATATATTTAATTTGATAATTTTTCTTCAAGCCATTAAATATTAATTACATAATTAACAAACTTAAATTAATTAATTCAAAATATACATTTAGATCAGATTTCACCTTTTAATTCACATTTGAATTTCGTTTGAATTTCATTTGAATTTATCTATCCAAATTCTCATTTCCATTCATTAATAGAATTTATAAATTTGTTTAAATTTAACACACAATATGGTCATCTATACTCTAGGAGGTACTACAATTAATTGAGTTTTAAAATTATAGAAGATTGTTGTTCTTTCTAGTTGTGAGACAGAGTATGTTGTAGTGACAGAGATTGCTAAAGAGATGATGTGGTTGCACCCTTTTGCAAGAATTAAGTAAGACTACGAGAGAATTGTTTTGCGATACGACAGTCAGAGTGTCATTCATTTGGAAAAAAATTAGTTTATCATGCTAGGACAAAGCATATACAAGTTCGTTATCATTTAATCCGATCAGCTTTAGAAGATGGAGTGTTAGCTCTTGAGAATATTCTCGGGAGCGAGAATTCAACTGATATGCTGATAAAAGTTATGACAAACGAGAAACTAAAGTTGTGCGCAACTTCAATTGGCCTTCTTCGTTAAGACACCGGACGGAGAGCCGCTACCGATTGAGAAAAGATGAAATTAGTTTCCAAGTGGGAGATTGTTGAGTTATGGAGCCTATGCTTATAATATATTTTATAGAAATTAATTAGATTTTATTGTTTGGGTTTGAATTTGAGCCTCACACAGAGTTATTTATATTTTATTACCTAAATGTTTAACCTATAAACATGTTATTGTTAAAGATTTTATCTAAGACATAGAGATAAATAGTGTGAGACAAAAATCTGTATTTATTTATTTATTTTAATGTCATTTTTTTTTTATCAATCTGCTTAAACATTTTTATCATTTATAATATAATGAACTATTTTAATAATAAAAAAAATCTTCAACTAAGTCAGCCAAAAGTAATGTACAAAACTCAATCAAGGTCAACTCACAGGACACTTCATTCTATATTTTTATTCTAAGATAAAGGAAAATTCAATTATTCAAGAAGAGTATGTTCTATGGAATAACTTCTTATTCTTAGGTGTATTACACCACATTCCGTGGTTATCCGTGGTTATGCCCACTTTGATCCCAATTCAATATTAAATGAGTCCGAACTAATTGAATACTGATACAGTACTTTTTCGAATTAGTATATAAAATTGAGCACAATTTTTTTTTAAAGAAATAGTCCCCCACACTAATTGCACTTTCTTAGAGCATCCTTATCCATGACCCAAAGATGCTGGTTATGGTTCATCTTGTCAATTTATCATGACTAAATGGTTGGTCATTTCATGACCAAAACCACAATCATGTCATTGGGTCTTGGTTTTTGTCAAATTATGACAAAAATCACAACCAAAGTCATCCAATCAAATGCTATCATTTGTCAGCATCACTTGCCCAAATTTTCTTTATCTCTTATATTTAAAACTCGATTTTAATATTATTTATAATTTAAAAATATATATATATATCAAAATTCATAATTTTTCGAGATCTATAAATAGAGACCACTCTTGCTATATTTTGGAGCAAAAAAAATCACAATTTTTTCCATTTTTACTAATTATCCTCCTTTGTTTACAATTATCCATAATTAATACTAAATTATTATGGATAACTACAACAATAATCCAAACACTTCCGCTGATTTTGATTCCGAATATGAAAGTTTTTCGACAGTTCAAGCGTAATAATCCAACCAGGTGGCAAATTATGATGTCGCCGGAAGATAATTACGGTATATCTCAGAATTAGAAATTAAATATTATTATTATATTTAAAAATTATTTATTATTTTTTTAATTTAAAAGTAAAAATAATATTTTTTAATTCATGATAAAAAATTATTGATCATGGATAAACACAATAACCAAAATCTTAGTTATAAAGCTCTTTTCATAATTATGACTATAATCATGACTAAAAAATAGGGGATAAGATGCTCTTACCATAATTAACAATTTTAAGATTTCGTTCAAAATTAGGGCTCAATACCTTTCTAGTGGACGAAAATAAACTAATTGAATCAATCGGATTGTAGGACTTATTGAATAGAACAATGTGGATTTTTCGTCCCAAGCTCAGGTGAAACTAGTTTAAAGGCCCTAAAAAGTAAAAATTAAGCCCTAAAAAACCTGGTTTGTTTACTTTACTAACTTTATTATTTGTTGTTATTTTGTTAGAATAATAATATTTAATAATTTTAAAAATATATTATTTTCTTAATATAAAAATTTGAATGGATTAAGTTATAAATAAATTTAGTTAAAATGTTTTTGTAATATTTTGAGAATGTTTTGTTTAGATTATATGATTATTATATTAAAACTAACTTGATTAAACTTATAAGTACGAAGTTATCGCGATTGTATCATAAATTAATAGTAATTTTAGCGAATAAGCCACAACGAATAAATGAAATCAAACGTCTTTGAGTGTTTAGTGAATAAACTAAATAATTTAGAGCAAATAAAAAGGATAGATTAGAACAATTAAGCGTATAAATGCATTCCTAGTTAAATAATATGAACATTTAACAAATCAATTGTAGCAAATAGTCTGATTTAAACTGGTCCTTTATTTATTCCTTCATAATATAGATTATATACTCTAAAATTCACCAGGTAATTCAATTTCAAATTTTATAATATAATAAAAAAATATTTACATATTTATGTTATTCAATCTATTATAGTGGCTCAATTATTAAAGTTTGTCTAAGATTTTATTTTTATTAAGAAAAATATCAATATATTAATTTCTTAAATTAAAAAATATATATTAGTTCAACATAACTCGTTAAACTAAAAAATATATATTAGTTCAACACTTTAAAACCGTATTAAAAATGATAAAATAATAAAATATTTTATTTAAAAAAAATAAAAAAATATTCAAATTATAAGTAATAATTAAAAAAGTGAAATTAAGAATTATAAAATCTTATTTGAATTCCATAAAAATAATTTGTTTAATTATTAATCTTAAACAATGTAACAAATTTACTAATTATAATTACATTCTAAATTTCAATTTGATTTACTTAAATAACGTTGATGGATAATAATTTAAAGGTGAGTTTTTTTTTTATAAAATATTTAAAAAATATTAATATATAATAATAAAATAAATTATTATTTTTAAATAAAAATAATTAAGTATTTTAATAAATGAATCAATGATATTATTATTAGATAGAATAAATGAAGCGATGATTTCGGTCAAAAGTTCTCGGTCAATACATTTGGACCAACAACTTCTTAAGAACCTTATTTGAAATCATTCTGTCCATTTATAAACATTTAAAAATAAATGTAATTAAAAATATTTTATTTTATTTGGTATGTAAAGAAACATATTTGGAAATGTAATTTTAAATTGGGCTACCGTCTTCTAGAAGCTGAACATAATTGATTCCTTTCTTTTAAAAAATGCCTAATTACTATTTAGTCTAATATTTAGTGCTTCAACTTTAATTATTTTAGTGATTTAATGTTTTAACTTTAAAATTTACATATTTCTTTCACTAAAATGGGACTTTCGCCTAACATGCTAGACAAACTAAGCCATCTGACTTTCTCCATTGGAGGAAGATCAAATATCAAGTTTCTTCTTTGGTAAATTTTGATTTTTTTTAAATTCAAATAAAATAATTGATTTGTCAAGATAAATGAGATTACATTCATTTAAAACAAAAATTATTAAAAAGGTACAAGCTGAAGTATATGACTATTTTAAAGTTCTAGCTGTAAATTGCAAGAGTTGCTTAGGTATTTTTTTGGCTATTGAAATAATTTAAAGAGGAAAAAAATATGATGATGGATGATATTTTGAGAATGTTATATATATATATATATATATATATATATATATATATATATATATATATATATATATTTAAAGTAAAAAGATTTAAAAATATTGTTATATATAAATAAGATAAAAAATAATAATTTAAAATAAAAGATATTTTAATATTTTGGTTAATAAATTAATTAATTGAACGGAGAAGAAAGTGATTTGATATTATTGATATTTTAAAATTATTTGAATAATTTAAAATAAACAATTAGATTATAATGGTTTGGTAAAGTCAACAGGTATTCAAGTTTTTCATTTTTTATTTGAAAATCAGATTTGTCATTAGTTGACTTTGTGTACAAGTTAGTTTGCTTTAGTTGGTATTTTTCTTATTTTAATAACTTAAAATAAAAAATATTTTTTATTCTCTTTATTATTTCTAAATTATTTAATTTATTAATTAAAATATTAAAATATTCTTATTATTTTTATTTTATTATTATATATTAATACTTGTTAAATATTTTTATTCAAAAATATCCTAACTTATTAACAACCGGGAAGAGATCTCCTGTTGTCAAATTACCCTGTTTCCATGTTCCCCTCTCACAATGGGAGTGGTAATGTGGTAAATAAATAAAATAAAAATTTTATTTATTTACCACATTACCACTCTCATTGTGAGAGGGGAACACAAGAACAGGGTAATTTGGCAACAGGAGATCTCATGAGCTAACAATCACTATCTATCATTGTATTTTTTTATAAAAATATATAATCATATATTTTTTTAAATATATATAATATTTTAATTTATTGATGAAATAATGTGACTCTACCATAATGGGGTGTTCATCGGTTCGGTTTTCGGGTTATTCGAGTTTTCGGTTGGAGTTTTTCAAATTTTTATTTTTTTAAGCAAATTCAAAAACCGAACCGATTTAAATAAATTCGAATTCGGTGAATTGAAATTCAGTTCAAATTCGGTCGGATATTCGGTTTAGACCAAATAAAGAACATCACATACCTATAAATTTTTTTAAAAAGAGTTAACAAGATAAATAAGTTGTTAAGTAGATCTTATCTACTTAAATTGTAAAAAAAAAAATATAAATCATGCAAATTTAGCTTAGTGACTAGCGCCAATATATATTCGGCAATTGAACGACGAAAGTAAAACAGTATTGACGACGACAATATATTGCGGTTGAGAGGTGTGGACAGCTCGAGAAAGAGGAAAATGAATGAGGAATTATAAATTTAATTTAGGGATATAGTAAAAGGCCCATAATAATTTAATATATAATATGTAATTAGTTATATAATAAAAATGAATTCGGTTTTCGGTTTGGTTTTCAAGTTGAAATCTAAACTCGAAAATCAAACCGAAAACCGTATTTGAATTCGAATCGGTTTAAAATTCGATTCGAAAACCGAAAATATAATTCGAATTCAATTTATTTAAATTCTGTAAATTCGAATTCGGTCAGATATTCGATTCAGACCAAATATTAAACACCCTACTATCATGTCGTTCAATATCATGTTGTTCAATGTAAGAGTCAGTAGTCACCGAAGAAGAGTAGTCACCAAAGAGAGAGGCACTTTGAATGAAAACGAAAACCGTGCAATATTTACTTAATTTAAAAAAAAATAATTAAAATAAATGATTGATAATTTTACCTATTAATTTACTAAAGGTCGGTGCAATTAATTCGTTAGATAATTTTTATTCGAATAATCTGACTCGTTTTATGGTGGGACCCAATGATTGGGAAAACTCGTTTTCATCTCCTGTTCCTATGAGAGTTCTTCACGAAAACCAAAACTGAGTTTATTTGATTAAGATATTGATGAGTTCGAAAGTGATTCTCTCTCACATTTGTTAAACTTTCAAGGAATCATGGCAATTCGATTTCTCTATTTGTTTATCTTCCTAAGTTTATACTTCGATCGATCTCTTTCAGACCCAAGAGCCACAGAGGCGGCTCTGATATGCAAACAAAACTCGACGGCTGCGATGGCTGACCGACAAGTCTTCGTAGCTAACTTCTTGGCAACCATGGACGCTTTATCTCCTCAAGTATCCACTCAGATGTACGGAACAGCTGTCAATGGCTCAGGAAATACAACTGTGTATGCTTTTGGAGAGTGTATGAAGGACTTGTCTCAAACCGATTGTAATCTCTGTTTTGCTCAAATCAAAACCCAGATTCTACGTTGTCTTCCTTTTCAGAGAATGGTTCGTGGGGGAAGATTATTTTATGATGGGTGTTATTTAAGATACGATGATCATATGTTTTTTAATGAAAGTTTGAGTTTAGTTGATAGAACTGTTTGTGGGTTGAATAATTCTGTGGGATCTGAGAGTGTTTTTGCTCAGAATGTTGATGAACTAGTGAAGAATTTGACTGGGGTAGGGGTTTTGAAAGATGGGTTTGCTGTTGGTTTTGTTAATAGAGGGAATTTGTCTGTTTATGGTTTGGCTCAGTGTTGGGAGTTTGTGAATGGAAGTTCTTGTGATAAGTGTTTGTCTGATTCGGTTTCTAAGATTGGATCTTGTGTTCCGAAGGATGAAGGAAGAGTGTTGAATGCAGGTTGTTATTTGAGATATTCCACTAAGAAATTCTATGATAATTCCACCATTATTCAGCTTCCAAACAATGGAGGTCAGTTTTGTTTTTTGTTTTTTTCATTTTTTTCTCTGCATCTGGTTTATTGATAGGCATTCATGATCCTATGTCCAAACGAGATAATGGTTTCTTTCTTTAGGTGGAAACCATTTAGCCATTGTCCTAGCTTCAACATTATCTTCTTTAGCTTTGGTGCTAATTATAGCAGCAACAGCATTTCTGGTCAGGCAGAGACTTGCAAAGAAGAAAAGAGGTAATCAAAATATGTCGAAAATGCATTCCTAGAAGAATCAATGGTTTAAAATTTCTGCTGTTTTTTACAGAAAGGAAGCAGCTAGGAGTCATGTTGGCAGTGGTTAATAAATCTAAACTCAATGTTTCATACGAAGCTCTTGAAAGGGCCACAAACTATTTCAACGATTCCAACAAATTGGGACAAGGGGGTTCCGGTTCAGTATACAAAGTAAAGACTTTCGATTCATTCCTATCGTCCAATGAATCCATTCTATTGAAAGTTTGTCTAATTTAAGATTGGTTTGAATAGGGGACTCTTCAAGATGGTGAGATTGTGGCTATTAAGAGACTTTTCTTCAATACAAGACAATGGGTAGACCATTTCTTCAATGAAGTCAATTTGATAAGTGGCATTCATCACAAAAATCTAGTAAAGCTTTTGGGATGCAGCATTACCGGACCAGAAAGCCTTCTTATCTACGAGTATGTACCAAACGGGAACCTTAATAGTCTCCTCTTCGGTTGGTCTCTTATCTTTCCTTGTTTGTTGTTGTATAGTCTTTCTTTTGTTTGTCGATGGCTGACAATGTTTTTTCTCAATTCTTTTTTTGGGCTTAGGAAGAAGTAGGGAAATAGGGTTGAGATGGGAAATGAGATTTAAGATCATACTTGGAACAGCTGAGGGTTTGGCGTATCTTCATGAAGAATCGAACTTGAGAATCATACATAGAGATGTTAAATTGAGTAATGTACTTTTAGAAGCTGACTACACACCGAAGATAGCTGATTTTGGGCTCGCTAGACTATTCCCGGAAGACATGACTCATATTAGCACGGGCATTGCAGGCACATTGTATGATCTCCTTCTTTTCTTTATTCGAGATTGAAGAATTTACATTTGGATTAAACCATAAACCTCTTTATTATATAGTTGCAATGTCATTGATATTGTTATTATTATTCTTTGAAGTCTAAAGAAAAATATAACAACAAAGCCATTGATATTGCAACTATGGTGGAGTCTTTTGACATTATTATCATGTTTCTCATTAACAACCAGACTCAGATCTAGAAAGTGTCTTCAAATGGATACATAGATGCAAAAGGTTGAAACTATCACTTTTTTAGAGACTTGAAAAATAATAACAATAATAATGCATTGACATTGCAACTATTTTTGCTAACTCTTGGATCATATTAAATCTCAGAGGCTACATGGCTCCAGAGTACGTGGTTCGAGGGAAATTGACAGAGAAAGTTGACGTTTACGGCTTCGGTGTCCTTCTGATCGAGGTGGTATGCGGAAAGAAAAACGCCTCTTTCGGGGAGAGCTCCTTCTCCATTTTGCAAACGGTACTATTTCAACCTCATTTTGACAATGCATGACTTATCTTTTTGTCATGCTCATCGTTTAATTTGCTTATATTTTTTATATAGGTATGGCGGCATTACGAAACAAGGACACTGGTTGAGGTAATTGATGGATCGATGGACGGAGAGTTTGAAGGGGAAGACATTTGTAGGGTGCTTCAAATAGGACTGCTTTGCGTACAAGCATCGGCGGAACTAAGACCATCTATGTCTAACATTGTGAAGATGTTAAAAGACGAGATGGAGATGCCTGAGCCGACACAACCTCCGTTTCTTAACTCGAGTAGTGCAGAGTTCGGTCCGAGTGTTAAGCCCGAAGAAACTCCCAAAAACCAATCTTACACTCAGTCTTCTGGGAATAGCTTAACACAAAGCTGGATTGAGCCTAGATAGTACTCATCATTTATGTAATAATGCTAGATAGAAGTCTTCAAAAATCCTCATTAGTAAATTATTATTACTTGATAATAGTAACATATCTCTATATATATTAATATTAGGAGTATTAAGATTGAGTTATTTTTAACCCTTTATATATAAATATTTCTTTAATCCAGGCTTATATATATATATATATATATATATATATATATATATATATATATATATATTATATTTTGTTTCAATAAAAAGAATCAGTCCATGCCACTAAACAAATATAAGTCAATTTTCAAATGAGTATTGATCTAAATAAGCCTCACTAGTTTTGTTTTTTTTTCACCAAAAAATATAAAGTAGATTCTAATTAAAGTATTATAAAATTGGCCGAATACTTTGACCGATAATGGCCTTTGTTTTCAATTACAATAAGAATATAGTATTTAATAATAATTATGTTGAACTTCTAGAAGGGTCCTTATCATTGAGAGGTCAATTTTTTTTATGATTTTCAAAACTTGAGGCTCAAGGGAGGATCAACATCACAATATTAGGTGAAAGATTAAAATGAAGATATTCTCCAGTCTCCACTATGTTTCCCAGTCTTATTGATCTTTCCAAATCAATCCGTTCTGTAGTTTATTTCAATCCATGTAATTTATTCATTAAAAATAGAGTTTCCTTACATGTTATATTAAAATACAATTTTTTTTATTGAAAATATGAGAATATTTTTCATTACGATAAATATAATTCAATTTGAGGTTTTCAATTCTAATGGTTCTTTTTAGCGGTTTTTCGGTTTGATCAGTAGTTGATTGGAGATGGGACTATTGATTTGTATCCTTCGTCCGATTTTCTCTCACACTAATAAACATAATTAAATATATAATATCATCAAATATTTATTCTTCATATTTATAAGAGTTTTAAGTTTAAATTTTTAATATATAATAATATATTATATAAAAATATATTTTTATATAAAAAATATTTTATAGATATTGCTCCGTGAAAATTTTTCAAAATCACAACTAGACGATGGTAATAAAAAAATCTTTAAGTAGAATAAATGAGACAGATAAATATTGTCCATCCCATTGGCATCCTGGAATCAATGACGATAAACTATTAGCCAACTATGATAAATTATTACAAATCTTAGTCATGACATGAACGTCACTATTAATTAGATAAATTGTCACATTAATATAATGAAACTAAGTCCAATACATAATTATTCAAACAATCGATAATCTCAAATTTTAATCTTCAATAAAAGAAAAACAAAATAAAATCAACATTAGTCATATAATCTCAAAAGATAAAATAATATTTTTAACGTTTAATATTTTCGTATTAAAAAATAAAACTGCACAAGTCTCGTAATTTCATTCTCAACTAGCTAAGTTTTCTTCCCAAAATAAGTCTTATAAACTAATAAATTTAACCAACAAAATCAAGTAAACAATACTAAAAAAATATAATGATACCATTTTATATATCAAATCATTTTTATAATAAACTCTAATTATTAATAATCATTCTCGAATAAATGATAACTCTTAAATTCAACCATTAATGTAACAATTATCGTCGAAATAATAATTCATAACTGCAACTATTTCATTGAAATAAAAACGTAAATATAATTATTATCGCTGAAATTGTAACTCATAAATATAACTTTATCATCCAAATAATGACTCGTAATGTACTATTATAATCAAAATGATAGTTGTGTAAAAATAATCATTATTGTTTTGACAATAACTAAAAACATTATATATCACAAGAGTGATAATTCATACAAATAATTATTACCGTGAAACAAATAATTCAGTAACAAAAAATATTATCAATATAGTTTGTATAATTTATTTGTCACATTTTTTTCTTCTTAACAAATTTTACAATTATTTTAAAATATGTTGAGAGTGACAACAATCATTTAAAACTAATTAATTATTATTAAATGTAGATAGGTACTTGCGGACATAGATGTGAAGTCATCAACTCATCATCAATGTTCCAATTATTTTTATACAACATTAAGCCTAATTATTTTTATTTATAAAAAAATTGTCCTTTGCAATTATTATATTTTATTTACTAAAATAATAACATTCTATTATTAATATATTTTATTTACCAAATTTATTTATTATAATATTTCTTTCTAAAATATTAATAATTTTTATTTAAATACTTTAATTTTTCAATTTCCTTCATTTTCTTTCTCTCTTCTCTTGTTCTCTCTTTGACGGCGGCTACGGCGACGGAGGCGGCGGGACGGCAGTCCACTTCATACAGATTTATGTTCTTATTTACATGATCTTTATTTCAAACCCTAATCTAAATCGATTTATGTTTTTATTTACACGATCTTCATAAACCCCTAACCCTAAACCTATTTTGCATGCAGGTCAGGTGAATGATTCTAAGATTTATGTTCATGTTTCCATTATCTTCATTTCAAACCCTTCGATTTAATTTGTTTTTATTTGGTAGTTCATATTGGTTCATATTTGTTATTTGGTTCATATTGGTTCATATATGTCGATGATGATATTTACAGATAATCTCGAATCATATAGGTTCCGTTTTAGGGAAGATTCGCTAAGGACTCACCGTTTCGCTAAGGACTTACCGTTTCGTTAAGGACTTACCGTTTCGCTAAGAACTTACTGTTTCGCTAAAGATTTACCGTTTTGCTAAGTGCTTAGCTTTTCGCGAAATGCTAAGTACTTAGCGAAATGATAAGCACTTAGCGAAATGCTAAACACTTAGCAAAATGCTAAGCACTTAGCAAAATGATAAGCACTTAGCAAAACGATTCTTATCTGTCTTCATCACCGGTGAGACTGAGCTCAGGATTCCTAAAGGCTCCAGTTAGAGCCAGGAACCCTTTGATGGTTGCAAAAGCCTCATGTGGAAAGTTTACATGGTATGTATCATGTATGTATGTAATGTAAGAAAATAAGAATAGAATTGAAATTTGTTTGTTTGATTGATTGTAGTTTCGAGAGGGATTGGCTACGGAAAGATCTGAACGTGATTGAGTTTGGGTTGATCGGATGGTTAGCACCTTCCAGTATTCTGGCGATCAACGAACTCTTTTCAGCATTGGGACTGAGCATGCTCACTTCCCAACTGGTCGTGCTCTCACTTCTCCATTTTGGTAATTCATTTATTTATTAAAATATATTTCTGTTTCTTTCTAATATTAATATACATAAACAAATAAACAAACAGGTTACAACGGGTTACTTGGCACTTGGGATTGTTGTTGGCATTGACTTTTGGACAAATTGGATTCAAGGGCAGGCGGAAGATTACTTCAGTAAATAAATAAATTAATTCTAATTAAGAAAATAATAATATATAAAAAGTGAACTACTTTCTTTGGGTATTTGTTAATGAATGTTTAAGCTGCTTTTGTTTCATTTCTTTCTATACCATTTCATTTATGCATCAAATTAAAACATAACCATTTCTCTACAAATGAGCATTTGATTTATGCAAAAGTAAAAAAAAAAACCATAAAAACGCCATTTGTGGGAAACAAACCCACAACCATGTGGTTAAAAGCCACGCACTCTACCAGCTGAGCTAAGACAACTCATGTTTATGTATTTAGTTTTAACATAAATGAATATCAAATAGTGTATCACAATTTACCAAACGGAAAATCCTTAGCGAAACGGTAAGTACTTAGAGAAACGGTAAGTCTTTAGCGAAACGGGAAGTAAACTCTAAACAACAGTAATTCGAAGATGAATAAACCCAACATCAATAAAATTGAAGTATCATAAGATAAACGTACCAAGTGGAACAATGCTCGTGCTCGTCGTGGAACTCATTATCGTGGATTTCGCCGTCGCCGCCAATCACCGCCGCCCAGTTTAAAGAGAAGGAGGAGAAGAGCGGGAAGAGAGAGAAGGAGAAGAAAAAAAATGAAAAAAAATAGGCGAGGTTATTAAATAGTAAGAGTAATCTGGACATTTCACACATTATCACTTAACGAAATGCTAAGTCCCTTAGCGTTTCGCGAAAAAGGCAATTTCGTAAAAAAAAAGACCACGAACGCAATTAAAATTATCTTTTGCCACCAGTTCAAATAACTTCATCTTTAAGGTCATTTAGTCAAATTTCCCCAGATGTGAAGTCACCAACTTATCATCAATGTTCCAATTATTTTTATACAACATTAAGCCTAATTATTTTTATTTATAAAAAATTGTTCTTTGCAATTATTATATTTTATTTACTAAAATAATAACATTCTTATTAATATATTTTATTTACCAAAAATAATCCTCAATTATTAATATTTTATTTGTTATAATATTTCTTTCTAAAATATTAATAATTTTTATTTAAAATTATGATAAAAAAACATATTTTACTTTTATTTTTCAGCTAAAAATTAATGATCTTCTTCGTCTCATCTCTTAAAAGACCATCGACAATTTTTGACACGACACGAACACGACACGTTATTAACGGGTTTGGGTCGGTCCTTAACGGTTCGTGTCTTTTCGTGTCGTTTTATTAACGAGTCGTGTACGGGTCATTATTGTGTCTACCCGTTAGACATGATGATGACCCATTTCAATTATCGTTTCTAACAAATAACGAGTTACTCGTTGCCATGTTTGACCTATTACCTGATTCTGACCCGTAAATAACCCATCCCTCCTCAAACATCCAAGTCAAATCCTTTCTTCATTCTTCTTCCTCAAACTCTTGAGACCTTTCCACACCCAGGGGCGGAGCCACTCCCAGCTTGACCCGGGCTAGGATTTAATGTCTTAGTAGTATAATATTATATAATATAAAATTATATAGCTATCTAATTGACTAAATTATATATTATAGCCCGGAGGCCCACCAGAACCAACTAATTTTATATTATATATTATATTATATTTATTTTATCTCACTAATATATTCTATAATATATTTATTAATCTAACATATAATTCTAACTAATATATTCTATAATATAATTATTCTATTTTAACCGCCTAAATTTAATTTATTAAGAGAATATAAAAAAAGTTACTACTCAAAATTATATTTATTCCTAATTAAAAAATATCTTAATTTATTAATTCCTAAATAAATAATTCACACAATAATATATAACAATAATAGACACGATCATATTTTAAAATTTGAATTCTTTCTTATTACTCATTAGGTCAAAACGGAGGAGTGCATTCTATCGGTTTATATTGAAATTCATTCTTTTACCAGGTTGGTATAATTTCAATTTTATAGCAATTTGTGTCTATGTGTATCATTTTTATATTATTCATATTTCAATGATAATTTTCTTAGTATTTAATAAATTTACAGGTTGAGAATATCAAAATTCAACAATTTTTAATGTCAAATTCAGAGAGAAAGATAAAAAGCAATATTTTATCTTTTTTTAAGCCAAAAATTGATAATCCTTCATTATCTGAGTCAATCGAACCAAATACAGTAATTCTTGACGAGAATTTAGAATCTCCTTCTAAATTTCAAAGAGTTGAGTTTGATGAAACTACTCTTGAACGAGATCCTGGATTGTGTATTTCTATGTGGCGACATCCTGTAAATCATCACGATGAAATTAGACGAACTTACATTAAAATGGGACCATATCAACATATGTTGTCAGAGTATCCGAGATCTGAATTTGGAAAGCAACAATGTCGATTTCAATACTCTTGGTTTAAAAAGTTCCCATGGTTGGAGTACTCTCCTTCGAAGGATGTTGTATTTTGTTTTCCATGTTATCTCTTTGAATTAGGTAAATCCCAACAATCTGCATTTACAGTTGAAGGTTTCAAAAGTTGGAAACGTGTTAATGATGGAGGTAAGTGTGCCTTTTTGTCTCACGAGAGTGGTTCTAACTCAGTGCACAATACATCTTCAAATTTGGTTGTTGATTTGATGAATGTAACTCGACTTATAGATAAAGTTATGAATCGAGAATCTTCTGAACAAATTCAAAAGAATCGATTAAGGCTTGTAACAACAATTGAGAGTGTTCGTTGGCTAAGTTTGCAAGCATGTGCATTAAGAGGTCATGATGAATCTTTAGATTCCCAAAATCGAGGTAATTTTATTGAGATGTTAAAGCTCTTGGGAAAATGGAATGATAGTATTGCTAATGTTATTATTATTGGTAACAGGGTCAGAAATAAAATACGTGATGAAATTGGAGATTCCAAATTTTGTATTTTGGTGGATGAAGCGAATGATATATCTAACAAGGAACAAATGGCTATAATTTTAGATTTATAGATGTCAATGGTGTTTTGCGGGAACATTTTTTCCAAATTGTGCATGTTAATGATACAACAGCTGCAACACTCAAGAAAGAAATATGTAATGTCCTCACTAGATATAATCTAGAAATTAATAATATGCGAGGTCAGGGATATGATGATGCTAGCAATATGAATGGTATTTTTAATGGTTTGCAAGCTCCATTTCTTAAAGATTGCCCTTATGCGTATTATGTGCATTGCTTTGCCCATCGACTACAACTAGCATTAATTAATGCTGCTGAAAAGGAGATCTCTACATGGATTTTCTTTTCGAATCTAACGACTATAATCAATCTTATTACATCTTCTTCAAAACATAATACCGAGTTACAGTCAGCTCAAGCTAATGAAATTGCTCGTTCTATTGTTGATGGTAATCGTGAGATTGGACGAGGAGCTAACCAGATTGGTAATTTACAACGACCAGGAACTACTCGTTGGAGTTCCCATTTTGATTCTATTTGCAGCTTGATAGATATGTATGATGCAATTGTTAATGTGCTTGAAAATATTATCAAAGATGGTTCTTATATTTCGATGCGTGGGGAAGCTGGTGGATCTTTAATAGTGATGAAGTCTTTTGATTTCATTTTTATTTTGCACTTAATGCATAAAATTATGGGGATCACAAATTTGCTTAGTGGTGCCTTACAAAGAAAGTCTATTGATATATTAAATGCAATGAATTTGATATTTTTTACTAAAGCACTTCTCTTGAAATTAAGAAATGATGGGTTTGATATTGTTCTTTCGAATGTCATATCATTTTGCACAAGATTAGATGTTGATATACCAGAGATGAATGCTCGTTATAAGAAATATAGTCGTTTATGTGGACAAAAGGATACCATCACAGTTGAGCATCACTTTCATTATGATATATTCAATGCTGTAATAGATTTTCAGTTGGAAGAGTTAAACTTCAGATTTAGTGATGAGACAGTCGAACTTCTTTCGCTTAGTTCTACTTTGGACACAAATGATAAATTTAAAAACTTCAACATCGACAAAATTTAGACTATCGCCAAGAAATATTATCCCGAGGATTTCACCAAACAAGAAATGCATCATTTGAGGAGTCAACTACAATATTTTGAGATTGATATAGTTTGTCATGAAAATTTCCAAAATATGTCAACTATCTCAGAATTGTGCCGAGGTTTATTTGAAAAAAAAAATTGGAACAGTATTATTTGATTGATAGGTTGATCCGTTTAGTTTTAACTCTACCTGTTTCAACGGCGACTACTGAACGAGTATTTTCTGCTATGAAACATATTAAAAAAGTTTATCGTAATAAAATGGGAGAAGATTTTCTCACCGATTCCATAATCATCTATATTGAGAGGGAATTTGTTTCAAGTATAGACACGAATTCAATTATCGATGACTATTATATTTCAAAAAATCGTAAATCCCAACTTCAATAGTAATGTCATTATTGTTTTTTTTGTATTTTTAGTCTAAGATATTTATTTTTCTCTTTTCAGTATTTTTTATTTTTCTAATGTCATGCTTTGTTTTGTTGTGCTTAAACAATTCATATTTTTTAATATATAATGTAATATTAAGAAAGAAATATCGTGTTATATTAGTTTTTGTGAAAATAATTTTAGCCTGGGTAGACTTAAAATTCTGGCTTCGCCTCTGTCCACACCCATCCTCACGACCCCAACTTGAGTCTGACGTTCAATTAGCTACATGCCTCCCCCTCCCCCGTCCGTCGCAACATCTCACTCCATCATTCTCCTTCCCCTTTACCGTTTTCTAACCGCAACCCAACAACATGCACGACTCTCGACTTGTTTTCTCTCCCCCAAACTTAACTCGACCTACAATGGAAAGATTAAAAAATCCTTTCTTTAGTTATATTTTCTTTATAATAATTATTCGCTTATTTCCACTAGATTATTCTCGTTTACTCCCATTTTTTGGATACTTCATTGATCAAGGGCTAACTAAGTGGGGCTTTTACTTGGCTTTTTAGCAAGTCGGCCAATTAATTTAGTGTATAACGAGTCGTGTTGTAAACGATAATGGGAAATCGACGTATTCTCTCACAAACTCAAGATAATAAGATTAAAAAAAGGGAAAATATTTTATTTCAATTCATCTTATTTATGCAAATAAAATTATTTTATTTATACTAGAAAAAACTCTTAAACTTCTAAAACCTCCATAACTCTTAAATGGTCAGAATTAATGCTAATTAAGACACCTTTTAAAGAAAAAAAGATAATAACGTCTAGTATTAACTAGACCTTTAATGCTAATTAAGACACCTATTAAACAAAAATAATACGTCTAATTTTCAATGTCTAATTTTCAATTTCTTAATTAATTTTATTTTCATCACTCCTCATAAAATTAATTCTTCTTCGTGATTCCAAACATACTCTCATTCTGCTAAAAATTCTGCTAAAAAACTCCACTCCAAGAGGCTTCGTAAAAATATTTTAATTCGATCAACAAATTTCACATATACAAGTTTGATCTCTTTTTGTGTAATACTCTCTCAGATGAAGTGATGACACACATGATGTGTTTACTTCGATCATAAAAAACATGATTCTTTGCTAGAGTTTGAGCAGACTTGTTGTCGACAAAAATTGTGGTCGCTTCATTCTCTAACAAACCTATCTCCTTCAACATTCTTCTAAGCTAAATTGCATGACAATTGCATGTTGTCATCACAATATATCCAGCTTCACAAGATTATAGCGAGACTACCGCTTGTTTTTTCGAACTCCATGAGATTGCATTAGACCTCATAAAAAACACAAATCTAGTTGTGCTCTTCTGATCATCTATATCTCTGGTAAAACCACTATCAAAATATCCAACAAGTTGAAATTCCTTGGACGATGAATAAAACAGTCCAAAATTAACCATACCTTTCAAATATCTCAAAATCCTCTTTGCCGCCTTCATGTTCTCCGTCGTGGGCACCTCCATGAATTGAATAATAATTCCCACACTAAAAAGAATATCCGACCGAGTACATGTCAAATTCCTTAGACATCTAACGAGACTTTTGTCAGTGTTGGATCCACCTTTTCTCCCTTTTCGTTCTTGCTCAATTTAGCTCCAACCTCCATAGGGGTATACACCATTTTATTATTTGACATATTGAATCTATCCAGAACTTCCTTCACATATGCTTGTTTCTCAACAAAAATTCCATCATTCGATTGAACTTCTAATTCGAGATAAATTGACATTAAGTCAATATCTATCATCTCAAATTATTGTGCCATATCATTCTTGACATCTACAAAGAGACTCAGATTATTGCCAGTGAAAATAAGATCATTCACGTAGACAGAAACAAATAAACAATATCTATTTTCTCATAAAGTGCATACTCATGTGGACATTTTTCAATCATTTCTCACAAAAATAAGCATCAATCCGACTATACCATGCTCGAGGCGCTTGTTTGAGACCGTACAAAGCCCTCTTCAACTTTAATACTTTTCCTTCTTCTATTTTCATCACATAGGCTTTTGGTTTCTCCACAAAAACTTCCTCCTCAAAGAAACCATTAAAAATGCGACTTCATGTCCAATTAAAATATTTTCCGATTTCTTTGTGCCACTAGTGAAATAAAAAATCTGATTGTTTCTAGACGAGTAATTAGAGCAAATACTTCATCATAGTTCACACCGTGTCGTTGTGCATATCTTTTGACGACTAATATCGCTTTATATATTTCCACAACACCTTTGGAATTCTTTATCTCTTTGAATATCCACTTGAAACCAATGAACTTCTGACCCGATGAAAGAGAAGTGAGTTCCCATGTATTGTTTCTTTCAATGACTCAAATCTCCTCTTCAATGACTTGTCTCCATTTCTTCTCCTTACTAGCCTCTTCAAAACTTAAAGGTCTTGTTTCGGCTAAAAGACAGAACATAAAGACATCATTCATTACCTAAGTATTCTCGTAAAGTTCTTGAATAGTTCTCATCCTTCGTGATCTTTCATCAGGGCTTCTACTTGACGAAGATGCACCATAATATGTGTTTGATGACGTCGTAGGAATTACGGGATGACATGTTTCTTCTCCTTGATTCTCCTCATTGAAGAATGAGAAGAATTCGTTGACAGAATCTTCATTAACTTCCAAATTCCAAGAAGCATCTTCATCAAATATCACATCACGACTCACAACCATCTTTTCGTTGACAAGATTGTAGAGCTTGTACCTCTTTGATTTTCCGTCATAGCCGTTGAACACAAACTTCTTGCTTATATCATCAAGTTTGGTTCTCACTTTCTCTGGCACATGCTTGTAGGCAATACTCCTAAAAATTTTTAAATGAGATACATTTGGCTTCTTTCCACTACAAGCTTCAATCGCTGTTAGGTTTTTTACACTTTTAGTCAGACAACAATTAAGGAGATACACTGCACAATCCACTGCTTTTGTCCAAAATTCTTTTGGCATCTTCTTATGTTTTATAATGCTTCGAGCCATGTTGAGGATAAATCAATTCTTCCTTTTAGCCACTCCATTTTTCTGTGGAGATCTTGGAGCTATGGAAAAAATGCCTAATGTTATTTTCTTTACAAAATAGTTAAAGACATTTGAAGTAATTTTTCCACCTCTATCGATTCGTAGCACCCGAATCATATAGACAAACTCTTTCTCCACCAACGTTTTGAAATTTTAAAAGTATCAAAACTCTTAGATTTTTATTTTAAGAAATAAACTTAAGTCTTCAAGTTAAAATCGTCGATGAAAAGTAAGAAATAATTACTTTACCATAAGACGATGGTTTGATCGGTCTACAGATATCGACATGAATTAATTCAAGTGGCTTTGTTGCTCTTGACGTTACTTCCTTCAAAAAGTTTTGTTTTGCATGTTTTCCTAGAAGACACGCTTCACAAAGTTGATCCGGATGATTGATCAAAGGCATTCCCTTCACCATTTTCTTTTCGGACATCATTTTTAGACCACCGAAATTGAGATGTCCCATCCTCATGTTCCAACACCACGCTGGATTCGTCACAAACACTTGCAAGTAATTTGGCCCTTCAGTTTGAATAGGGAGCGAAAATATCATATTTTTCGACATCGTCACCTACGTAATTATGTTAGCGCTTCCGTCTCGTAGCCAAAGATTACGATCCTTCATTAAAATCAGGTAGCCTCTTTCCATGAGTTGCACTAAACTCAAAATATTACTCTTTAATTTGGGGACATAATAACATCGGAAATAAACTTGTGTGTACTATCCTTGAACCGAATCAAAATGGTACATTTGCCTTCAATCTAGATTTTTGAAGCATCTCCGAATGTAATATTTCCGGTTGCCTTTTTCTCATTCTTAACGATTTTGACTTCTCACCACACATGTATGTGGTTAATCGCATCGTTGTCAAGATACCATCGACTTTCTTCTCCAATAACTTCTTGATTTAGCGCCAACAACAACGTTGACTCCTCTATTTCTTTCTCTTCTGTCAAATTGAGTTCTACTTTTGCATCTTTGACATACCAACAGTCACAAGCATAATGATCCAATTTGTGACAATTATAGCACTCAACGCACAAATTTTTGTATCCCTTCTCATATTCGTCACTTCCTTATCCTCGTCCGCATCCTCTTTCTCTTCCTTTACCTCTTGAATGTTCTCAAAGCTTTTCATCATTTTCTCTCTCGATGTTTGGGTTTCTGTCACGTTCTCGACTGCCACCATAAGAATAACCTCGACATCGACTGTGGTCTCGATGAACTACACTCCCCTTTTCGCCAAACGAATGCTTGACTAGAAGAGCTTAATCCAAAGGCTCCTTCTTTTGTTTGTTCATCCGTTCCTCATGCACCCGTAACAATCTATTTAATTTATCGATTGAGAGTTTCTCCTACATTATTAAATCTTTGATGTAGAGAACGTAAAATTTTCTCGATTACTTGAACGTCTTCTATGCTTTTGCCATTTCGCTTCATCTGGTTGACGATAGAAAATATCCGCGTGAAATAGTTTGAAATAGACTCCGATGCTTCCTAATGAAGATCTTCAAACTCTCTCCACAAAATCTGAAGCCGTACCCTTTTTACCTTAACAACTCATTTGTGGGAATTTTTTAGAATTTCCCATGTCTCCTTCGACATAGAGGTATTTGCTACTTTCTCAAAACCAGCATCATCCAGACACTGGTGGATGATAAAAAGGGCATGATGATCCTTCCTTTTATTTTTCTTGAATGCTTGAATCAAGGTCAACGTCGCATCCTCATCAGGTTCGACAATCCCACCGATTAAGATTTCCCATTCACTTTGGGAACCGAGTAATGTCTTTACTCAGATAGACCAACTATCATAGTTGTCATTCGTAAGATGTGAATATTGAAACATTAAAGACATCATTACTCTGATACCACTTTGTTGGAAATATTAGTAGGCAATCGACGTATTCTCTCACAAACTCAAATTAATAAGATTAAAAAAGGGAAGAGATTTTATTTCAATTCATCTTATTTTTACAAATACAACTATTCTATTTATACTATAAAAAAAGTCTTAAATTTCTAAAACCGTCATTACTCTTAAAGGGTTAGAATTAATAATTAAGACATCTATTAAACAAAAGATAATAACATCTAATATTAACTAGACCTTTAATGATGATTAAGACACATGTTAAACAAAAGATAATAACGTCTAATTTTCAATTTCTTAATTAATTTTATTTTCAACGGGTCGTGTCCTGTCGACCCAATAATACACAATTTGTGTTTGGGTTAACTATAAGATTAATGGGTCTGTACAAGAAGTATACGACACGAAACACGACCCGTTACCCGAATTATTACCCCTAATTTTGAGTATATGTTAACAGTTATTTGAGGTTAACACTATTTCAATTTTCAATGTATCCATTGTCTCAATATATTCATAATCCTATAAATGTTATATTTGATTAACCAATTATGATTTGTGGGTTTAAAAAATACGCAACTTTCTTTAAGGTATCCTTATCATTATTTGAGAAAATTTTAAACTCAACAATAACTTTAGAATTTGAACTCGCTTTTAAAGTTTGGATAGTCACTAGGATGAAATTAACTATGAAATTCTTACATGGTTGTTGTTGCATTCAATGAAATCTCATATATAACTGAAATTGGTTGATGTCGTATAAAGTGCTTATTCTTTAAAAAAAACATTTCATCTCTTTTGCCGTGTCTAAATATAAAAATATGAGTTTAATTGTCTTAACACAAGTATTATAGAATTTGTTTTTTTTTAATATAGAAAGTTAGAATCACACCGACAACTACACGTATTACAAAACTGTATAAGAATTTGACTAAAAATTTTTTAAATATGAATTCAGATTCTTTTGTAATAGGTTTATGTTTAGAAATTTCTCTAGAAAGAAAGGTGTCCATATATTCGACCCAATAGACCCAGGATTGTCTGCTCCCTCTCACAAGAAGGGGGTAAAAGTGTACTTTTTTGGGGGTAAAATGATTGTTTTACCTCCTTCCCTATGAGAAGGAACATGGGGAGCCTATTTCAAGAAAAATAGGTTTTGATTCATATTATAATTTATTTCGTCCAACTTATAAACCAATGATTGTTGTGTATAATTTATTCAGATGCCTATTTTTGGCATGCCTTCCAATTAGTATAGTGATTTTTTATTTTCATTCAATATGTTTTTTAAGGGTGTATAATGTTCCTTATACATTTAACTAATAAATATTTAAATATCTCCATATACATGATCTTGTTTTAAATTGATTCTTATACATTTATTTTTGTTTGAAATTGCTCTTTTTATATTTATTTTGTTTGAAATTGTTCCTTACTATATTTATTTTTGTTTAAATGTACACCATAAATATTTAAACCATTTAAAATGTTATAAATCCGTTAATTGTGTTTAAAATACAATTTTCTCTTATGAGTGGTATATCCATTTTTATGTTTCTAAATCTTATTGCGGCCAAAGTTTTCACTTTCGTCTTAGATGATTTTTCAACTCAATTCTTAAATGACGACGCGTCTATTATGTTATATTTTCAGACAATGATGTTATAGACTAAAACGACAACAAAGTTGTTACTCATCTGTCTCCTCTTTTTTATAAATATTGTGTGTTTGTGTTGTGTCCCCCCAAATCATATAAACGATAAAAAATATTGATTTTGAAGGAGAGAAAGATGTATGATAAATATATAATTAAAATATAAATAATATTATAGACATTACAATACATAAAATATGATATCGTAATACAAAAATTCGTAATATGGTTGAATCGACCGGTTAGATAGGATTTACACCAAAATGACGACTATCCCCTTAGTGAGAATGAATTGGGAGTGAAAATTAAATGTAATTTTATTTAAAGAAAAAATAGTTTATTAGTCAAAATAATTTTTAATCAAAACCTAAGAAACACAACCTAGTTTGAACCGCGACCGATGATTTGAAATTAATTATCATGAGTATTCAAATTTCGACCATAAATTAAGAATTGTTTATACTTCGAGTTAAGTTTTTCATCTTGTACTACTTGGAATATTCAAACTATTTCAAACAAAAATAAATACATAACAATCAATTTAAAGCAAGATCATGTATAGAAAAATATTTAAAACTTAGTTGAATTTATAGGGAGCATTAAATCTATTAACTTTTTTTTTTCTATATGATTCTTCTATATCATTATTATTTGTGATTAATTTTTGCATAACCCACATTGTTAATAATATCAAGTTTAAACCATCAACTAAGTTAACAAAATACCTTTATTTTTTTAAATTATTTATTTTCATTTTATTTTGAAGAATAATAATGAAAAATGAGAGATAACAAATGAGAATTGAGAATTAAAGTACAATGAAATTAGTGATGAGGGTGACTTTCTCATAAGAGATGTTCCAATTTTGACAGATTAACCAATTCTTCCCGCTTGTGGGAATACGCCTCCACGTTTGGATGAGAGAGTTGTCATCGGTTATGATATTGTTCCATATTATATCTGCATTATTGCGGACTCTCCATCCAAATGTGATAAACAATGTTGGAGAAGAAACACTTAAAGGTATTGGAGCTGAAGTCGTTTCCCTTGGTCTTGGTGATGGCGAGATCCTTGATGTCGATCATTCGTTTGGGAAGCTGAGGAGGCCCATTGATGCAGGGAATCTGCACCAAAGCAAGTAGGCAAAATGACAGTTCCCAAGTGTTCAATGGACTCCTCATTTCCCAAACAAATGAGGCAATTAAGGTCCAAGGTGCTTATATACTTCTTGATCTGATCACAAGTATTGAGTCTCTCGCAGAAGGCGAGCCATAAAATAAATTGGTATCTAGGGATCACTTTGGTATTCCACACTAAGTGGAACCATGGGACAACGTCCCCGTAATCACGAACACAATCCCAAGCAGACCCCGAGACGAACCTGCCATTGTTCTCGACACTCCAAACATGAGAATCCTCATGGTTATTTAGATGATAGGATGAAAGTGCGTTTAGAATTCTCGCACCTTCTAGAATAGTCCTCAGAAGGATACTCCAATCGCTGTTAAGACTTGCTGAATTGTGGTCAATTGACATTCCCGCCTGATTTGAGTGATGGAAAAGACACTGTTATGAAGGATGAGTCTGTTTTCGAACAAGGGGTCATGCCAGAACAGAGTGTCATTATCGTTTCCAATTTGAATGTTGATTATTTTTCCCGCATTGTCTTTGAGATTCAGAATCTTTTTAAGGGACCACGTCATCTCCATTCTTATCTTATATGTCCAAATGCTGATGTCTTTTCTAAATGAATCTCGAGCGTACCCTTTATTTTCATTTTATATTTACATTTATAATACATTTTTACCCAAAATAACTTTACTTCATATGGAGCATTATGTAAAAATGTTATTTGAAAATAAATTATTAGTTATCCAAAATCCAAACAAAAATAATTATAAATTCTAAATCAATTTATAAGGAGATTCGAGTGAATTATGAAGTAACAATCACCACTCAAGTCATAAGGCAATATGTCATAAACAATGACCGACCCTCTACGTTATAGTAAGAGACATTTCGATCATCAATCAAGATAACTTGACTATCAAAAAAATACAATTAAAAACTTAAGTTATTATGGGAAGAAGTGTCTAGTATGAATCATTTATCTAATCGTGAATGTGATGGGATTAAACATAGATGACTGTCTAGGCCATAAAATAAATAAAAGTTTCATCTCATAGATGAAAATGTTATTTTTTTTACAATTTCTCTTATGCCTAAACAAATCATATGATAATGTTAAAGATCAAATTTTTAATTCGGATTCATTTTCTCATGTTCACAAAACATTCACCATAATATTAAACATCGAAAAGAAAGAGAATTTAATATATTGTATCAAAATTCTCATGTGATAAATATAACTAAACCAGAAAACTTGTGACATTATTGACTCAAAACATGCGTGTTACAAATGACAAAAAAAATCTCATCTGCATGTAATTGAGAGGCCATAGCGTTATTGACCTTAATGTTATAGTATTTGCAGAGCAGATTCTTTTTTTTATTTGCAAGTTAATAAAGCTGCAAACTTTTTTTTGTTTGACTTATTAGTTTCAATTACATTCATCAATGTATGAAAACTGCAATACAATATGTCAAATTGTATTTTCTTTTTAATGTTCAATACAATGATGTTGAATGTTTTGTAATTAGGTGAAAATAAATCAGAATTTAAAATATGATCATAGTATTTTATATGATTTCACTAGTGGAAAATGGTTATTAAGGATAAATATCAGCGACAACGTTATTTTATCGTCACTGATATTTTTTATCAATGACGGCGACCAAGGAACCATCGCTGATTAAAAATATCGACAAAGTAACGTCGTCTCTGATAATCATTATCAGCGACGATTTTCGTTATAAACGCCGTCCCTGATAATTATTATCATCTACTATTTTAGTTATAAATACCGTCCCTTATAATTATTATCAGCGCCGACAAAGTAACGTTGTCCCTAATAATTATTATTAGCTTCTGATTTTCCCGCCATATTTTTTGAACGATTATCAGTGACGACATTATGTTGATGATGTGCATAAGATTGTTTGAAATACCGATGTCAGATAAGACGTCTTGGATGAAATCCCATCTCTATCGTCGTCGCTGATAGTCTGTTAAACAACATGCTTTCACTTCTTTTTTTTCTCTTTTGTCTTTCTTCTCTCTTTTCATTTCCCTTCACCATCGCTCCTCTCTCAATCACACAGAGAAACATCACTTTTGGTGAAAACATAGCGATTATTTTTTGAGAGATTATTTTTCTTGTTAATTATTTTGTTTTTACCAAAAATGATGTTTAACACTTTGTTACATTAAAAGAAGATGAAGATGAGTATGATCCGATCAATGTACAAATGTTTCGGCCGACAAGAAGGCGACGACCTCATGTGGCAAATGACTTTAATTCTTAACTAATTGATTCTATATGCTCTCTCTAAATCTGTAAATCTCATCTCTATATGTGGCGGTCCAAAAGCTTCTCGTTTCGTTAATTGACATCTCTTACCATATCTTCAAAGTATATATCTCTCCGTCCCTATTTCAATTTGATCAGAAATCGTATAAGTTTTAGAATTAACAAATAATTTTACGACTTCCAGTATTGTATAGGTTTTAGAAAAATATTCTCAATCCAACCCATGTTATTCATCATGAGGAAGTGTAGTGGACACCTGATCTGGCCTATGAAGAAATCCCAACACAGATCATTGCTACACAAGTTAGAAAGTTGAGAAACAAGGAGATCAAGATGGTTAAGGTCCTTTGGAGCAACAATTCAAGTGATGAAGCAACTTGGGAAGTAAAATAGGACATGCAATGAGATTATCCAGGATTATTCGGTACGTCTAGTTTCGAGGTCGAATTTTTTATTAGTATGGTAGAATTGTAACACCCAAAAATCACTTTTTGATCGAGAATTTTCGGTTCTGGCTAAGGCCAAGGACCGAGTATAATTGTACACACGATAGAGGTAATAGGAACCCATAAAATTAAAGACCCAAGACCGAGAATTTCCATTAGGACCGAGAAATTTTCCTTAGGACCGAGGATTTTTCATTAGGACCGAGACCAATGAACCTTTGAACAAGTTCCTTTAATTATTTGACTTTTTACCCATAGTTTTGGCATGTTTTACCTTGCTAGCTCAAGCATAGCCCATGCCTTATCCATGTGTCAAAATTATAAAGACACATGTCTTTTAGTTAGTAAGTTCTAAGGACACCTGTCTTCCAACTGTCAATAATTAGTAAATCCAAATGAAACTTTTCCATTCCACCTTACCATGACTTAGGCTATATAATAATCACTATTGACTTATTCCATTAATAATGCCACTTTCTCTCTACAAATAAATAGAACCAGCATCCTTAGAATCCCTTGAAATACAACTAGTCTTAGAAGTCATTGTAGATCAGCCATCCTTAGCAACTTTAGGAATATAAGCCAAGCAATTTTTCTCAAACCATCTTTAGAAACCCACACATACAATATATAGTTCATTTATTTTCTATAACTGATGCATGTTGTTTTTAAAGCATGATTTGATTGCATGTACACGATTTTAATGATAAACAGGGTTGATCAACATGTTTCCAAAGCATGAGTTGTTTTTATGGAATTATAGTATGGTTTCCAAAATAATGATATGTTCTTCTTTGCATGTTCTTGTTTTCCAAGGATGATCTGATTTTCTTTGCATGGTTATGTTTTCCAAAATATGTTTTGTTTTTACATAATCATGGTGAAACTATACTAAGGACTTGACAGATTATTATGGGATGAAAGCTAGCCAAGATGAGCTCTGGTAGTCCGATTCCAAAATTTATGGGCGTATAATATGGAACTGACTTCTGGAGATGAGCTCTCAGAATATCTACCCACACAGACATGTGTCCAAACAGATTATGGACTTTAGAGATGGACTCCGAATAGTGCCCTTTCAATCATGTGCTCAAAAGTTATGGTCTTCCTTTTCAGGATCAGCTCTTAAGGGTTTATGGTTAATTCATGTGCTCAAGATGAACTGTATATTCACCATGATGAAATACTTTTAAAACTCACATGCATCATTTTATAATCATTTTTATGCATAAGTTACTCTTTGAACAATAAGGAATCATTTTATAGCATTGTTTTGAAACTCTTAAAATGCTTGTTGAGTCATTCACTATACTTGGGTGATGTAGGTACCCAGTCCTAGTTTTATATGCTAGCTGAAGAGACTCTTGGAATGGAGGCAACATACAGGAATGAGTGTGGAAGGAGGGAACATAGTTGAATATCTTTGTATTTTTGTGCACTCATTCTGTAGGATTGTATTTTGTTAATCAAGACCGAGTATTTTGTAAAAGGTCAAAACTGTTGGACCTTATTTGTAGTAAAGGACAACTTTTTGTAGCATCTTTTTGTAGTAAAGGACCAATTGCCTATGTGTATAAAATTTATATTTTTTTATGAAAAATACACCTTTTAACTTCCGCTTATGTGATAGTTTTTAGTATGTTATATGTTCAAGCATGATTAGTTCCACCATCTCTACTCTAGACCGTGAGTTTAAATTTAGGGATGTTTGAGTTGGTATCAGATATATAGATTCATCAGTGAAGAGATCTTTTTCAGTACGACCACGAATTGCTTCAGTTGGATCATGTTGTCTCGTAGGTGTTATTGCAAACAATGTTTTATATGTAGTGAATCTAGGAGATTCGAGAGTTGTTCTTGGCCGAAGATCTCCCGACAGTAGTCATCAGCATGAAGATAATAAGATGTAAATGAGTTGCAGGTGTATAAAATTTTCCAGAACAGCCCAATTGACTTTTGGTTTGAATGAAATCTATATCAAATTCTTCAATTGAACAAAAAAAACTCAAATGAGCTAAAATCCTGAAAATAAGGATTATCAAACGACGGCGAATGAAAATCTGTCGTCGCTAATAGTTAACAATATCAGCGACGACGAATGATCCTTCGTCGCTGATAATGTTAACTATAAGCGATGGGACTGCACCGTCGCTATAATTCATTGTCTTTTAGGGACGACGTTTTCGACGACGACAATTTTTTTTTTGTCGCTAATGTCCCTGTTTCCACTAGTGTTTGTTTAGACCTTGGAGAAACTGCAAAAATTTAGTATTTTCATCCATGAGATCACGAAACTTTTAAATTACTTTACGACCTATACAATCAACTATGTTTGATCCATCACATTCATATTTAGGTAAATGATTCATACTAGACATTTCTTCCCATAATAACCTAATTTTCAAATAGTATTTTTCGATAGTTAGGTTACCTTGATTGATGGTCGAAATGTCTCTTGATAGGCCGTAGAGAGTCAGTCCATTTTCCCCTTCGTAACGTGCATTGACCTCTTGTCATAAGTCTTGAGTTGTGATTGTTTCTTCAAATTTCGCTCTTCGCTCGGATCTCCTTAGATATTGTGTTGAGAATCAATGAGAACCATTGTATCCACCATCATCCAATGAGTTGCTTTGTCAACATCCTTTAGTTTTACGCAGCTTCCGTCGAGATAACCTAGTTTGATATTAGTTTGAAGAGAAAGTTTGATGTTATTCGAATAAATGTTTTGATTGACAGTGCCGTGTTGGTTTAACAGAGCTACGTTATATTTCTTTATGATCGAAATATCTTTCTTGGTGTTGCTTGGTCCTGCTTCGTAGTTTCACAGCTTAGTCCAACCATTTTTTATTGCTCTAGTACCATGAAAGAAAGTGTAGTTGATTCATGAATTCAAAATGTGAGAGAGATGTTTGGTAGGGTTAGTATTGGGGACTAATTAAAGCGGAAGATCTGAACAATCTATTTAATTGTTATATAATTATATAACTAGTTTAAGTACCATGTTAAATGAGTTCTTGAACTCTTGAATTAATCACATAATGATCTAAAACGAATTATAATTAAACAAACTAACTTAAATCAAATTAGGCAAATTAAACTAATTTGACATTTTAGAGGTTGCAGTTTTGATTGTGTGGTTGATTTGGTAATTGTGGTGGTTCTTGGAGTTCATATCTGGAAAAGGAGGATTGTAGAGAAGAAGAGGAAATGTAGTTTTTTTTAAGAACATATATTTAGAATTTATCTGTTTTTTTTTTGTCTTGCTCCAATTGGTTTAAAAAATGCAGAAAAGTTAGTGAAGACACTTTATTATGACACTAATTTGAATTTCAAAGAAAAAGCCATGAGGATGTTAATTGTGATGAATTTGGAACTGTTTACAAGGTAAATAACCCCACCCTCTACTTATTATCATCACTACCAAACCATTGTAAGTGAGAGTAACACAGCAATATGTTATTGTTGTATTGTCCATTTTGGACCTAAATTTCAAAACAACCAATATTTCCATTCTTTCCTAATAGAAATGGGAATGAATTACAGAAATTTACTGATCCAAACATGATCATATTAATCAGCATCAACTATATATGATGTGAAGAGTGAAGATCTTGGTGGATATTAGGTCTTTTATGTGCACAACAAGAGATTGTTTTCTTTCACACATGATGGGATCAATTCAGAACTATATATCAATCAAACTTTGAAACACCTTTCCTGACAATAATAATAATAATAATAATTAAACTAGCCTTGAATGAAATACATAGATTCTCTGCATTATATGTTTGTGTTATTCATTTTTGTACAATAGGGTTAGCAGCAAATTATAAACATACTTAATTTAATCATCAATGCAGATACTACTTTTCTTTACTTATTTCAGAGAGTACCCGGAGGACCCAATTTATCCATCCATGCAGAGATGCAGGTGATCAAGAGTATAATAAATCACAAGCTTCCTCATTTTTCCGAATTACAAATCTTTTTTCTTCAACTTCCTGATTTGAGGAACTACTACGTGCGTACATATATAATAGGTACATGCATGCATATATAATCATGTCAATCAGTCAGTCATCAGTGAAAAACTCCCCTGATGTGTTGGGCATCATGTCAAACTGCATGTTCTCCGATGGCCTCCAATGGCGTTTGCGCTGGTTTATAAACCAATTATTGATTTGCTTCTGGTCTAGACCCGTTGTTTCAGCAAGAGAAATCTTGTCAGCTTCCTGAAACAATCAAACAGCAACATGATTCCGAATGATCTACTAAATGTGTTTTTGAATTTTGGGACAAGCATGAATTGTGAACTAACTAACTAACCGTCGGGTAAGGCCATCTACAGTGAAGATTCCACCACTCCAGCAATATTTGTCTTGCCTCTCTAGGAAGCTTTCCTTTCTTTTTCTTCTTTGAAAATTCCGACCTCAAGCTACTAATATGCCCACCATATTTGCGTAGTAAATTATCTTTCAGTTCCCGATCTTCTCTCCTCATCCGTGCTTCTGTCTCCGCTTCACTTACTTCCTCTTCTGAGGATATAGCCCCATCATGATCTGTGTTACAGACAATTTTACTATTAGTTAGTGCCTCAAACACAATTCCATACCCTTCCTTCCTTCATTCAATATGTTACACTAGTCCGGTATACACCACAACAATTAGAGATTTCAAACCATATCCGGACATCTAATCATAAAAATGTTAACTAGAACTAGAGTATGAGTTGCAAACAAATTAAACAAACTAGAACTAATGGCATGCATTAGCAGAAAAAACTAGAATTAAAGGAACATACAAGAAAATGTTTGCCTGTATTTTAGTTAATTCAAAGTCTTGTAGCTTTAATAATTTGCTTTACAATTGATAATGAGAAAGGATTAAAATGAAGTACAATACCAAATACTTTGTAGGATAATATTAATTAAAAAATATGTAGAATATCAGCAATTTATTTTTCAGGTGGTTCCAATCTTATTATCAAATAACCTTATGATGATATGATATTACTCATATTAGCACAATCTCTATAGTATACATTACTATGTTAATATCTCTCATCAACCTCAGGGAGATAGCCTTGAGTTATAAACTATTCCTAGTAAGAAAGTTGATACCCTTGCTAGAGGAATGATCTGATCAATAACATTTTGCTTATGGAAAAACCATGGACAAAAGTAGAACCCTGCTGCTAAAGGAGTAACAGCAACTAGATGTGGCCTTATTAGCTAGAGGAAACACAAATATACTCATTAAAATCCTCCACATATCACTAGAAGAGGCAACAAAGGTCATTCCACGAACACTCAAGAACAAGAACACTGCTAGATATATTAATGGTGAGTGATGGCAAAGCCAGCAAACATAAATTAATAATTCAAAGTTATGTACAAGTCCTAATAAGTTTGCCAATGATCAGCAAGAGGCTGAGCTGATCGGTTTATCCGAGCATGGGGATAGTCAAAGAAGAGTGTGTGATACCCAATAATCTCAATAGATTATTTCATTAATCAAATTACTAAAATCAAAATACCAAATTATTCTTTAATTTACAAATAAAATAAAATCAAAATATTAAACACAAGTATTTTTTTTTAGTAATATAACCAAAATCAACAATCTGATCGAGATAACTTCAGATTAGACAAGGCCTAAGTTATTATAAATGTGATCCAAAGACACAAAATTACAGAAAAGGCAAAAGGATGCATTTGAAAATGCAAATATTGCATAACGACGAGTTGGATAAAAGCATGTAAAAGTGGACCTGAGCATGAAGGAAATAAAGCTTCATAATACCCATAGTCAGGTCAGGTCATTTCCTGGTCTGTAAGGCATTGCCTGAGCGTCAGACAGTATGGCCGTCAAATCGAGAGAAGGGAGAAATAATCAGTGTACCTACCCCGGTATTGCACCCACACCCCACCCACAGACCGGTTAAAAGATTTTTTAGCTACTGAAAGCTCTCAAGATCTTTGCCGAAATCATGAAAATAAAATACAATAAAGTGAGACTGTCTTTTTCCTTTCGTGTTCACCTTCCACAGTTCTAAGTCCGCAGGTTCTTTGACAAAATTATTGAGATCATTTAAATTTTCATAAATACCTCCATACAATTTCATAAACTAAACATAAGATTTAAATAATCTAAATCATTTTGGTTTGGGTTGTTTAATAATCTTCAAATAACCCACCATACTTTTACATACTCACTCATCAATCAATATATCAAAACACCTTTTATTTCAATTTAAAAAAATATTTTTCCATTATATATTAATTAATACCCTTTAAATTTTTACACTAAATAACTATTTTTTTAATGTAGGAAACTAGTATATGATACTCCACATACATGCCTTCTACTTTCATTTAAGACGTTTAGATGAGAATAAATAACTAAACTTTGTATAATCTCAATCCAAAACAAAATCATTTAAATAAAATAATGGGTTATCTATATAACCCCAATCTGAAATCTCAACTACACTCACACTTTATTTTGAAAAGTGTAAAACAGTAAACATGTATAGAATTTGTAGTAAGACTAGAGAGATCCCACCATATCTGACATGGAATATATATATATATTTTTATTAAAACTATATTATCTTCCTTGTAACTTTATATATATATTAAACTTAATAATAACTAAACAAGGCTAAACAGCAATAAAAATATATAGAAGTTAAAAATAAAAGTTAAGAAGAAGCTAACAGTTTGACAGATGTTGTAGACATGAGAGACATGAAGACAAAACAGACTGGAGAAATAGTCCCGAGGATTGATTGACATATTAATAATAGTAATAAAAAAGCACATCCACGCACGCACGTACGCAGTAAGGACTGTGAATTAGGGGAGGGAGGGAGGGAGGGCGGGCCATAGCAAAGCCAGCGGATGGGTGGGGCACACAGCGAGTGCTTGAATGCTTTTTTCCTCCTTTGAAAAGCTGTTTATTTCTCAGCGTAAACCCCGGGAGTCCCATGTGAACTCTCCGACCACCCGCCCATTCCGGGCTTCCCTTCAATTAAACTCTACCCCCACCATTCATACCCTACCACCACACTGTTCCACAGGGCCGGGCCCCCTCCCTCACCCCCACCCTCACTCTTGTTTCTTTTTTCTCTTTCTTTTTTTTAGTTTTAATTATTAAAAATAATCAATGTAGATCAAGAAATTGAGTTATTTAAAATTGTTTTGTTGGAATCAAACACGTGGGGACTGGGGAGGCTTTCTTTCAGTTTGGACTGGGGGAGGCATGAACATGAATAACAAAAGGTTATACTTATCATATACACCTGAGAACTTAACTATTATATATAGCTGATGGTAACCTTTCTCACACTTACTACTATTTCAAATTCATGGCTAAGGAAGGAGGAGGCCGGCCCCTCTACTCTATCAGAGAAATTAGCTAACAACCCTCCTCCTCCTCCTCCTTTTCCTCAATCATGGTCAAATAATCAAACTTGTGTGGGTACTCAAAATTTAATAACTCTTTTGGCAAAGGAACTGAAACAATGAACTATTTGCTCCACACAGAAACCACCCCTTAGGGAGCCCAAAAGATAAAAAAAGACAGACTACTAATTAAAACAAGAAAAGTAAATCCCATAAAAGATAAACTTTTTCTTTAGAATCATTGTATGTATCCATCTAAGAGGGGGTGGTAATTAAGGGCTATCATAGCTGAAGATTAATCAAGAAAATTGGTATATTACTACTTTCATGTATAGCCAACAACACCTTTTGGTATAAAAAGAGAGAGAATATTGTTGGCACATGTGAAAATCTTGATTACAAGTGGAGAAAACATTCAGGATGTAATTGTACTACATTGCACGTAAGATTATGCCATTAAATTAAATTGGCCAGATTGATGATAAAGCTAGAACCAATTAAACAATCTGGCTTGAACTGAATAAGGTACAAACAATAAAGAAAAGTATACTTGTACTTTCAAAGCATACAAGAAATATATATAAGTAGTTGGAAGTTGCCAACCCTAACCAGCAGGACCACCGTGATCCCAAAAAGCATTCCATATTCTACTACCACCTTTCTTTTCCAAAAAGATTAGAATCATTCGATTTTCTATTACTATATTCATTGCTAATCCAGATTTTACCTATGCTTCATAGAATTTTTTAAACTACCTAATTTATAATTAAGGCTGCAGCTAACAAGACCAAAATCTTACACTATTAAATTACTTCTGTTAGCCGGTTGATTGACATAACAACTTTTCCAAATTTCACAGCTTTGTATAGAATATATTTAGTTTCAACTATAAAACTGTCATCTAGATGGTGTCAGATATTTCGACAGGGTAAAAATAAAGAAGATTGTTAAAAGCTTCACGTGGTGGTTATCTTCATATTTTAAAGCAAAAAAAAAAAAAAGTTAGTGTTGTTGTCACAATAGAGCTAATATAATAAACCATTGTTTATACCCTAATGACCTGACTGGAATTATGGTTAATCAAAACAGATTATTATTTCCTCAATAATAAAGATCAATTATTTATCCATTTCACAAAATCACTGTTATTATATGATCATTTGACATCTAATTTGTTTTGTTACAAAATTGACATTCCAAAATTACTTTATCTAACTATTGTATCAAATAATTTATACATATTTAATAACAAACAGCTCAGTACTTTTGTTCCCTTAAAAAACAAACAGCTCAATGCTATCATCAAAATCTAAAGAAACAACTCCTAAACAATACTAGCATATAATTCACAGTAAAATATCTAGAATATAATTGATATCCATTTTTATGATTCTAAGGTGACAATTAATGTCAATTAATGTGAAAGAGATTGATATCCATTTTTCTAATTTTTTTATATTAAAATACACAGGAACTTCTTGTAGACTACAGTGTAATAATAGCGGCAAGGATGATTGAAGTAGGCAGTAGCTCATATAATGTTCAATAGAAAACACATAAACATGTCTATATATATGTGCTGCATTCAATAAAATAATATCATATTGGGTATTTTCTTATAGTGAACCATTAATTAAGGACCATTTAGTAATTTAAGTAGAGACTGCATAACTTTAAATGCATGCAAAACAGTTTTTTGACATTTGCCATGATTCATGTTTTTAGAGTATCTATACAACAAAGACATGCACCATTGGAACTTGAACTCCTAAATAAATCAAGTCCCGAGTCCAGACAGGCAAACTATAGTGCAAATAGACAATTAAATTATATTTTAGAGACTTCACAATAAACTATAGTGATATCTTTTTCCACCTTATACTGATTAGTCAGGAAGATAAGCAGAGATAAAATGATAAAGAATAAGAACATTTAGTGGGTAATGACACAGATAATTTGCATTTACAATTGAAATTATTTTTTTTCTTAGTTAACCCCCCAAAAAACGTCAAATTTGTGGTTTATGACATCAGCAGTCAAATTTGGAAGCAATTGCATTTATGCCATTACAGGAATTCAATCCCATGTTGCCGCACAATTTTAGTATAGACCTTCCTATTTAAGAGAAGCAGCTGTAAATTAGTTTTCTGCAAATAAGTACATCCTTGACAAAATCATGTGGTAGTAATATATACTGATATAGTACTATATTCTTATATTAAAACTCATATGATAATATGTACACCCCTCATTTGACTTAAGTTTGGCATCCTTAATATACTAATCCTTATAATAAAAAAACCTCTTATATTAAAATTAAGATAACATTTTAATATATTATTTATTTAAATGATAATAAATATATTCCTAAATAAATGTGGCTGTAGAAGTCAAGAAACAAGTTGGCCTCAGTTAATCAAAATCTAAACAAATATTATGACAAAAGCATAAAAAATCATGGAGAGAAAAGATCATGTAAAAGATAAAGAAATTTGAAAACTAAGATATATGATTTGAAACCATAATTTATTCTCTAAAGAAAAACTAACAAAACAAAACCGAGAGTTATAATCCAACTTCAACTTAAGACGTTCTAATGGTCTATTAAAACTAACTAAAAGGTTCACTTAATGGCAAAAGATTTTCTAAAGAAATGATATTTCCTTCTAAAGATTACTCTTCTAACAACCGGATTAGAAGGTACCCATAGTTAATAGAAATTTAGGAGTCCTGAAACAAGATTTGAAACCAAACTAGGGTTTTGATTTTTATCTTTGTCATGTCTGATATACTTTCTATATTCTTCTGCCAAATTTTATGTTTAGAATTGTTCCTGATCATCAAGACCCAAAAGAGAACAGTAAAAAGATAAGGTTACCCGAGTTGATCGTACTAAGTAATGACCAGTCGTTTGAGTCTCCCCTTGTGGTTAATTTTTCTTATATTCATGGGCCATGATCAAAGATATAAAACTCTAATTTGACATCGTATGTTGATTCATGCTCTTTGAGTGATTGTAAGTTTCAAAATAATTAATAGAGGAGAAAGATGGTTTTGATACCGAAATACCTTTGTTGCAAAGGTTGCCAAGTTGAATTTCAATCTTGTTCAAGAAGGTAGTCGCTTCGTTGAAAGACCTTGATAGATCCGATTTGTATTTCATCAGCATATCGCAGAATCCTTCCTGGAATCGATCGACATATAGATATGGTTAATTAATTAAGAACTGGCGGCCGAGAAATTAATGGAAACCATGAGATTGAAAGGGATCAAACCATAAACTCATCAAGTTCAGGATCGGCGCCCAAGCATGTGGAGAAAGCTAGACGGTTATAACCGTCGTGATCTCGCTGAATTTCATCCAACAATCTTGTTATCTCCGGTGGTGCTCCTACCTGAAAAAAAGTATCAGAGTTTGTTAAATCAGGCGTAACTATATTTTCTTGTTTTTGTTTTAAAGTTATAGAGTCCTCGAAGAAGTCAGTTGCACAGAAGTCGAAATCTCAGTAAAGAGAAGCCGAATCAAGAAGAAATTTAGAGTTTAAACTGAAAGTTATTGAAGGATTTGAAGCCAATTCATGTATTTAGCCTAATTAGGAATCAACGCTAGCTAGCTGTAGAAACAAAATTAACAATCTAGTCGCCTGCATTCATCATCATCGATCATCAATTACGAAAGAAGACGATAATTAATTAATTAATTAATTAATTAGATAGTTAGAAATGTGAACCTTCTGACAGTCTAAGTAAGCCTGAAGCAATCGAGGATAAGAAGGATGAGAAGCGATTTTGGCCTTGATCAAACTAGACAAATGATGATCATCATCTTCTCGAAGGAACCTGGGAGTAACAGATGCGGCGTCGGATGATATGGCAGAAGCGGCGGAGATAAAGTCATCCGATCCGAACATCGGAATCCTGTGATGGTCGGCGCCGACGACGGAGGAGGAGGAAAGGAATCTCTGATATTCATCCGGAATCATCAAGTGATCAGGCGACATCAAGGACCTATCGGCGTAATCGCTGGTGGTGGCGGTGGTCGGATGAAGGCCGTACATGTCGTCCATGGATGGATTAAAAGGAAAAATCGACGCCACAGAAAGTGTAGTATGGTTGTTTTTGCTGGTCTCAGTTGAGCAAAGCTAGAGAGAGAGAGAGGGAGAAAGAGAAGGTGCGTAATAATATATGTGTAACTGCAAAAGCAGGTCGGTGGAATGTATAAGCAAAAAGAAGATCAGGCGCATTATATAAGAAGAAGAAGAAGAAGCAACATTTGATATATGAGAAAGAGGGAGACGAGAGAGTGCGTGTGCGTGGGTGATGATTTCCGCGGGGAACAAGCAAGGGAGGACCGAAGAGATGCTCAAGCTGAGGATCAAGCTAAGGCACATCACTTTCACCATTTTCTTTTCTTTCTTTTTTTTTTTTTCTATTTTAATCTAATATGAATTTTTATCTCGAATTTTTCTAATACGATTAATTATTCTCAACTGTCGTGAGTTGTTTGCTATCCATATAATCAAAATGTCTTGACAATCATTTTTTAAATTCATTTTTTAAATTCGTGTTTGTTCAAAATTTAGCCACTAAAGAGACAGAATTATCCGATCTAAAATTTGTGTTTTCATATTTTGAATTTGATTTGTCGGTAGTTAGGTTCAATTCTTATTTAGAATTTTTTAAAAAGAAATGATTGGAGAAGGAAATTTGAAAGAGGGAATGACGCAATTTAATTGGCTGAAAAAATAACAAATTTTCTATCTCTTCATATTTTATCATTTTTTCCAGCCATGATTGATCGGTAATATGTCATTCCCTCGTTCTCTCTAAAATTTCCTCTCTTATCACTCTTCTTTCTTAGATGGGAGTAAAACTCATTATTATGGAGTGTCATGCAAATTTTTATTTTGAATTTATCATTATTTCAGTCATACATGTAGTCTACGTAGATAATCAATTATTATTTGATATGATTTTTTTCGGTATTATTTATCAATTTTCAACTAACAATAATTTTAATTGTTATTTAAAATATTTGATAGAGAATTTTTAATGTCGTTTCAATGATTTGTTTAACTTATTATAATTTTTTTTAACCCTTTATTATTTAAGAATTCAAATGAATTTGTTTTAAGAATGACTAATCTTTGAATCTTCTCCGTTGAGAAATTTAATTTTTATAAATTGTTTATACAATTTGATATTTAAATTATGAATTATTTGTATTGATTGTGTATGTAATATTATTGTATTATTTTTATTTTATTTTAATTAAATTTAACTGTTTTTAAAAGAAAATTATATTACCAATCATTAAATATTGTGATTTTTTTTGGAGTGAATTCAATTCATATTAACAAATATATAGTCAACTTAAATTATTATTTTTCACTATATATTTATTATATCTTCTAAATATTCCTACCCAGCAACCTTTCAAAGAAACAACTTTTTCATACTTAAACGACCAAGGTTATTTAAAAAAAATTAAATCATTGTTGGTGTCAACTGATCCCGCAAATATGTAAAAAGAACAATATTATCGACTAGATTAATTGTAAGGAGCAGGTTGAAAAGGAAAAAAAAACTTTAAAAAACAAAATCATTAATTTGTTCTAAAAAAGTTCTACAATTGTACTCCATTCAAATATTTAATAGAAAGATTATCAAAACGAAAGACCAATTAGTTTTAAGCACATGTTTTGTCCATACTCAGTCATTTAATTTTTATTTATTTCGAAATGTTCTTTGTTGAGCTAGCCCACTAATTTTAATTTTAAGCTTGTTTAACCTCCTTTGATACAACTCATGATTCAAAATGTCTCTAAGCCCATTGACTCCTTTCCAAGTACTTACAATAACTTTACACTTGGCGAGAGTGAATATATTGTAACAACTCATTATTTTCCATTATTTTTTTTAATATATATAAAATATATTTCATTTCATCACTATCATTAAATTATAAAAAATTATTTGAAAATCAATTCAAAATAATTCAGTTCATGTTAAGACATTATTTGTATTAAATTATAAAAAACAATGAAAAATAACTCATTCATATTATGAACAAAAATTGCACACATTCAACTTCATGTGTTCTTTCAATACTGTGTTATTTCCCCATTTATTGCTTTTAAAAGCTTTCTATCCAAACAAAATTGAATCAATTAACCTAAATCGAAATATGTAATTTTGATTTTAAAATTTTGTAAAATTGAATCTCTATTTTTGAGCTTGTAATTAAAAAAAATGGAGATTCAACAAGTTTTCTAATCATTTGTAAATGATGTTCAGAACATTTGAAACCAATCCCGGTGTGATTTGGTCATGTTTAGACTAAAATCACATTTTTCTTAAAAGTTTCATATTTTAGTTTTGAATTTTGTTTAAGGGTTAAGTGTTGGTTTTAGTCGATTGGTTTCGATTTTAAATAGCTTAGTACTCAAATTGAAACCCGAAATCACGAAAATCAAATTTTCCCGTCAAGCTTATCGTTTTCTGTTGAGGCTCTGATGACGCCACTACTTGATGAATGACGACTTCGAATCATTGTAAACAAGATTTAAATGACTTCCCATATATTTAGTTTGGAGTTTGAGGACTCAAAACGAAAAATAAGAAAAAATAAATGTGTGAGGCTGAAGTTTGAAGACGGGCATCAACTTGGCCAAAACTCATTCCTTACGCCTAGTCCATTATTTTAATATTTAAAATTAAAAATGTCAAACCTAAATATATATTTTGAATTTAGAAAAAATAATTGGATAAATAAAACGTAAAATTCAATTTTTTAAATAGTCAAAATTTTGTGAAGCAAAGACTGTTTTTAAATGTCAAAAAAAAAACATAGCACGAAAACCTTTAATCTAGTGTCATCAATCAATGAACCTAAAAAAGATTTGCTTGAATATAGGTGGATACATGTAAAATATATATATTTTCTTAAAAAAAATAAGTACAAACTCTAAAAAATTAATTAAAATGCTGGCAATTCTAAATTAATTTTTTTAAAGTCAAATCTATCATTTTGATTATTCTTTTTTTTTTTTTTTACGAAATTCGATTTTTTTTTATAAAATTTAGACTACTTAAATAATTTTAAAGATAAATAATTTAAAAAAAAAAAGAAAATTAAAAATATGGACAGGCAAATTATAAAAAATTTAGAAGACAATCAAGATATTTTAAAACTAAACCAAAACGACTTAAATGATGACGATGAATAACATTCTGGCCTTGTAATTCCTTGTAATTATTCAGGTCTGTATCGGTTAGAAAAGATAATTTCGAATCACTTAGCTACCTAATTTTAATGTATATTCGGTCCAGTTCAGATTGGTGGTTTTGATTCGGCTCACCCTCTACCCCTAAATTTTGCATATCATGTAAGGGAATGAAGATACAATTATATGTTTTTACTAACGACTGATCTTCCTTCTTCTTAGATATATTTGCATTTTAGAACAAATAGTTTTCTATTTTGGAGATTAGTCAATTTAATAAGGCAAATTTTTAAACTACATATTTTTTTATTAGATTATCCATATGTATATTTCCAATGTAACCACATCTAATTTAATCAATTTGAACTTTCGAATCAAGCCTAAAATGAATATGATAATTTATTAAGTTCAACTTATTTACTTTAATCGTATCAACAATTTGTTCGTAAACTTTAACCGTGAGTGAGTGGTTTCTACCTAAACCGAATTAATTTTGTCTAAATCATATGCTAATCTTTAAGCTTCTCTAAGAAAAATAAAGATACTATACTCCATTTCCACATAAATCACTCTAAACAAAAATCACTAAAAAGTTGTACTTGTGCTTAACTTCTTAATAGAATTTTTTAAATTATTTTTTTGTTTTGTTCTACTTCAATTTGATTTAATAGTTATTCTTGCGTGATAGAAGTTAATTTAACCACAAATCACAAATTAATACTATTTATACACTTTTTAACTTAAAAATAGCAAATTTAAGTATTGATTAGAATGAGTACAATAATTTTGTGTTTCTAAATTTAAAATATATTCATATTATATTCATTTAAAATAATTACATGATAATAGGGAGTCAACAATATAAATATTATCACGATAAAAAACAAAACAGTTACATATATTTATAAGTTTTTTAAAATTAACAAACAAGGGGAAAAAACTAGGCTAAAATTTTACACAACATCATGTTACAAAAATTTATTTTATTTTAATAAAATATTTTGAAAATACACATTTATATTATATATGTAGAATTTATATTTATTAATATAAAATAAACTTTAATTAGTTTGGAATGCCATATCTATCCGGTTAATTGTACATTGTTAATTTTGCTTGTAATAACCCCTTACTAATAAATTTGAGTTGGTGCGAGGTTAATTGGTATATTTATTTTCGAAGTTTGATTTAATTATCAGATTTCTCCTCACATATGTAATGTTTGATTTTGCTTTTATACCTTTAAAAAGTTAACACACTTAAATTAAATAATTTCTTTAAATGTTCCATTAATATTAAAAATGTTAAAAATAGTTAAATACAATCACAAAGCATAACATAAAAAAAATAAAGAATAAATCACGTTGTTCAATAGGTTATTGAACTTTAAGATCATCGAAAAGAACAATTAACCCTCTAACTGACTCCATAGACTTTTCGAAACAAATCTTAAAAAGTGTCATAAAAATAGCATTATGAATGATACGTATCGTACAACTACGATCATTGAAAATTTGACGATTTCTCTCTAACTAGAGAAAATAATTGGAAAGATAACTCAAATATGTAGGAATGTCATATCAACCGCCACAATCCAAACTTCTTAGCAACTGCACAAAGATAAATATTAATATATATAAGTTAACATCGTATTAAATCGTATTAAAGATAAATACCAATAGCATGCCAAGACAGGTTGACGGAAAAACACCAAAATATTTGTCAACCTTATCATTCTCCTATTCGAAACAAAATCTAAGAAAAAATATTTGAATTATTAAGATTAATCCGAAAATCGGAACAAATACCGAATAACCATAAAATATCTTAAAGAAGCTTAAAATTCTTGTAGGTACCCTAAACTATGCAGGGCGTGTCATCAACAAAAAAAAAATGTGATATGATAAAAGGATACCTCATTGTCCCACAACTCACTTCACGGTTGAGTCCCACATTTTCTATGAAAGTCATTATTTTTAGTGGGCTCTTCCAAACAATGACGAATATGAAAGGAGAGAGTGGATCACCATATCTAATCCCTAGGAACTCTTGAAAAATCTTTGAGAATTCCCATTTATAATGACAGAAAACATAACCGTCGAGAGGAAAAATATAATCCAACCAAACCATTTCACACTCATTCTTATTATGTCCATGACATCAAACAAAAACTCACAATTGACGTATTATAAGCTTTTTCGATGTCTAACTTGACAAAAACACATTTATCGCCTCCTGAATTAACTGAGTTAATGTACTCATTGTCAATTAATATCACGTCATAGATTTGACGACATTTGATGAACGCCATCTGAATAATAGATATGATAGTCTCTAACATCCTTTGCAACATGTGGCTAAACATTTTGAGATAATCTTATAGAAATATGAAATGAGACTAATAGGCCTAAAGTTATTCAGGTCAATAGTCCTTAGAGCTTGTAACCCCCAGTAAAATTTGTCTCCCCTTTGGGTATGCAGTTTAGCACGCGTCGTGATCGTGTGGTAGTACGGGGGGATACATCGAGGCATGGCTTGAGGTTCGATGCATTTCAACCTTGGTTTGCATGTCAGACATCTTTTAAAATGAAATATTTAGTTTAAAAATATTTTGATAATACTTGGAGCGGTAAGAAAATAATTATGTAAGATAATTAATCATTTGTTCAAATCTTAATAATTTGGGGGGGGGGGGGGTTAAATAAAAAAATTAGTCAGAATTCGGTTTAAATTAATTAAATATAACTAATTTAAAAGATTATTTATTTGAAAATCAGAGTCACGAAGTGATTTTATGAAAATCAATAAAATGATACGTGTATAAACATATTTATACCAGAATTTCAAAAAGGGATTCGTGTTTCGATTACGCTAGGGAAAGCGCTTTCGCACCATGTCCTCCGCGCCGGTCATAGGACGACATCATTTTATTTTTAAAAATACTCTGGCTATTAAAACTTTCTTTATAACATTTATTTTCATCAATTAGTAGTCCGATGATCCTAAACAAGGATAGACTTAAGTTGCGTAAATAATTATACAAAATTATTTAGAAGGACGTACATACGATTGCATTGATATATATATATATATATATATATATATATATATATATATATATATATATATATATATATATATATATATATATATATATATATATATATATATATATATATATATATATATATATATATATATATATATATGGGTAAAAATAATTATTTGAAAATAGGTTCGGGTTTCAAAATTACAAAAATAATTTTGGATTTTGAAAAGTGGAACCAAATAAGCCTTAAGACCCGAGTCCTAGGGTCTAGGTCCGGTTTGGCCGATCTAGGCTCGGTCGGGCTTGGTCAAGACTAGGGTGGTCTAGACTAGGGCTCGGTCGCATGGTTCAAGGGACCGGAGGGCTCGGTCATGGGTTTGAGAGGCTCGGTCCCAAACTCGGTCTGCTCGGTCCTAGACCTAGGAGGCTCAATCTAAGGTCAATTTCGTCGGTCTTGGTCCTCGATCCTAGGTCTAGGGTTATGGTTATATTTACCGGTCCTAGGATAAGGAAGGTGCTCGGTCCTAGGTTAGAAACACCGGTGCTCAGTCATATGTATCTTATTATTATTATTATTATTATTATTATTATTATTATTATTATTATTATAATAAAATTTTATTAATTGAAAGAATTTCATGTTAACAATTCAAAAGTGTATAAAAATGTTAATAATTAAAAGACATTAATATACCTAATAAAGATCAGTACTTCTCTCCCTATAATATAGTAGATACAAACATTACAATATCATAGTTACAAGTCATATATTTGTTTTTCACAAATGTAAATACACATATGCACATACTTGTATATTAATCATTCAAGTTGTAGATATAAACATTATAAATCTAGGAGCTCAATAATCTATTTAATTTGTTATCAGTGTATATATTTTTTTCTTCTTATTTTCATATTTTTGTAACTTTTTTATTTTATTTTCTCATATAAAATTTTAACGTAGTAAATAAGTGATTTTTTTTTTATTTTGTAATTTACATAGAATATTTAAATAAAGAAATACACATATGCATATTTTAAACTAAAAAAAATATATTACTCCATTTGTTTTGAATTTTTGAATTATGAAAAGCTATCATGACACCATACCTCTCACGACTCTCCGCTTTCATTTCATAACGCTAACTAACGTTATATAATTGTGTTTATATAATAATATGAAATGGTAAAGTTTAATGGTTATAAACCAGTTGTCAAGTTGTATGGAATTTGTAAACTTCTTTTACCGGTGGCCGACATGATTCTGATTGTCCGACGGGTCCGACAAAGGTAAAAGATTCATCCACTGTTGACGAGTATTCATTTCTAAATTTTTTAATTTTTTTTTTAGACTTTTAAGCCCGGTGAAGACTCTCTAGACCTAGGCCTTGTTTGATCTTTGGGTTATTGGGGTTTTATCCGGGTTTTATCCCAAATAACCTTGTTTGATGAAATTAAGAAAAAACCAGTTTTTTATTTTTTATTTCCAAAAATACCCCTACTTCTCTTCTCCTCTCTCTCTCTCAATACATTTTAAAAATATATTAATTTAATTTATATTTAAATAAAATTTAAAATATAATATAATAAAATAAATATTAAAAATTATAGATATAATAATATTAACTTTTATTAATACATCAATTAAAATTAAAATAAATACTAATTTTATAATTATAATTTAAATATTATATAAGATAATATAGTATATTATAATTTTATTTATATTGTGTATTTATTTTTATTTAATATAATAACATAAAATTTTAAATGAAATAAATTTTATAATATAATAACCAAAAATCAAACAAATCTATTATAGTATTTATTTAGAAAAATAATTTAAAGTTAGTTTATACCAAAAAAAAATAATAATAATAAATTTCTTTATAAATATTTAATTTAAATGAGATATATTTATAAATTAAATAATATTTTTTATTTAAATATATTTAACTTTATTTTTTAGTATAATTATTTATTAAAATAAATTTAAATTTTAAATGGTATATTAGATAATATAGTTGGTTAGAATTTTATTTATATTTTGAATTTATTTTTATTTAATATAATTAATATAATTTTTTTAAATGAAATAATTTATTAATTTAAATTATATAAAAATAAATTTTATAATGTAATAAAATAAATATAATATATATGTATATATTAATATTATTTTTTAATAATATAAAATAAAATATTTAATTAAAGGGTAATTTTGGTATTTTAATTTATAAAATGATTGATTTGATTTAGGATGTGATGGTTGGGTTTTGGGATAAAACCTGGGTTTTATCCCAATAACCCAAAGATCAAACGAGGCCCTAGACCTGGTACCACAACTAATTTTTAATGATACAACTTATTCCATTTCAATTTTAATATTTATATTTTATCATAACCAACTTAAAAGATAATTCTAAAATATATTATCGAATCACCATATTAAAGTCAATTACAAGAGTCCCTTTTAATCAAGTCACTTATAATCATTAGGTTAGGTTAGCTTAACGAAGAGAGTTATCTTATATATATATAAATATTTTAAATTGGATTTTTAATATAACAATAAAAAAAACAACAAATAGAACCTTAATATATATTATATGTGTAGTAACAACATAAAAAAATGTTTGTTAAAACAGTTGAATTTCAATAAAAAAAAAATGAAAATAGAGAAAACAACATGTATTATAATAAACTAAAGCCAAATTAGAAAGATGACAAATACTAATTGACATATAGGATGTATGGTGAAAAATAAATAACAAGTAAAGTTGTCTTAGAACTTCTTTCATATGAAGAAAATAAGATTATATTTCAGAATTTTTTTTATTACTGAAAATAAAATTATTAAAATATTTATTTATTTTTAAAAATAAAATAAATTAATATTTTAATTAATAATATTTCATTTCTTAATTATGGGTGGCTTCATTTTAAATATTAGGCTTGGTTCTCTCTGCGATTTAAAAAAAAAAAATCAAATCAGATAACTTATTTTTATTAACCAAAACAATAAAATATTTTCTATTTTAAAGTATTATTTTTTATTTTATTTATATATTTCAATACATTTTAAGTATTTTTATCAAAAATAAACCTCACATTTTTTAAATTCATCAACAATCATTATTTTTTTTTTCTATTTCTAAGTTTTTTAAAATATCCCCAATATGAACAAAGCAGCTCACAGGTCATTTTTTTTTGTGAGGTGTTTCATATTTGTCTATTCAAATGTTTTATTGATTAACTTATAATAAATATTGTCATATTTATGGTCACGAGATTGTAGATTAAGTAAAAAAACAGTCTATTTTTTGTTATAATAAAAATGTAATATTTAAAAGTTAAAATTATTAAAAGAACTTTTTTATATCAAACAAAAATATTAAATTTATTAGATGAAATATATATACTCTAGTGAGTTATAAATTATTAAAAAATAATTCAACCAAAAAAAATAATAATTTTATTATATTTTAACGATGAAAAAGAAAGGTGTGTGATGTGATGATGAAGTTTGTCCTTTAAAACGATAAAAAGAAATACTTCCATGGTTGATAATTAATTTGGGTGACGTTTGATTGATTGATTGACTTTGCATGCACAACTTTGACAGAAAAATTAAAAAATAAAAATAAAAAAGAGTTTTGGGTAAAGAGGGAAACAGACAATTCTTTGAAAATACATTCATATGTAATTTTATGTCCTATTTACAAGTTACCGTAAATCAGTTACATTTTTTTTTTAATTTTAAAAAGTTAACCTCGTATTTTTTTTTACAAAAAATATTTTTATTTAACCTATTTTAAATAATCTGAAATTGTAAGCATTTAAAATTCTAGTATATAACTTTGAAAACATGATTTATCATGTTTTATAACAAGTGTTTGATAATGTAAATCTTATAAGAAAAAATATTCATAATTATAAAAATTGAAGTAAAGCAAAAACAAGATTTTTTTTTTAGAACATTGGGTTTCGCTGCTTCTATGGAGTACGACTAATCCTGCGGGTTAAGCAAATAGCCCGCAAACACAGTTAAACATTTAACCATACACAGAGCTTGTCGCTTGACGGGCTCGAACCCAAGACCTCATGGAGGCATGAGAGATATCCACATTTTGTTGTCGCTAGAAACAAGTTTATGATTTAAGATTCATGTTATTACAAAAGAAACATTAAACTTAATGGAGTGATATATATATATATATATTATATATTAAGTATGTCATCATATATATTTATTTCATCCCTCCTTGTTATAAAGTATGAGTTTTGAAAATTATACTAGTTCATTTTTTGAGTCAGATTAAAAAAGTGTGTGATTTTAAATGATTTATATTAGAATTTTAATATATATATATATATATATATATATTATTTAATATCTAAATTTTTATTTAGTTCATTTGATTTTTTATTAAAACATATTTATTTAAACGTTTTAACTAAGTATGGAATCCGTGATTTTTAATATCTTAAGAACTACTTTTATCATTTAAATTACCTTAATGAGTTATTTTAGATTCATTAAAACATGTTAAGAAACAACCTCCCATGTTTATGCATTATAAATCGATTTGTTAAGATGAAGTATGCTCGGCTAAAACTTTACTTACTTAATCCTAAATAATGAAAAACCAAAGGAAAATTACCTAAAATCAAATATTTCAAATAATCTCCGTTGGAAAAATTAGACTTTCTTTTTTATGTTGCAATCAGATCAACTTTAATCAAATCAACTTTGAGGCTTAATAACTAAATAGATGACAATTGAATCATAAATTCGAGATCATAAAAAGCATACATGGAGGAAGAAGTGGATTTAATACAATGGATTAAAAAACTTCAAACATCCCCTCTTTTGAAGAATCAAAACTCATTGAAATGATTGAATAGAACAGGACAAAAACATAAACAATAAAATAATTGAATTGAAAAATATCAATTAAATATTAACATTTACTTCAATTTAAGCGAAAATTGAATTATATATTTATTCTCATATGATAATACTCTCACTTGAACTATCTTAGTTGTATCATTTATATTTTAAGTAAGAATCGAATAGGTTATAAAAATAATTAATTTATTATTTTATAATAATTTAATAATAAGTATTTTTGACGTTACAGTGTACATCAATAAAATTATTAAATAGTTACCCAATTAACTTAAGAAAATTGAAGAAAGCCTTGACAGATAAATTCATAATTAAGCTTTGTCTTTAAAATACAATAAATCATAGTACTACTTAATCCATTGTGTTTCCACTCCAACTTAAAACGTTTTAGATGGAATTGAATACATAACATTCTTATTCTCTTAAGTCGACTCTTACCACTGAATTATTTTGGTGAGTTAAACGCTATAAATTGTTTTTAGGCTAGTCAATCCAATTGTGAAACAAAATAATAAAAGAAAGGCCATAGAATATTGAATAATAATGCCATAAATAAGTGACATTTGGACGACTTATAGTATTAACTAGATAAAAGTCTCAAATTAATAATGAAATGTAATGTTGTGTATGTTGATATGTATTTTTTTTTATAAATAATTCATATTTTATTTTTATTTGAGAATGGTTTAAACAAAACTAATCATCACATTAAAAATTAAAATATATATGAGTAATTTATAATATATATATATATATATATATATATATATATAAATTAAAATTACCTTTGTACAACACCTTTGTCCAACACCTACCTCATTTAACAAGAAAGAATAAATATATCTTGAAAAAAAAATACAACAGAAAAAAATATATATTTTTTTTTGCCAAATTGATAGGTACGGTATAAATTATAAAATGCTGTATATCATTACTATTAATATATATATATATATATATATATATATATATATATATATATATATATATATATATATATATATATTTAGGCTAACATTAGAGCATGTTAAACGCACCATTTTATTTTGTCAAATCAATCTTCCACCTCAGCTGCTGACACATTATTTACTTGATCAAAACACTGCAATGCTTCCGTTATTTTCTCGGAATAATTAAAATGTTATTTTTATTTGATACTATTATTATAAAATTACATTTTTAAAATTATTATAAAATTATATTTTTAAAAATAATAAAATATATTATAATATTAAAAACATTACAAAAACAATGCAAGTAAAATAAAATACATAAAATTTTAAACATTTTGACGATATTATGAAATTGTGAAACATATAACTAATATTTTTATATTATAATAAAATATAAAATATTTTTATAATTTAAAATATATTATAATATTAAAAATAATTTATAATTAAATATATAACTAATATTTTTATATTATAGGAAAATTTAAGAAGTTGTTTATTTAAAATATATATTTATTAATTAAATATATAACCAATATTACTATATTATAGAGTATATTATATTATATAATAATTAAAAAAAAAATCAGAATTGGGCATGTCCGACATAGAGGGCGCTGCCCTCCATTAAAAAAAATAATGACCAGCCCTTTTACACGTTGTCCCGGACACAGGTCATTCGCTGCATATGCTTAATAATAATTTTTTAAAGGGAAGAACCCTATTATGACAAGTGTCTATCTATTATTGTTAATACATGTTTTTAGTTGATACATCAGCAGTGCACAAGACACCTTAAGTAAAAATATAAATTATGAAAGTCGTGTTTTAGTTTTCGACCTTTAAAAAAAATTATACAATATTTTTTATAGGCAAAGTTTTTGGTTATTTAATTTTAACCCTGAAAAAAACATTATTTTATGCTGCACTTTTTTATTAACCAGTTAAAGCCAACTAACTCCTTGACTATAATATCTAATACATAATTCTTGACAAATAAAACAATTCCTATATCAGAAATGACGAGGTTAGATTGAATGGGCCTGCAGGATGAAACCTATTAACTTAAATTTACATAAATAATAATTTTGTGCCATCCCCATAAATACATAGACTATATCAAATAAGACTAGTACCAATAATAAACATTATCAAAAAAATTAATCACAGTACATTGAAAGCAATATTGCACTATGCATGGTTCTTGAAGAATGTCCTAAATACTATCATATATAACTTTTCTTTAATTAAGATAACCATGTATATTACTTGGCACCACCCAACATTTCTAAAGTTATATAATTAAAAAAATAAGTCTTTGTAGTTAAAAAGGAACTTAGATTCTCTAGCCAATTTGGTAAGAGGATAAGAAATGTCGGATGTTTTAAATAAATATTTTCATTTTAAAAATTGAATTAGTTTATGGTAGACAAACTAAAATGGAAGTGGAAGCAATTGGGGATGCTATTGAATGGATACTATTTTTGCTAATTAATGGTGCAATTTTGGAAGAATGCTTTAATTTTCCCACTATCTCTTGACCTAACCTCCAACATGAATAATGTTTAGTTCAAAGAATAATCACTTTCTTAAACAGGGATTTGCTTGTTTTTGGCTCTTCTAACACCCATCTATTCTTTTAATATTTTTTTTTCTGATTAAATATTATATATGGAGAGAATATCATTTATTTAAAATGTAGTAGCATGTAAAATTATTTATATATTTTAATCAAATTGGTGGGTTGGGGGATAGAAGAGAATAATATATCCTCCATAAACATAGAAATGTGAATCCATTTACAAAGGTACTCATTAGGAAGCCTGACCATTTTGTTCCTTTTCTGGACTCACTATTTGGACTGGACTCACTTTGTAAGGATTCTAACTTTTATTTTTTTTTAAACCCTGGCCCCTTTTTTCAGAATAGAGGAATTTTGGTGACTTCATTTTGATCATTTATTGTTATAATAAAGATATCATATTTATTGACATTATGGGTGATATGTAAATCAAGAGTTTTTGTTATCCCTCTCTTTATACTTAATTTTCCCTATATACTTTGTGAATTGGATCACTATTGATTAATTTAAAGATATTCTACTCTACATGAGACAATTACCATTTTTTTTGGTTAATAAGTCATATCTAGAGAATAAGTTAAACTATAAGACAAAATCGGTTCCGGATTATTATAATAATCCAAAGATTATAAAAAATATTTGATTTTGACATTCCACAAGAATTTACTAATTTAAATCATATATGGGCTAGGTTACATTTTTTTCCCTTACTCTATTCTATATATGGATTGGTATGGAATATATATATTTTTAAATAATTTTAAAATTAGAAAGGTATTTTAATATTTTTAGGAGACAATGTGATGAATGAAAAAGTAATTTGATAAGATTTAAAATGAGATAGATTAAATGTTAGTAGTGTTGTTGGATTTTTAAAAAAAAAAAAAAACTAAGAGAACAAGGCATAAAATTAAAAAAAAAAAATTCAATCATAATCATCATTTCATTTCATTGTCACCTTAATCAATCAAATTATTCAATTCATTAACCAAAATACCCATTATTTATTTTTATAAAATTGAACAAAATTCATTTCACAAAATCTAAAAAAAATCCCAAACAATCGCTATAAAAATCATAATTCTAAAAATCACCGCCCATCAAGATTTTTTAAATAAAAAAGAATTTATTTAAATAACTCTGTTGGTTCTGATTTAAAAGACAATAAAAACCAATAAATTTCAATTTATTGACAATCAATGTTTAGACTCACAAATCCAAAACGAACCGAAGTCATTCTTGCGATATAATCTCGATTTAAGGTTATATCGCGTCATAAACTCTCACCATTACCAAAATTGTTCTCTTTTAATGAACCATCCAAACTAAAGTATCCGATAATTAATTAACAACAAGAAACTTGCAATCAAAATGCATAACTTCATCCACAAGAGATGAAATCCCGCTCAGCATGATCCGAATGCAATGTAAACTTTTATCCTAATTTGTTTCACTATATAACCCTAATTTCATCTAACTCCATGGAATAATATATTGCTGCAAAAACAAGAAAATATTAAGATATATCTTATATAGTCCACACAAAGTTAGTTGGCTTTGGCAATACTATATAGGGACCTTCATCCGTATGAAAGGTCACCATCTTCTTCAATTATCTCAAAAGTCAAAAGATCAATGCAAAAAGAAGGCAAGGTGGATATAAAATGTGTTTCATGCAAGTTTGAAAATGCAAAACAAAAAAAAAAAAATGCTCAAATCTTTAAGAAAAAATTTGCAAGGTTGTTTAATTAATAAGGGTTCATGTAATTAAGATATTTATCAAAGACTGATATAAATATTATTTAAACTCAAGAAAACTTTATTAATATATATAAAAAACTGTTAATGTTGTGAATCACCTAGCATTAAGGATGACTTTACACCTGGGAAAAGAGTTTCTAATATGGATCTCGAATGATATTCCACATCTAAAATCAATAGTAAAATATTCAAATAATTTACTAATTTAAGCACTAATGGGAATCCTAACCAGATATAGAGACGTTATGGTGGGGGCGGTTCATAATTTGTCTGTTTAAAGTAAATAAAGGAAGATGCAAATTAGAGAGGTCAGTAAAAATATATGGGCAGTATATATATATGGAACCAGAAATGCTAGGACACCCTTTAATGGAAAGCATGTGCACCCTAATAGGGGGGACTTCATGTCATGGGTCGACCATGATCAGTTCTTCACTTTTAAACAATGTTAGTTTTAGTTTGGTATTGGATTGTGTTTGGAATATTGTTACACTTTCAAACATGTTTTACACAGAGAAATGATTGTGAGAAAGAATTTGCAAGAGAGAATGAGTAAGGGAACGACGTGACGCAATCTGATTAGCTGAAAAAATAATAAAATTTCTCTTTATTTTCTCTCCTCGTATATTTTTATTTTTTCCGTCAATAAGGTGATTCCATGTTATTCCCTCTCCCAAATCAATTTTGCATGTGTAATTTGTGCTATAGAGAAAATGACTCATTTCATTTCATTGTCAATTTGTTGGATATATCAATAAACAAGAAGTGAATTCTAGTCTCCATAATCATTTGGTGGATTGATTGCATACAAAAGAGGAGTTTTTTTTACAAAGATCCTGAGAGACCTCAAACTTAAGTGTAAAACCAAACCAAATAGACACAAGTTTTTCAGTTATTTGTGAAGTACATTACCTACTAAAAATGGTTGGAAAAAAAAAATGATATGAAAAATTTTTTCTCAAAGAATGGCTCATCCACACTGGGCTATTTAATACCTATAAAAAAAGTCGCCAATTAAAAATTCCGTTTTTGAGTGACTATTTATTAGAAAAATATATAATAATTATCATTCAAATTATTTTTTGGTGTACTATCTAGTTGGAGAGAAATCGTCGAACTTTTAATGATCTTAGTCGTTCAATGCGTATCATTCATAGTACGTTTTCTAAGATTCGTTCAGAAAAGCTAATAGAGTCTGTCGGAGAGTTAATCGTTTTTCTCGAGAATTTATGAGCTCGATATTTTATTGAGTACCGTTCTTTCTTATTTATTTAACTTTTTTTTATGTCATGTTTTGTCGTTGTACTTAATTAAACGACTTTTTTATTTTTATTTTTAATATACATAGATCTTTTAAAAAAGAAAAAATATATATATATAATAATTTCAGATATGGTAACTTCGTCTCTTTTGTTTCTTTTGTTGCTAAAAAGGGGAGAATACGTACTCGAAGAATGATCACCAAGATAATTGAAAGGTATAAGCAACAAACGATCCACCAACAACTGAGAATATTATTCGAATTATAAAATTCTGGGATGAAAAATGCTATCCGATTTCAAGATACCGCATAGAACAAAAACACTAAACACAACATCAACTCAAATCTGAATAATAGAAAAAATAAAAACGAAATACTCTTCTATACTAAAAAAAAACTATTGGGTAGAAAAAAAGAAATGAATTTTCAATTTTTGTTTTTTTAAGAGAAGAATCAAAATAAAATATATTGAAATTATGAGCTTAAATATTTAAAATAAATGAAATAAATTAAACAAATATAAGTGGATGTTGTCGTCAAAACGAGGTGTATAACACTCATATAAAGTGGAGAGATAATGAAGGAGAATCTGAGATCGAGGAAATTCAATTTGTACATGAACATGGCCTAGTGGCTTCACTATCAATATTTAATTCAATAAATATCATTTCTGAAAGCAAATCCATATTTTTTTCTGTAAATCCCCCATCATTATAATTCTTTTCAACTTTGTTTATTTAATAGGGCCTGTTGCTAATCCCCGACAAAATTTATAATAAAAAACATCAAACTTAATTAAGATAATAGACTAAAAAACAATATGGCTCAATTTGGAGCCTATTTTTGTTTTTGTTAAGCATCTCAAACATCAAACATTGTTTTATATTAAAAGAAAGAGAATAAGAGAATGTAATGTTTTGAATTTCAATAGTCTACAAATTTAAAGTTATGGGTTTCGATTTTCAAAAAGACTACTTCGGGTTGTGCATTGTGATAGCAATTTAAAGTAAGAAAATAAATTGAATTTCAACTCTAAACCACCCTTGAGAATTATGATATAAAACTTTGTAAAGGTCAATTATTAATTACCCTTTGTAAACTCTTAGAGCCTTTTTTTTAACACATAATTGTTTAATATAAGAAACTGGGGTTAATTTTGAGAAAGGAAAATAGTTAATGAGTCAATTTGAAAACTAGTTGTGGATAATGATTTAACGCCAACGGAATTCCACGTCAGATATTTGTTTTTCTCTCTCTCTCTATCTCTCTGTTCGTCTATTTAAAAGCCACGTTTTGGAGTTATAGATACAAAATGGTGAATCGGTATAGTGGGAATATATGGAGAGAGAAAGAGGGTATTATGTTAATGGAAGCAATGAAGATGAAGAAGAAGATGAGGAAGAAGAAGAAGAGGTTAACGGCTAAATCAGAGCTTTATTAGCTATTATTATGGATCAAACCGGCAAGTCACTTAACGGCAAAAATGGAATCTTTATAACTTCAAGACTCCATTTATTTCCACGGCTATATGTTCTGTCTAATTTCCCTTTCCTTGTTTCTATGTCTCTCTCTCTGCACTACTGAGTGTGATCAATAAATAAAATTTGCTTTAAATCAGAGTTAGTGTTTGTAACCAGAATGAATTCGAGAACATATTTTATGTTTGTCCAAACATAATATCTTAATACATAAGAGGATGGGATGGGAGCCTATTAGAAGCAAAAGTTGGATCCTTTTTTGATAGTCATCAATTATAAAAGGATCAATTTTCTCTTGTCTTATATATATGGGATCTAAATTCTTCCTATTGTCAAACAATCTTTGATTGGACTAGGGAAAAAGTTATTATTTTGCTTCAACTTCTATTTTTAAATAGAAAAGTTTGAAAGATTTAGTTACCCAATTATGCAAATTTTTTGGACTCATCTTCTAATCAACAAAATCACAAAACAAAAGCTTCTACTGTGGGAATGAGTTCAAATCTCATTGGACAATGAAAACCTTCACTGGTTTGATGTTCATTATTTGAAGGTTTATGGTTTGATAAATAAAAATGAATGGATTAATTTTAATTGATTGAATTATTATAATACTTTGTTGTGTTTAAAATCGGTCAAATTGTTAAACGCACTAATTTTGACGATTTTTTATTATACATACCTAACTTTGAATCGTGTCTCATTATTTTAGTCATTTAAGACTTTCTTACAAACGAATGAGAAGTCTTTTTATTTCCTAAGTCTTTTTATTTTCTTAATAATTTATAATATTTGTACAAATAAAATAATAATGCTTTCACTTTTTTCAATTATTTTTACACATTTTTAAGTCATTCAAGCCATATTCATATTGGACAGTTTTAAACTTCCTTTTTCTTTGTTCTGTTTCTGGAAAAATTTGATGTTGAGTTTCGGAAAAAATTCGATTGTAATGAAAATTTTTGTTCAACATTTTGGTTTAACTGATCATCAGAAATATTAGTATCATTTACGCCAAAAGAAGATGAATCATCATTAGAATCTGAAAACAAGTAATTTATATCTACATAAATATTTTGTTTGTTTATTTGTTCATGTTTTTTTTGATATGGAAACCTATTTTCATAAAAAGAATTAGATCTCTAGAGAAAAAAATGATTTCATTTAAAATGTCAAATACTCTAATAAAACCTTTTTGTCCTAAAGAGTATCCAATAAAAATGCATTTTTACCTCGAGGTTCGAATTTTGTGTTATGAGGTGCATTGTTTTTAGCATAACACAAACACCCAAAAACTTTAAGATTATCCAAATCATGTTTTGTTTTATACCATTTGTAAAACGGACTATCCCAGTTTAAAACTTTTGAAAGAGTTCTATTTATAACATGAGTTGCCATAAGAATTGAAAATGACCAAAAAATTAAAGGAATTTTTTATTGATTCATTAAAATTCGTGTCACTTGAAATAAATGTTGATGTTTGCGTTCTACTACTCCATTTTGTTGTGGGGGTGTAGGAACAATATTTTTTTTATGAAGAATTTCATTTTGCTTAAAATAAAGTTTTGTAATTCATGATTTAAAAATTCACTACCATTATCAGACATAATAATTTTGATTGAAGTTTCAAATCGTGTCTTAATTAATCATGGCATGAAAATTGATTAAAACATGCTTTGTTGTATCTTTATTTTTAATCATACAAGTCCATGTAAACCTACTGGAAATCGTCGACTATTGTAAACATATATGAGCAATCAATAAGAGATATTTCTTTATAAGGACCCCAAATATCTATGTGTATCATTTCAAAACATTTAGCAGTTTTAGAAATGCTAGAATTAAAATGTAATATTTTCATTTTTGAAATTGGACAGATATCACAAATGAAATGTGTCATATTTATTCAAATCAAATGCATGTTGTAATGCTGTTTCAGAAGGATGCCCTAATCTTCTATGAAAGAACATGTAATCAATACATTAATTAAAAGACATATTCACTGAATCTGTATCAAGTAAGTATAGGTTTTGACTAAAGTCTCATTTCTCTACGATAGAGTTATCCTTAGCATCCTACAATAAACAACCCGAAGAAGAGAATTGACAACTAACTTTGTTTCTTTTTGCAAGTTTAGACACTAAAATTAAATTATATGTAAAGTCTTTAATAAGCATTACATCATACAATTTTAATTTTTCAGAAAACCTAACATTTTCTATTAACTTAACCTGTTTAACTGTGCCATCGGGTAAAAACAAATGTATGTTATCAATTTTCTTAATTTCAGTCATAATATTTGGGTTTGAACAAATATGACAGATATCACCACTATCTAATATCCTTAAAGGTTTATTCTTATAACTACTACGCACATTAAACTACATACATTAATAAGGTTATGAAAAAATGATATATACCTTCATAATATTTCTCTTTGCCCTTTCTTTCTTTGAACAATCTTTTTATTATTACTTCTTTGACAACCGTTGCAATTTTTGAACTATTGAACTTTGTGGAGGATGATGAATCTTATGATTGTTCTTCAAAGTAAGCAATTGGTGTGTTTGCAGCATTCATAATATTGGTTGAGGTATTATAATTTTTCACTTTTAGATCACAGTTACCTTTCCACCATTCAAGATTGTTAGATATATTAATTTTATTATCTTTATTAGCACTTAAAGGTATTTTAGTCTATTAGCACTTAATGGTATTTCAGTCTATTGTAATTACTAACTATATAAACTCTTTCATTATATTCAGTTTAGGTCAGGTTTTGCTAATAAGAAACCCTAGCCTTTCTCTCTTTATTTTATCATGGTATCAGAGCCTCCATTTATGGATTCTCTTTGTTCAACCTAAATCATTCAATCTACATCTTCCGACTTGAATTTGGTGTTTGAGTCTGCAATCGTCAATGATATTTTTTGTTTTCGCATCCTTTTGCTCAAGCTGATTTTGTTTGGAAATTTGCATTTGTGCCGCGTCGTGTCGCGTCATGCCATATATGTGTTATTGTATTTGTATTGTTATTTTTGGTATTTGTATTCGTGTTGCGTCGTGCCGCGTCATGTCGCATCGTGTCGTTTCGTGTCGCATCGTGTCATTTCGTGCCATATTTGTGTTGTTGTATTTGAGTTATTGTTGGAGATTTATATTCGTGCTGCATCGTGTTGTGTCGTGCAATATTTGTTGTTTCTGATTTTGGGTTGGTTAAACCAGGTCCTTACATAGTTTTGCTAATATTTGTGTTGCTATATTTGGGTTGTCGTTGGAGATTTGTACTCGTCTGATATTGGTAATACAATTACTACTCCAACCATGGATCCATATATGTTAGAGAAGTTTGAGCAGTTTAAGTAGTGCCTCCCCTCACAGCCACATGTCATGTCTGCCTCCTTTCATAAATGTTTGCCATCGTCTGCTAATTCAGATAAATTGTCTTCCTTATGGATATTAGATTCAGGCGCATCTAATCATATGTATAATAATATTAACTCATTTGTGTCATTCAATTCTGTTCCACCATCTTCCGTCATGACTGCCGATGGTACTCCAGTGCCATTGGAAGGAATTGGTTCTATACATATATCTTGTTTTTCTCTCCCAAATGTCTACCATATTCTCCATCCTTATTTAAACCTTGTATCTGTTAGTCAATTGTGTAATTCTGGTCTCACCGTTTTGTTTACTTCTTCCAATTGTTGTGTTAAGGACCCACAATCACAAAAGGTGATTGGGACAGGCCGTAAGAAATGAGGACTTTATGTTTTAGATGAACTCAAAGTATTAGATGTTGCTGCCTTTAGCATTGACTTATCATCATTTCGTTTGAATAGTTCATCTTTGGAATTTTATTGTTGGAATTCTCGTTTGAGTCATTTTTTGGATCTCGTTTAAATTTTTTAGTGTCTACTAGAGCTTTGAGTAGTTTAGAAAGTCATGACATTTCTAATTGTAGTGGTTGCAAATTGGCTAAATTTTCAGCATTGCCTTTTTTATAAAAGTGTTTCTTTTTCCACTACTCCATTTGATCTCGTGCATTCTGATGTGTGGGGACCTTCTCCTATTTTTTTCTAAAGGAGGTTCTCGATATTATGTTTTGTTTGTTGATGACTTCACTTATTATACTTGGGTTTATCTAATGAAACGCAAGTCTGAATTTCTTACTATAGTCACCAATTTTTGAGCTCTTGTGAGAACCCAACATTCTTCAGTCATTAAATGTTTTAGGTGTGATTTGAGAGGTGAATACACTTCTAATGATTTCTCTCAGCTACTCGCCTCTGATTGTACAATTCACCAAACCTCATGTACTAACAAAAAATGGTGTGGCTGAAAGAAAACATCGTCATCTTGTTGAAACATCTCGTTCTTTTATGCTATCAGTCGAGGTTCCTAGTGTGTTTTGGTGGGAAGCAGTTCTTACCGCTGCTCATGTAATCAATAGAATACCAATATCTCATAATTCAGGTTTATCCCCTTTTGAAAAAATATATGGTCATTCACTTGATTATTCCTCGTTGCGTGTTTTCGGTTGTGTTTGTTTTGTCCTTCGACCACATGTTGAACGTAATAAGTTGTCTCCTCGGTCTTCCTTATGTGTCTTTCTGGGTTATGGTGTTGGTCAAAAGGGGTATCATTGTTTTGATCCAGTTAGTCAAAAATTGTATGTTTCACGTCATATTGTGTTTTTAGAGCACATGTCATTCTTCTCTATTCCTGCTAGTTTTAATCATATGACCCAAACAGATCTAGTTCGTATTGATCCCTTTGACACTGAGCCTGATGAGTATATATCTGATACTTTAGTTCACGATACTTTGATTCACGATACATCCACTTCGCATGTCACTGCTCCTACGACCATCCAATTACCGGATGAGATTGCGAATCCTCATCCCCGTCACTCCACTCGCATTCGTAAGTCTACTAAACTTCCTGATTTTAAGTACTCCTATTATTCTACTTCATTTTCTTCCTTTGTCACTTATGTTCATCGTTTTCTGAGACTTCATCGTATAAGGAGGCAGTTCACGATCCCCTTTAGCAGACAGCTATGACTGAGAAACTTATTGATTTACATCAGACTCATACATGGGATTTGGTGTCACTACCGTCTAGAAAACATGCCATTGGCTCTCGTTGGGTCTATAAGATTAAAACAAAACCAGATGGTTCCATTGAGCGATACAAGGCTCGACTTGTTGCTAAAGGATATTCTAAAAAAATATGGCATGGATTATGAGGAAACATTTTCTCTTGTTGTGAAAATGACAACTGTTCGCACTTTGATTGTTGTTATTTCGGTTTGCCAATGGAAAATCGATCAAATGGATGTGAAGAATGCTTTCTTGAATGATGATCTTCATGAAGAGGTTTATATGATGCCTCCCCCGGGTGTTCCTCATGAACTAGGTGAAGTTTGCAGGCTTCACAAAGCTCTTCATGGTCTCAAACAAGCACCACGTGCCTAGTTTGAAAAATTCTCTATGGTGATCACTTCGCTTGGCTTTTTTCTTAGTCACCATGATTCGGCTTTATTTATCAAGTGTACAATAGTAGGACGCATTCTTCTATCCTTGTATGTTGATGATATGATTATTACATGTGATGATCATGATAGTATTGAATCATTGAAGTTTGAGTTAGCACACTCACTCGCTATGAAAGATTTGGGCATGTAACATAATTTTTTGGGAATTGAGGTAGCTTATTCTCCAAAAGGTTATCTCTTATTACAATCTAAGTACATTGTTGATTTGTTTGAACGTGCTCGACTAACCGACAACCGAATTGTTAATACACCCCTTAAGACCAATGTTAGATACTCTCCGTCCGATGGCACTCCTTTGGAGGATTATGGTCTTTATCATACTATTGTTGGCAGCTTGGTTTATCTTATTGTAACTCGCCCAGACATTGTGCATGTAGTTCATGTGGTTAGTCAGTTTGTCACTGCCCCCACTACAGTTCATTGGGCTGCTGTTCTTCATATTCTCAAGTATCTTCGGGGCACTCAATTTTATAGTCTCATGTTTCCTTCCACGTCTTCATTATAGTTGCGTGCCTACTCTGATGCGGATTGGACTGGTGATCCTACGGACCACAAGTCGACCACTGGATATTGTATTTTCCTCAGTGATTCGCTTATTTCATGGAAGAGAAAGAAACTAGATGTCATATATCGGTCTTCTAGAGAAGCTGAGTATCGTGCCATGGCCTCGACTACCTGTAAAATTGTTTGGTTACACAGATTACTTACTGATATGTGTATTTTTCTTTCTCATCCTACTCCACTACATTGCGATAATCAAAGTGCTATCCAGATTACACGGAATTCTATCTTTCATGAGCGAACCAAACATATCGATATTGATTGTCATGTCACTCGTCGTCATCTACAGACTCACACCATCACTTTGCCATTCGTTCCTTCCTCCTTGCAGATTGTTGACAAACTCTCAATGCATATTGTTGTTGTATCGTGAGTTTGAGAGGGGATGTTAGATATATTAGTTTTATTATTTTTATTAGCACTTAAAGGTAATTTAGTCTATTAGCACTTAAGGGTATTTCAGTCTATTGTAATCACTAATTATATAAACTCTTTCATTACATTCAGTTTAGTTCACGTTTTGCTAATAAAAAACCCTAGCATTTCTTTCTTTATTTTATCAAAGATAACCTATGATTTTAAAACAACCCTCTTGTACATGACCTTTTGTTCTGATATGTTTGCAATATAAAGAAGAACCTCCTTTTTGTAGTTTTGTATGTCTTGTTATTACCTCCTCTATTTCTTGTGATTTTTTCTACTTAATCTCATTTTTGCTATTCAGAATTATCTTTCATTGTCATAGCAAAATTTTCAATCTCATCATTAATCAAAGATTATACTTCTCTCTGTTTTTCTATATTCTACAGTATCACATATTCCCTATCTATGCTAGATTTATGATCCATTAGTAATATTTGTTTTCTAACATTATCGTAATACTCGTTTAATCCCATTAAGAATTGAGTAAGTTTATTGGCTGTATTAAGTTGTATCACTAATTTGGTCATTTTACAATAACAATTTGTTCTTGGAACACAGTCATAAGAAGGCAATGGTTCTAGTACTAACAACTCATTCCATAACTTTTTCAATTTAGAAAAATATTTTTCAAGACTAAGTGTACCTTGTTTGAGGTTGCTTATAGCCCTTTGAATCTGAAATAATTGTGGTCCATTGCTCTCTTGGTTCTTTCTTTGATGTCTATCCATAGATCTTTTGCTATTGTGGTTGAAGAATAATTTGCCTTAATTTCGTTTGTGACTGTATTTAGAATCTAAGATTTTACCAAGAAATACATCTTTCTCCATTTATCAAAATCTTCCGCATCCAGGGGCGGAGCCACGCTTGGGCTAAGGTGGGCTCCAGCCCCACCTAAATTTAAAAAAACGGGACAAATTAAGTGAATAAATTGGACAAAATTTATCAATTGAAAATTGAAAAGGGGAAAGACTGAAACCTCACAAAACCTCAATTTGTTGTTCGTGCCGTGCGATTGATGTTTCAATAACCCTCCAACTTGTTGGTTCAATTCCAGATTTCCAGTGGTTTTCTTCGCTCTGGCCTCCGGTCATCTTCTTCCATCAACTTGCTCTCGGTTTGGTTCATTCTTCACCCCTTTCTATAAATTTTATTTCTTAATTAGTTTATCCTATGAATCAATAACAGTTTATGTGTGAGTTGTGACAGTGTGAGTGTGAGTGTGTGACTGTGTCCGAATTCCATTAACAGTCCTCAAAGAATAACAAAATAACCATTATATTATGTGTGTTTTATTTAATTCTTTTAGGGTTATAATGGAACTATCAACTATGCAAGCTCAAGGAAAAACTATTAACTCATTTTTTAAACCAAAAGATCAGTCATGTACAAGTCAAGGGGGTAATCAATCAACTATCCATATCTCAAATGTCCCTGCTCAAGAACCTAACAAATCTCCTAGAATTGATGTTGATGGAAGGTCTCTTGAACCTGATCCAACAATACATATTCCGATGTGAAAATATTCTTTTAATCAAAAGGATGAAATTAGACGAGCTTATATCAAGATGGGGTCATATCAACCTATTAAGGATGAGTACCCGCCGACCAAATTTGGAAATCAAAATCGACGGTTTCAAAGTCATTGGTTTAAGAAATTTACTTGGTTAGAATACTCTCCTTTGAAAGATGTTGCTTTTTGTTTCCCATGTTTCTTGTTTGAACATAAGCAACCCCGAAAACCTGTATTTACAAAAGATGGATTCAAATATTGGAAGCGAATTAATGATGGGGATAGATGCACTTTTGTTATGCATATAAGATGTAATATTTTACCACATAATAGTGTAGTTGAATATCTTGATAATCTAATGAATATCCCTTGTCATATTGACAAAGTACTAAATGCATAGTCTTCAGATGAAAAACAAAAGAACAGATTACGGCTTACAGTAACTATTAAAAGCATTCAGTGACTCACTTTACAAGCGTGTTCATTGAGAGGGCATGATGAGTCTCCATCTTCTAATAATCGTGGAAATTTTATCGAGATGATAAAATTTATGGGAAAATTGAATGAGAGTATTGGAAACACTATCTTAAAACAAACTCCAAAGAATGCAAAGTATACTTCTCCAGATATTCAGAAAGATGTATTGAATGTTAATGCTAACCAAGTGAGAATAAAGATTCGCTAGGAAATCGGGGATGCCAAATTCTGCATTTTAGTTGACGAAGCAAGAGACGCATCTAACAAGGAGTAGATGGCTACTATGTTAAGATTTGTGGATATTGATGGGTTTTTACGAGAACGATTCTTTTCCATTGTAAATGTGGCCGATACAACCACTGCAACACTTAAGAAAGAATTATCTGATGCTATTGGTCGTTGTGACTTGCATATCCCTAACATGAGGGGACAAGGATACGATGGTGCTAGAAATATGTGTGGCTCTTGGAATGGATTACAGGCTATTTTTTTGAAAGATTGTTCACGTGCATATTATGTAAATTGTTTTGCTCATCGACTTCAACTAGCATTAATTGCGGCTGCCAAAAAAGAGGTATCTATTTGGTTATTCTTTTCGAAACTGAATTCCATATGTAATCTTATTAATGCATCTCTTAAACGTCATGCCAAGTTACATTCTGCTCAAAGAAATGAAATTGCACATATGGTAGCTATTGGTGAGCGTGATACCGATAGAGGATGTAATCAGTTTAGAAATTTATTACGGCTAAAAAAGACTCGTTGGAGTTCTAATTTTGACTCACTTTGTAGCATGGTTGATATGTATGGCTCTGTGATTACTGTGTTAGAAAATATGGTGGATGAGGGGTCTTCTAACTCCATTCGTGGCGAAGCTAGTGGTTTGTTGATTGTGATGAAGTCTTTTGATTTCATATTCATTCTACACTTATTGCAAAAGATAATGGGATTAACAAATCTACTTTGTCGAGCATTGCAAGAGAGATCTCTAGATATTTTAAATGCAATGAACCATGTATCAAATACTAAAATTTTGCTTCATACTTTGAGAGAGCAAGGGTTTGATATTTTACTCAGGACGTGAAAGAAGTTTGTGAAAAGTATGACATTGAGATACCTCAGATGGAAGCTCGTTACAAATCTAGTAGAAGTCGTTCTTGTCAACAAAAGGATTCGATTATAGTTAAGCACCACTATCAATTTGATTTATTTGTTGCTGCAATAGATTTTAAAATTGAAGAGCTCATAGATTCAATGACGAGGCAGTCGAACTTCTTAAGCTCAGTGGTGCTTTGGAACCTAAAGACAACTTTAAACTTCTTAATATTGATCACATCTATCAACATAAATTCTACCATCTTGATTTTGATGCACAAGATTTGCAGCACTTGAAAACACAATTGGCTCACTATGAGCTTGACATGCCTGTCAATGAAAAACTTCAGAATTTATCAACTATTTCAGAATTATGTCGAAGATTAGTTGAGACAAATAAGTCAAAAACCTACAATTTGATTGATAGGTAGTTTTATCATTTGTTATAATTTATGAAATATAGCTATATTGTTTACTTATACTAATATATTCATTTAATTGGCAGGTTGATTTGTCTTGTTTTAACTCTTCCCGTTTCTACAACAACAACGAAATGAGCATTTTCAGCTATGAAGCTCGTGAAAACAACTCTTCGTAACAAGATGGAAGAAGACTTTTTAACAGATTCTATGTTCATCTATATTGAACAGAAGCTGTCTAAAAACATTGTTAATGATACAATAATTAAGGAATTTTATTTTAAGAAGAATAGAAGGGCACAACTTCAATAATGTGTATGCTAAATGTTTTGAATGTACTGTTTTGTTTCATAATTTCATAAAGTAAATGTTCATGCATCTTTTATTTTATATGTTTGAATTAATTAATTTATTGTATCAATTACAGGAAAAAATAGAGGAGCATAGAAAGTTAAATCTGAGGTACTGAGGATTTGGTTTGCGAAAAAATTGGAGTCAGCCCTAGGTAATTTTTCATCCTGGCTCCGCCCCTGTCCGCATCTTTTGGAACAACTAGTGTACCATCAATAAATCCTAGTTTTGATTTTGCTTCAAGAGCTAACCTGATACCATTGCTCCATCCAATGTAATTTGTACCATTGAATATCGTAGTACAGATTATAGCCCTTATGATGTCTGAGTTCCGAATCGTCAATGGATCATTATCTTATTACTTCTTTCCGGCCATTATTTGATCGGTTAGCGAATAATCAGTCGACGATGAAGAACTATCGTTAGCTGTTTCTTCTATATCTCCGGTTTGTGAATAATCGGTTGATGACCAACTTCTTGATCTTCAACATTTTTCTGCTCTGATACCATGAAATCATTTGTTTCTTTGAGTTAGAGTTTAGAACCCAAGATAAGGAAAAGAGAATCTTAAAGATTGAGAATAAAATCACCGATCAATTTTATTAGAAAACTTCCCTTTTATAAAAGGGATAAAGTTAGAGTAGTCTTTGAACTTTATATTAATACATAAAAACACATCAAACTTTCAAAAAAGGGTAAAAACGGAGTAGAAGTAGATCTCTTAAATAAAATCTTCCATGAAGCTTAACTTCAAAATCTTCTGATTTTTCAAGATTTTTGAATAAGGTGACCATTAAGGTTGGTTTTGATCAAGGCCAATTGGATTACAATCAACTGTAAGTCTCCATTTACTTTGTACTTCAATCTCTAAGTAAAATTAAATTTAAATAAAGTTGAATTTTTGAATTATTATAAACTGTGTTATTCTATTATTTAAAGAATGGGAATTGATCTTAGAAACTTTCTAAATGATTAGAATTCAATTTGGATTTGAATTACGCCAAATCTATTTTTCTGGCCAAACTTTGAACTTTCTGTTCAAGCTTCGTTAAGATTTCACACAATGAATCAATGAATTGTAGATAATTGTTCTAAATGATGAGTATAATTTAGCTGTATAATTAGTTTTGAATGTTGATGCTTCAAAACAGGCCTGGACCTGCTGTGTAATAAGTGAGGCAATTGTCTCAGGCCCAAATATTTTTGGGGCACCAAAATATTTTAAAAAAATTATAATGATATGTTCATGGGATTATTTTTAAATGATGAGCACTCCGATCATACTTTATTTTTGAAGTTGAAGTCTATTGATGATGATGGTCTTTTGAGCTCATGTGTCAATCTTCAAAATTCTTTAACACATGATGGACACTCCGATGTTGATAGATCAGATTTATTTCTAGAACTAAAGTTGTTAAGACATTCATTACTCGGAGAAGCAAAAAGAGTGATTGATGTGCTGAATTATTTGAAAACAATGGATGGTTGTTATCCAAATTCCTATATCGCATATCGAGTTTTACTAACTATACTAGTTATTGTTGCATCTGTGGAAAGGAGTTTTCCAAATTGAAGTTGATTAAAACTTATCTTCGATCAACTATGTCGCAAGAAAAACTAAATGGGTTAGCTATGTTATCTATCGAGAAAAAAATTATTGAGAAAGTTTTTTATGAAAACTTAATCAATACTTTCCCTTCAAAAAATTCGAGACGAGTAATATTCAAGTGACTAGGGAAATTTGATCAAATGACCCTCAAAAGAGGGTCATCTTAAAAAATAACTTTACTAAATTCAGTTTTTATTTTTAACGTTTTTTTAAAAAACTTTTACACTTTTATCATTACTAACCCTTTTTTTCTTTTTCTTTTTCTTTTTCTTCTTCCTCTTCCTCTTCCTCTTCCTCTTCCTCTTCCTCTTCCTTTCATTTTCTCCCCATTTCTTCATGTTTCTTTCCCCCTCTCTTCCCGACCGTCTTCCACCCGTGACGGTTTCTCCCAAGCCAGGAATCCCCCTAAGTCGGACGATCGCCAAGCCCCCTAACGTGGGAAAATTTCCTCGACACCTGCCCCAAGCCCCAGCCGTTAACTTTTACCCAGCCGGACGATCGCCAAGCTAGGGCGACACTGAGCCCCGACGACGCTGAGCGACGCTGTGCTTCCTTAGGTTCTTTCACATTCTAGTCTTCCTTTCTCATTCTAATCATTCAGTTTTTCTTTTACATGCTGAACAAACCTGAATGCAAGATTACTTTTAGGGTTTTAGTTTAAGGTTTAACGTGGGGGTTGAGCGTGGGGCGTGGGGGTTGAGTGTGGGGTAGTGCGTGGAGCGTGGGCTTGAGCGTGGAGCGTGGGCTTGGGCGTGAGTGGGGCATGGGTGGGGCATGTACAAAAAGCAAATGAAATCATTACTTAGGAAATTCTTGTACATTGATTTTTTATTTCTGCTCAAATTTGCAGCTATGTACCAGGAATGGAAGTAACTTTGTCAAGTCGTCTGTAGTATTTACAACAAGGTAAACATGAAACATGAGGTGAAATTGTGAGTAACATTTTTTCTTTAGATGGTAAAATCTTTATGTATGCCATCTGTATATAAGCTCATTAGTTGGTCAAAGTACGATTATAGGATGTGTCTTAATTATTCAATGTAGATTATTGTAATTGAATAACAGGCAAAAGTATTGTTGTTTTTTAATAAGAAATGTATCATAATGTCTTTTGAGTTTATCAAATTCATTCAAACATGTTTTAACAATTTATCAGTTGTGGTCTTTCTGCTCATAGTACTTAATTCTGTTAAGTGAATCCATTCATAGAACTAAAGAAAGCAACACATTATTTAATCCTACTGAGTTATTTGATTAACCAGTTGGTGCTGCATATGTATTGATAAAACTTTTATTTTTATGTCCCAATGAGTTGCATGGTTACTTCCTTTTCTTTTTCCTCATATTGCACCTGTATTGATAAAACTGTCATGTAAGCATTTTTAAAAACTGAATCAGTATGTTATCCAGGCATACTAATTTCAATTATTTTATTTTCATCTATTTACCTGAAATTCTGCAGATGAAACGAAAAGAAGTTGGAATTAACAAAGTCTATGATACCCGTTCTTTGAGAGTAATAATTGGAGATAAGAATGATACTCTACATGGACAGGCCGTTCAATCTTGTTACAGTCTTCTCAATATAGTGCACAGATAATGATTTTAGATATTTCTATGTGCTATACCTGCAATGGTATAATATTTTAATGTGAAGAAAATATTTCTCTACTGAACATTTGACAGAAGAGGTACCTTGTTAATATTTCTTCCTCTAAATGCAGGCTTTGGATACCTATTGATGGTGAATTTGATGACTACATTATTAATCCAAAACCAAGTGGCTATCAGGTAATAAATACTTCCCTTCTAGAAACTCATTAATACCCTGAAATGGGCTTACAAAGGCCTTGTGATGTAAAAGTATGTAACTTGGCTTTGTTTATATTATGGTAGGGTTTAGTCTTGGTCATCTTAAGGAACATAAATAGTTTATATTATGATTTGCATGATTATCTGCTATGGTATGCCAATATATAAATTTATGGATCATGGGTTCTTTATATCCCTGCTTCAACATACAATATGTTGGCTTATGTTTGAGTATGATAGAAGGTTTTCTGTAATATTCTTCTCCCTATGTTAACCGATAGGCATGAAAGATATGTTTGAGTATGATAGAAGATATGTTAGCAAATATCTTCTTCATGTAAAAAAATGCAGCTTCTTTTCTTTAGAAAATAAAGCTAGATCAAAATAACTTATGTATCTTCTAGTTCTGGACTCTGGAGGTTAACTCTATCCACATGAATAATTGCCTGAACTCTGCTTGTTTTCCCTTAAACCTCCCGTGTTCCACTAATTAAGAGAAAATTTCCAACCTAAGTATGCATTTGTGAGAAGGATGTTGGGATGATATCTTCTCAGTAATTTCTGTAAGAGGTAGGAATAACAATTTTAAGACATCCTTATATTTGAGTAATAAAATAGGTAATGAGTAACAATTGGCTTTCAAAGCATCTTGTATGGACTAACAGAGTATATTCAATCACCTCTCTTTATCCTTGAAGCTATCATACATTTGGCAGAGTTGGTGACCATGCTCTAATTTGTCATAATTTTTTTCTACTCAGTCTCTTCACACTACATTACAAGGCCCTGACAACTCTCCTTTGAAAGTTCAAATAAGGACACAGGTGAAACTATTCATCCTGTTTCGGTTTATTCAAATTCTCTTGAAAATGCACCTAATATATTACTATTATGACATTCATATCTTACAATTTAGATAATACATGAATGTGCTGAACATGGACTTGCTGCACATTGGCTCTACAAGGAATCTGACAATAAGCTGGTTACAGTTAATGGAGTGTATGATTATGAAATGACTGCGTCTTCATCACTTTCAATTGATTCGGAAGAGCAAAGTACTATCAAAGAACACATGCACGTAATCAAAGGATAGATGGTTCTTGTCATCAAGAGGATTCTAGTTAGGTTTAAAAGGCTAGCTTTATAGAGAAAATGTGTGTAACTAGTTCCATCAAATAAACAAGAGGAAATTTGTGTAACAACATCATGTACATTATTCATTTCATATAATAAAAAATTTAAGAAACTTGATTTGGACATTATAATAGAATATGAAAGTTGAAGAATATAGAATTTCACTAACATACCCATTTCTTTATCAAAACATAAATTGACAAAATCCAATTTAAATCAAATTATACACACAACCCTTTTGAAAGAATAATTCATACATATCAAAATCATTTAAATGCTTATATCATCACTCTGTTTTACCAGGGATGTCACATGATTTGTTTAAAATTTCCAATAGAAAAAAGAAGAAGGTGGATCAAATACTTGACCTTCAGATCTTCAGTCTGACGCTCTCCTAACTGAGCTATCCCCACTTATTAATAAGCTTATTAAATTAGTTTTACATATTGCGTGGTACGCAATTGAATTGCAATTGAATCCACACTCTACGCCCCACCCAAGCCCACGCTCCACGCCCCACCCACGCCCAAGCCCCACCACACCCCACCCACGCCTTACCCCATGCTCAACCCCCACACCCCACGCTCAACCCCCACGCTAAATCCTAAACTAAAACCCTAAAAGTAATCTTGCATTCAGGTTTGTTCAGCATGTAAAAGAGAAACTGAATGATTAGAACGAGAAAGGAAGAATAGAATGTCAAAGAACCTGAGGAAGCACAACGTCGCCGGAGCTCAGCGTCGCCCTGGCTTGGCGATGGTCCGACTAGGTAAAAGTAAACGGCTGGGGCTTGGGGCAGGTGCCGAGGAAACTTTCCCATGTTAGGGGGCTTGACGATCGTCCGACTTGGGGGGATTCTCGGCTTGGGAGCAATCGTCACGGGGGGAAGACGGCCGTGAAGAGAGGGGGAAAGAAACGAGAAGAAATGAGGGGAAAAGGAAAGGAAGAGGAGGAAGAAAAAAAAGGTTAGTAAGGGTAAAAGTGTCAAATTTTTAAAAAAAGGTTAAAAATAAAAACTGAATTTAGTAAGGTTATTTTTTAGGATAACCCTCTTTTGAGGGTTATTTGATCAAATTTCGTACTAGTTCGAAAATGAATTTTATATTTTGTTTGGATCTTCTTTATTTTTTTAGTATTTACTTATGACATATTATTTTCTAGAATTCATGTTACAAATACTATTATATTTAAATCGATAAAAAATATATGTATAAATATTAAGCTTTAAGGATATTAAGTTTTGTGTTTGCCTCAGCCCTCAAAATCTCAGTTCCGACACTGCTTCAAAATGAAAACTGAAAACCTACCGTATTTGGTTTTGATGTATGTATGCTGGAGGAGGAAGAAAATGAAAACAATTTATAATTTATTTATTTTTAATTAAACTATCCGGCTCAAAACTACCCACTTGTGCAAGTAAACAGATCCGGTCCAAATCTTTTAAAGACCAGTTTGTTTGCTCTCTTTAAGTTTAATTTTCTTTTTAGCCTTTAATGCTTTAAATACTTTTAAGAAGAAATAAAAAAAATATAAAATATTTTAAAGTAATTGTATCTGTCGAATACGGTTACTCATCTCTAAAATGGTTAGAAGAGATATATTTTTTTTTATTATGATTATATATATATATATATATATATATATATTTCCGAACCCAATTTTTATTTCACTACCCAACCTCGAACTCGACGAATATCTCTACTTCTATCTTCATTCCCGATTAGTTGGATACCCGATCCCGACGGGTACCCCATTACCCAATTAAAGATTATAAAGATTGAAAAAAAAAACACAATTTTAATAAATAATTTTAAAATTAGTAATATAGAAAAGTTAAAAATATAAATAAAAACATTACTTACCTACCTTCTTATTTTTATAAATTTGTTGAAAATAAACTAGATTAAAGAAAAATTAGAATGGAAATTAAAAAAAATATTAGAGATTGAACATTAAGAATATGAGAGATAAGTAATATTTTATTATTAAAATAAAAGTTGAAGTTGAAGATTAATATAAAAAAATATTTTTTGGGGGGAATATAAGAAATTTAAAGGAGTGTATTGTATTTATGACGATGTGAATAAAATCAAATTAAATAATTTATTTATAATATAATTGTAATGATGAAGCATTTAAAAAAATCACACATTAAATTTAAATAATAAAAAATAATTCGATATGGATTTGGGTTTCGCACACTTCCTATCCTCGACCCCGTATCCGACTAGGTATCTTCTCCCCCTCCCCATGCCCGACCCCGAACCCGATTTAAAATACCTGAATCCGACTATCAGGTACCTATGGATATCGAATATACGGGCACCCATTGCCATCTCTAGGCTTGTTTGATGATACTTGAAATACTATAATTTCTTATAGGTATGTTTGGATGAGTAGAATTGAAATTGACATTAGAATTCTAATTCTAATTACATGAAAATTGATATTGGATTACAATTAAATTTTTTGTTTGAGAAAACTATAAAATTCTAATTCAATTTTAATTCTTATGTTTGAAAAATGAATATAATAAAAAATAAATATATTATCTATTCTATTAAAATATTAGTTTGACACAACAATTAAGTTATTTGATGGGTAAAGAGTTTTGTTAAGTTTAGATTCTAATTAAAAAAAATATCGGTTCAAAATTTTAACTTCATAAATTTAAAAACAAAAATATTGGTTCGACATATTAACTTTTTAGATTAAAAAAAATATATAGGTTCAAACGGTTAACTTACTAAATTAAAAAAGAAAAATATATCGATTCGATATTTTAAATCCTAAGTAAAAATAAAAATTATTGATTAAAAATATTAATTGTGTTTTAAATAATAAAATAATAAGTTATTTTGTTTTAAAAAATATAAAAAAAAATTAAAATTACAATTAAAAGTAAAAAAAAAGTGAAATCGAGAATTATTAAATTATATTAGATTGAATTCTAATTTCAATTCTAATTATTAGTATCAAAGAATCTACCCAACTTAAAAATTAAAATTGGATTCCCAATTCTAATGCCAATTACATAGTTACCAAAATTACATAGTTACCAAAATGAGCAATACACATAATTTTTTTTTATGTATTCAACAATTTAAAGTTATGTTAAAAGGTCAAAATTTTATTATATTAATTGAGAATATGTTTAACGGGTAAAAAAATATGTTAAGAATGTAAATATATATTAAACGTTTTTTTTTTATCGTTAATCGATTCAAAACAGTTGTAAAATATCGGTACACATTGTTTCGAACTAATTATTTCGATTAGTTTAATTACACCGTTTTTATAGACAACAAACAACGAACCTTTAGATAGCTATTATCTCTTTTGTAGGAGATGTCACAAAAAATTACACATATTGTAAAACTTTTGAAGTCATCATAACACTATACTATTTAGACCTCCAACTAACAACATTCTTCCAAAGAGTGTCTAGATGTATATACAAAGACATTCAACAATAAAGTTTTAACTCTTTATATTTAATAATAAAATATTTATGGCATAGCTATCCTTCATATATCTTAACTCATAAGGGAAGAAATCATTTATTTCCTAAACCAATCATATCAAATGACAAACAACAAAAAGTGTCAAATTTAGATGTTAGGAAGACATCTAGAGTTAATTCAAACATCATAAACAAACTTCAGGCATCATCCATCCCAACTTAGATGCTTAGTATCTCACAAGATATTTATTCACATATTCAATGTTATAAGAAATAACTAAATGTCTATTAACCTTCGATCTAATGAGATAAAGAATGCACGATGAGATAGAGAAGGAGCGAAATGCAAGGCACTTCGTTCATAATATATGTATTTATTATTATTATAAATATAAGCCTCATCGCGTCACGTTCGGTTTCCCTTTTCTAGATCATTTTTTTTCTGGCAAAATCAGCTTCCTGTCGCCGTCCAACTCGAGATTCTGCCCACCCTGTTATTGTCGGCAAACAATATAAACCAGTTAAGTTGTCTATCATGTTAGGATGAGAAATGGTGAATGTCACTCCTCCGATCCTTTTCATCTCTCCTCTTCCTCTCCGTCTTCATCGCCACCCCCACATCCTCCGGCGAATGATCCCATCTCCTTGCACAACCGACTTTCACATGACTTCAGTTAAAATGAAAACCTAGACGAGTTAAACGATTAAAAATAGTCGGAGCCCCAAACACCGTGAAACTATAAAATAACTCGGATTAATATGGGAAATGTGTATATGACACCTCCTATGTTTTATTTTAAGTATTATTATATATGTATAGATTTAGACCTAGCTCAGGACCCAAAAACGTAATTTTGTATGTCTATTAGACTATGAAATTTGTAATTATTTTATTTTTTAATTAAGACTTATTGTTTCAGATATTAGCATGATCTTCACATGATCTAACCGTAGTATTCTCAATTTAATCAAGCATTCATACTATTTTGTTTTGTCTAATATAATTATCTATTACATGTACTTAACCAAAAAAAATGATTAAAAATCTGAGGACGGGAGCCTCTCAGAAACAATGTAAGCCGTATCCTCCTTTTATTTATTTATTTATATATTTTTAAAAGGATAAATTTGTCATATGGATAAATTCTTGTTATGTGTGCTCTCAGGTTTGTGTAGCTAGAGAAAGAATTCCGTTTTTAAGTTTTGATAGTTGGTTGGTTATTAAAGGGAGTTACGTTTTAAATAGTAAAGATATGTTTTCTAAGTGTTAGTCCAACGGAAAATTAAAATTAAAAAATTTGTATTTTAGTGTTGTTATTTGTCAAAATTGGTGTGGAATTTTAATGCAATTTATTAGTGACTATAATTTGTTGTTATTGATTAGAGTGAATTGTTAAATAACATATTCCGTCCCTTAAATTTTACTCTTAACTTCAAAAAAATGTTTTTCACACTAAAATTTGTCTTAAATTGTCTCTATAATATCGTCAACATGTTTTCCTTTATTTTATAGCATGTGTTTTTAGTCCCTTACAAATTGAAAAGATATTAAAACTGTATTATGATTCTTTAGATAGGAATCTTAATTAAAATAATTGAAAAAATATTAAAACTATACTATTACTATGATTCTTTTATAGGAATCTTAATTAAAATAATTATTTGGGTATTATGATTTTATCATTGATCATTCTATATGCTTAGGTGAGCATTTCCAATTGTTCAACCGGAGACCCTCGTTGACATCTTTAATAGTTTCTTCCGAGCACGTAAAATCGACTCTTTCCACTTGACCACTTCGATATTCCACCGGAATGATCTCTCGCTTCCACCGGCAACAAGCCAACAATCTACGACATTCCCACCTTTCAAGACCTCGCAAGCGTAAACTTCTTTCATCTCGGAATTATTATATATATAAACCCAATTCCCCGCCGAACAAGCATTAATTGACCACGATAAATCGAATCTCTTCTCATCAATTTCTTCAAGCATCTCTCCAATTTCTACTCTCTCTAGACTTTCCGAATCAATTGACCATATTTTAAGACCTTTCGCATTCTCCATTTCACCTATCAGTCCAATTAAGATCAAACCCACATCATTTGAATAAGTAATGATTGAACAGAACACGGTTTCAATTTCATCTCCCCGGAGATCAAACGGTCCAGACCAACACTACGTATGCATTACACCGGATCCCCTCTCAACCACGAACAAAATCCGACCGTCCGTCGCCGTTGATAAACAAGTCGACGCAGAGGATTCTTTCAACACGGAAGGCATCGATTCGCACGAGTCCCAATTTCGATTCTTCACATCGTATATCTCGACGGCGAGATGATCGTCTTCCTCGAAATCCCAACAGCCGCCGGCGACTATGAGTTTGCTGCCAACTAGAGCGACGATTGGATCTGACCGCCAGATGAATGGAGGTTCGGCATGGTGCCATGTTAAATTGAATGGGTCGGACGAGAATGGCTTCATTGAAGACAGCATGTAGAGGATGCCGCCGGAACTGGACGACCGGAGGGCGGAGACGTGGTTGATTGATGGGCGGTTGATTTGAAACCAGGTGTGGATTCTTGTTTCGTAAGCAGATGTGGAGGTAGAGTAAGGAATGTGAATAGACTGTGTGTGGAGAAATAGGAATTGGTTTAGGTCGGTTGAGGTGAAGAACGGCCAGCTTCCATTCTTTTGAAACGAGGGCGGCCGCCGCTAAGTCCACGAGCGGCAAGCGGGAGAGGATGGATTCAACTATGTTTCCATGAATTGGTGACTCTGTCATCTGTTCATCAATGTTGGCCATTTTCAGATAACAAGAAGAAGAAGAAGTTGGAAGATAAAGGCCTCTCAACTCATACATATTTATAAACAATAAACTTCACTCCAGTTTAGAAGGTTTTAGGTATAAATTAAAATATTCTTGTATAATGTAATTGAAACATGAGTTGCTTGAGTATCAATGAATTAAATTTTGTTTTAAAAATATTATTAAATTTTTAATACTCATAAAATAATTTCAGTCAACTCTCTTATTAATATTATTTCATAACCTGACATTTCTCTTTAAATTATAAATATAGATCTATTTGAATAAATGGAAAACATTTGAATGAAATTAAAGCCTCATTAATTAATTAGGTTCACTTACACAAATATTTAAATATTATTTTTTTAATAATTTAATCCATTTTTGTATAAACTAAAATTTTAAATTTATAAACACAAACCTGAAGTTATATATGGGAAGTTTTTTTTTATATATTATTTATTAAAACATAACGCCTTGCTCAAGCATTTCATCAATCATTTTTCAATTTATGCCTTCTTAAGGGAGGGGTATCAGTATGATCAGGTTGATTCCTTCCTTAAGAGGTATTTAATAGTCTTGATTTCTGATTGGAGGTAGGTGGTTAGGATGCCGGAACATGTCTTCAAACTAGAGTTACATATGGCTTAATTCCTCTTCTCTATTCTCTTCAAATTCTCCTTGACCAATAAGTATAAACAATTGACATTGATTCGTTAGAGGTTTGTGTTGGGAAAAACTCTAACAGAAACACAAAAGAAGAAAACAACTGAAAAAACACTAACATAATTTGATAACGGAGTTCGGCCAAAATGCTGTCTACGTCTCTGAGCATTAAGGCTATAAATTAATAAGGAATAAGAGATACAAATATTGGGTGCAATAAACCAAAGAGGGGAGAGTTTCTTTTATACACTAAGAAACTTCCCCAACTCCCATCATCTTCCGATGTGGGATTTATTCTAATTGTGAATATAGTTCCTTTTATATACTAAGAAACTTTTTTCACTCCCATCATCTTCCGACGTGGGATTCTAATTGTACCAAAAACAAAAAATCTCCACCTTGGCACAATATCCAAATGCTAATCTTCAATATTAAAAAAATAAATCTTTAGTGATTCCAATTGGCGCTCTTCAGCGCCGACTCAAACGCGGAAGGTGTTTACCAAATCTAAACAATTAGATTTGGTTTTCCCCATATCTTTCATCTCGAACTCTTTACCCAATTGAGCCTTCAATTTGTCAACTTCATATTGGCTCTTTGATGCTATCAACATATCATCAACGTACAAGAGTAAATAGATATAAGATTCATCTTACAGTTTGCGTAAATACACACATGAACTGAATCTACTTCTTGTGTATTTGTGCTCAATCATAAACTTGTCAAGTCACTTGTACCATTGTCTAGACGATTGCTTCAACCTATACAATGATTTGTTCAACTTGGAAACCCAATTTTCTTTATCAACAACATCGAATCCATCTGGTTGATAAATGTAAATTTCCTCGTTCAAATGACCATGTATGTCTACGTTCTTCACATCTGGTTAAGCTAGCTCCAAATTCATCTACGCTACCAAGGCCAACAACATTCTAATGGAAGAGTGTTTAACAATAGGAGAAAGTACCTCATTATAATCAACACATTCCTTCTGAGCGTAGTCTTTAGCTATCAATTTTTCTTTGTAGCGAACATCAAATTTTTTGGGAAATCCTTCTTTCTTATAAAAGATTCATTTACAACCAATAGACTTCTTCGCTTTTCGTAGATGCGTCAACTTGCATGTCTCATTCTTCTAAAAAAATTGCATCTCATCTTTCATAACACTTCTCATTTTTCCATTTTCAGTACTTCGACTGACATCTGAAAAAGTGGATGGAACATCATCTACAACTAGAAGTGCATAGGCCGCCATGTCAATGAACCAACCTGGTTTTTGAATAACTCGTCTCGGTCTGTTCACAAAAATTGATTCACGTTGTTCTGAAGGTTCTTGGGTCAGAACCTCTTCCTCATTTAACTCTTCGTCTGTCGTCGGAGAGTCACTTATAGATGGGATTATCTTTATCTGCTCAAACTCCACCTATTGCGGAGTACAATCAATTTTGTATGATGTTACCTTATTCAACATTGAATAGTCATCAAAAGTAACATCTCTATTGATAATGGTTTTCTTTGCATCTAAATATCAGAGGCTATACCATTTAACTCTAGTAATAAATATCATAAAAAGATCCTTATTTCCTAGTGGATCCAACTTTTGTTCAATTGAATGATAATATACAGTAGAACCAAAAATATGCAAAAAATCATAATTAGTTGCATGTTTTCCAGACCATACCTCTAATGGAGTCTTGCCACCAAGTGCAGATGATGGTAGGCGATTTACCAAATGTTGAGTGTATGACACAACTTCTGCCCAAAATTTCTTGTCTAACCCAACATTAGACAACATACATCGAACTTTCTTCACCAATGTTCTGTTCATACGTTCCGATACTCCATTCTGTTGTGGTGTTTTTCTGACTGTGAAGTGTCGAACTATGCCACACTCTTGGCATAACTTCTGGAATGGATCATTCTTCTATTCTCCACTGATATTAGTTTGGAAAACTTTGAGCTTTCTTCCTGTCTCATCTTCAACTTGAGTTTTCCATTTAAGAAAAATCTCAAACACTTCACTTTTATTCTTCATACTAAACACCCATACTCTTTTGGAAAAATCATCAATAAAAGTAACAAAATAATGTCTACCTCCAAGAGAAGGAGTCTTGGCAGGTCCCTAGACATCTGAGTGCACATATTCCAAAATACCATTGGTGTTATGGATAGTAGTGCCAAATTTTACTCGCCTTTGTTTTTCCAGAATACAATGTTCACAAAAATCTAATTTACAAACTTTTATACCTTTCAGCAATCCTTGTTTGACAAGAGTTTGCATAGATTTCTCACCAGCATGCCCCCAATCGGATATGCCATATCTTTGTTGCCTCTAATTCCTTACTACTCCCGGAAGTTGATACATATAATGTCCTATTAACTGTACTACCTTGATAGTAATACAAATTATTACTTTTCCTGATAGCTTTCAACATCACTAGAGCTCTAAAGATTACCTTAAAAATTCCATTTTCCAATTTCACATGTAGGCCTTTTGACTTCAAGGCCCCCAAAGAAATGAGATTCTTTTTCATATTTGGTATGTACCGAACATCTCTAATAATTTTGGTAGATCTGTCATCATTTCTCAGTTTGATTGAACATATCCCTTTTGTTTTACATGTATTAGCATTTCCTATCACTGGTAAAAAAATGACCTTTATCGACATATATTACTGAGGGTTTTATAAAACTCTCATAATTGATCCCGAGAGGAACAAATCTTTCGTTATTGAAAATAGATTCCGAGAGGTGTCTAAAACTTTCGGTTTTACTGATTAGTACCGAAAGTTCTAAAGAACTTTCGGTTTGACATTCCCAAAAATTCAAAAAAATTCTAAGTGTTGGGAGTTTGGTTAATTGCGAAGGTTATTCCAAAAACTTTCGGTTTTACCTTTCCTGAAATGTTTAAATACGAAGGTTTTCCATTAAACCGTCGGATTTGACTCATCCCAAAAAATTGAAAAAATATTCTAAGTTGGAAAATGATTAATTGCGAAGGTTCTTTAAAGAACTTTCGGTTTTACCTTTTCCTGAAATTGTTAATTGCGAAGGTTTATCCTATAAACCTTCGGTTTTGACTCATCCAAAAATAGACAAAAAAAAATTAAATCCCGTGATTCTTATTACCGAAGGTTTTTCAATAAACCTTCGGTTTTGATTAATCTAAAAACCGAAGGTTTATTGAAAAACTTTCGGTAAATACCTTTATAAATACAAACTCTACCCCTTCTCTTTTTCATTCTCCTCTTTCTCTTTTCTCTTTCTCCCGCGCCGCAGCCGCCTCCGATGCTCTTCTTCTTCTCCATTCCAGGTTATTTTTTTATTTGTTTTTTGTTTTTAGATTTAGATTTGTTATCATTTAGTTTATATTATCCAGATTTATGCTAGTTTAGATTATTTGTTTGGTAATTTGATTTAGATTTGTTATTGTTTAGATTAGATTTATGTTAGTTTGTTAAATATATATGATTCTGTTAGATTTTGTTAAATGAATGATATATTTTGGTTATTGTGTTTGATATATATATATGAAATGCATTTAGGATGGGTGAGTCATGGATGAGTATTCAGCGTACACCGGAGAAACTGTCTCGGTCATACCAGAATTTGCTAGCACAAACAGAAACTGCGGCACGTGAGGAAGAGGTAAGAAAAATGACGCTGGAAATGGAGGAAATCCGATTGAGGGATGCGGAAAGAGGCCAAATGCTTAATGAAATTAAAGCGGACAGTGCTGAAATGGCGCAAAAATTGGAGAATCTCGAACAGCAAATTAAATTGTTGAAGAGGCAGAATCAACCACCCCTCCCCCCCCCCACATTTACTAATTAATTTCTCGATTATATTGTTGATTAATTATGTATTATGTTTTCTGTACGAATGATGACATTTTGGTGTGTTTTGCTTTCATAATTATGAATTATTATTATCCTTTAATATGGTTTTGGTTTATTAATGTTGTTTAGGGTTTCTTTTCCTTTATTTATTATATTGCCTTTATTTGATAAAATTATAGAACATGGTATCTTTTAAACAAAAAAATAGGGGTAATTTCGAAGGTTTTCAAATAAACCTTCGGTTTTGACATTTTTTAAAAAAAAATCTGAATAGTCAAAACTGAAGGTTTTCAAATAAACCTTCGGTTTTGACCCTTGTTTAAAAAACAGAAAAAATTCTAAGTGTTGGGAAGGGTCAAAACCGAAGGTTTTCAAATGAACCTTCGGTTTTGACCATTGTTTAAAAAAAACAAAAAAATTCTAAGTATGGGTAAGGGTAAAAATCGAAGATTTTCAAATAAACCTTCGGTTTTGACCATTGTTTAATAAAACAAAAAAAATTAAAAGTGTTGGGAAGGGTCAAAACCGAAGGTTTTCAAATGAACCTTCGGTTTTGACCATTGTTTAAAAAAACAGAAAAATTCTAAGTATGGGTAAAGGTAAAAATCGGAGGTTTTCAAATGAACCTTCGGTTTTGACCCTTGTTTAAAAAAATAGGAAATTTTCTAAGTGTTAGGAAGGGTCAAAACCGAAGGTTTTCAAATGAACCTTCGGATTTGACCATTGTTTAAAAAAACAGAAAAAATTATGAGTAAGGGTAAGGGTAAAAACCGAAGGTTTTCAAATGAACCTTCGGTTTTGACCCTTGTTTAAAAAAACAGGAAATTTTCTAAGGATTGGGAAGGGTAAAAACCGAAGGTTTATTTGAAAATCTTCGGTTTTGACCCTTGTTTAAAAAAAAACAGGAAATTTTCTAAGTGTTGGGAAGGGTAAAAACCGAAGGTTTATTTGAAAACCTTCGGTTTTGACCCTTGTTTAAAAAAACAGAAAAAATTCTAAGTGTTGGGAAGGGTCAAAACCGAAGGTTTATTTGAAAACCTTCGGTTTTGACCCTTCCAAAATACATTCTGTTTAAGGTCAGGACCGAGAGGTTTATTCAAAACTTTCGCAAATACCCATTAAAACCGAAAGTTTTCAAATAAACTTTCGGTTTACCACTTGACAAATTGTTAAATTAATTGATTTTTTACCTTATAATATAGACTCCTTACTAATATATTCAAGTGTGTGTTGTTTTTTAAAAATTAAGATTGTGTTTAATGTTAAAATGTTTATGATTGTGTTTGATTATATAGAGAAGTGTATATAAATGTTTATGTTTGATTATCTTATGAATGTGTGTAATGTTTGATCATATGGATTGTGCAATATTTTAAGGATATAATATGTGTTAAATTAATGTTGTTCAATGTCATTAGAAGGTGAGAAACCAATTAATTTAAGAAATTGTGAAGTGGTAAAACCGAAAGTTATATCATTAACTTTCGGAAATAACCTTAAAAACCGAAATTTAATGATATAACTTTCAGTTTTACCCTTCCCCAAAAAACACACTGTTTAAGGTCAGGACCGAGAGGTTTATTCAAAACTTTCGCAAATACCCTTTAAAACCGAAAGTTTTCAAATAAACTTTCGGTTTACCACTTGACAAATTATTAAATTAATTGGTTTTTTACCTTCCAATATAGACTCATAACTAATATAATCAAGTGTGGGTTGTATTTTAAAAATTAATATTGTGTTTAATGTTAAAATGTTTATAATTGTGTTTGATTATATAGAGAAGTGTATATGAATGTTTATGTTTGATTATCTTATGAATGTGTGTAATGTTTGATCATATGGATTGTGCAATATTTTAAGGATATATCAAATGTGTTAAATTAATGTTGTTCAATGTCATTAGAAGGTGAGAAACCAATTAATTTAAGAAATTGTGAAGTGGTAATTCCGAAAGTTATAACATTACTTTCGGAAATAACTCTAAAAACCGAAAGTTTTATATAAAACTTTCGGAATTGACCTATTTAAATTAAAACACCCTATCTTTTTTCTCTTCCCCGTTTCTTTCCTTTCTTTCTCTCTCACTAACTGCTTCCGCCCGCCGCCGCTAGATTCCGCGTCGAAGAAGACGACGCTACGCTGTCGTAGAATACGACGACGACGCAGCCTAAAGACGCTGCTCCTTTGAGGACGCCTCTGCCTCCGCGCCTTTTGGAAGAAGAAGATCCGCCCGCAATTCTTTCCTGTCCGCTATCTCCGCTGCCGATTGATTGAAGATCTTCAAAGGTGAATCTAGACTCTAATTAGATGATTGATTGTTTGATTGATTTGCTGCAATGTTGATGGATGAATCTAGTGCATAACTTGTAATTTGTGTTTTTCATTAGTTGATTGAAAAGAGTTGAATAGATTTGATGATGAATTGAGTTGAAAACATTGAAGTGTTGAATGTGGATTGAAGTTTTGATTTTATTCTTAACAAAATGAATTGAAATTTGTTTTGAAATTGAAGTTATTTGAATGACCTAGATGAATTATTTTGTTTTGATCTTGAACTTCAAATCAGCCAATTTCATAAAAGGCACAAATTTGGATTAGAATATATTTGGATTAAAAAAGGCACAATTTCAGCTTATATTTGTTTATTAGAATAACTTGGTTATTTTGATTGATTTAGGTTAGATTAGGTTCTTGTTGATTAAATTAATTTGGTTATTTGGATTGATTTAGGTTAGATTAGGTTCTTGTCGATTAATTTGGTTATTTGGATTGATTTAGGTTAGATTAGAACTATGTTGATTTTGGTTATATTAGATTGAAATAATTTGATTAATGTTACATTTATGTTATATGTTCAATAGTTTAGTTTGATTTTGTTTGATTTGGTTTATATTAGTGTTTTATTTTGTTGGATTAAGTATTTGGATTTGGTTTTGGATTGATTATATTATTGGATTGATTTGGTATATGTTTATGTTGATTTTGTTTGATTAATAGGGTTTATTATTGTTCGATCTACCTACAGCCGCTCTTCTTCGTCGCTCTTTTTGTGCAAGGTTAGTTATTGTTGGTTTATTATATGGTTAGGTTAGTTTAATGTTAGATTTAAGTTTGATTTATGTTTGATTTGATTTATGTTAGATTAGGTTTGATTTATGTTAGATTATGTTTGAAATGTGTATGAATGAAATAATGTTGAATTAGATTTGGTTTGAATTAGATTTGATTTTAGGTTAGAATTGTTATATGGAATGAATTGTGTATGAATAAAATTATGTTGGATTAGAATTGATTGTTTTAAAATGTGTATGAATGAAATAATGTTAGATTATATGTATGTTAGATTTAAGTTTGATTTATGTTAGGTTTTATTATTGTTTGTTTATGTGGAATTTTGGTTGAATAATGTTAGATTATGTGGAATTTTGGTTGAATAGGTAGAGATTATGTTAGAGTTATGTAATCTTAATTAATTTAGACAAAGTTAAGTAAATAATAATGCGGGTTATTTTTCATTTTATTAGAAAGATGAAAGTACCCGATAAAAGCTGGATGACCTTACGTCGAGATCATCCAGATTACGAGGAAGGTGTTGACAAATTCCTCAAGTTTGCTGTTAGGAGTACATCCCGACAAACCGTGAAATGTCCTTGCGTGAAATGTTTGAACACGCCGTTTATGGAAATAGACGAAGTGAAGACTCACCTCATCATTTATGGAATAAATGTTCATTATGAGTACTGGTATTTTCATGGAGAAAAGAGACGTACGTTAATCGATGAAGATGCCGATAACTTCGATGATGATGACGATGATCAGTCGGAGGATGTTGTGCCGGAATTCAACGATGCGAGACTAGAGATGAATAATACAGTTAATGAAGATGTCAATGAAGAACGTTATATGCACGAATTTATAAACGATATATTCTCCAACGTTAATGATGTCCCGAACAACCATGAACCAGTCGAAGATGCGCATAGATTTTATAAATTGATTGATGATTGCAAACGGCCATTGTATGAAGGTGCTCGAATAACGAAATCATCAGCACTACTGAAACTACTTCACATAAAAAATGTATGTCATTGGACAAATTCTTCTTTCGATATATTGATGCGTCTGCTTAAAGACTACATATTACCGATTGACGCTCAATTTCCAAACTCATACTACGAAAGTAAAAAATTCATTACTGATATCGGGTAGATTGTGACAAAAATAAAACTGCGATTTACAAACATATAGTTCAGATTAATTAATTAGGTAGATTTATGTTTTTTACTTTATATTCATTCTTATTACTACTTTATTTTAATTATTCCCTCATTTATTAATTGTATGCATTAAGAATGTCTAAAGGTAGTAAAGAACTTTGGTGGAGTATGAGGAAAACACCCAACAAATTGTTAAAGCCATACCAGAACTTACTTTCCCAATCAGAGAACTTAAGGCTCCGAGAATCGTCTTCTAGAGACGAACCACCTATTGTTGTGGTCACGATAGCTACTGCTCCCCCAGCAAACGAGGATGTTGAGGCTACTGAGGCCGAAGAGTTTGTAGAGAGTACGTTGGCTGATATGATGGATGACGATGAGGCTGAAGACGAGGGTTTCGAGGAGCCTCACGAGGAGAATGACGAGGAGGAACATGGTTCCACTCCCGACCCATCATCGACAGGTAACTTGTTTACAAATTAGTTATTGTTTGAATTGATTCACATATCTAATTATGAATTTGATAATTTTGAAGAATCCTCTGCCCGCAAGAGATGGGGGAAGAACAAGAATATTACGCTGTCTAAGAGGGTAGCGGGGACAAGGATTTCTCTTACTTTTAAAGAGGTAGATGGGAGGGCGGTGCTAACGTGGGAAGAACACGGTGGTCTAGACATGTGGGGTCGATTATCCGGGACCCCGCAGCCGTCTCACACCGTCTTCTAAAGTGGAAGGCATTAAGTGCGGACCAATTGGATTCACTTTGGACTGCTATCAAGGTAATAATTATTACTTAATTATACATTATTCATTAAATAATTATTTTTAACATTTGAATGTTTTTTTAGGATCCGTTCAAAGCTACTAATGGTTCTATTGATTTATTTCGAAAGACCGGATTGGGACACGCCAGACAGATATGGAATAGATGGCGGTCGGATTTGAACAAGTCATATATCCGCGTCCACAAAGGAGACGAGGCGGTGGTACTGGCTAATCCTCCACCAGACTACGATCGAGATGATTGGGAGTTTGTGTGTCGCAACCATTTCTTCACGAAAAATTTAAGGTACGGTTTCATAATTCAAATAAAAGTTGTTATTAATTAATCTAACTTCCTTTTTTATTTCAAATACAGCAAAACAGTCGTACAAATATAATTAACAGGAAGAAGCTAAAATTCCCACATCATACGGGAAGTAGACCGTTTTCACAAACTGAAGAAGAGTTGGTAAGTACATTATTTGTAATAACTTAATCTAAAGATTGTTATTAATTATATAAATCATTTATTTCAACAGGCGATTGAAATGGGACGGGCACCGTCTATCATTGAAGTATTCAAGAGGACCCGTACCCTAAAACCGACAAAAGAAAACCCAACACCCGTCCCGGACAAATATGTGCAAGAGAAAATTGTAAGTGAATTGAATATGCCTAGTTTTTTATTATAGAAATGATACTTTATTTCAATTGTGCAGGTTGAGATGGAGGAGGTTCTTAATAACGAACCTGGAATATCTGATTTTGAATTGACGGAGAGGGTGTTCGGACAACAAAAATACGGGGGAGTGTTCGGAATGGGATCAGGCGTCCGGCCCACACACTTTCGTGATGATCATCGAAGTGGAAACAGTTCACAACAAAACAATGAGCGATTGTATGAAGAGAATCAAAGATTGACGCTCAAACTAGAGGAATTGGAGAAGAGGGACGAAGAAAGAATGCGCATAATCAATGAAATGCAAGCAGAAAAGGAAGAAACAAATGCAAGAATGGAGAGAGAAAAGTTAGAAATGAATGCAAGAATTGAGAGAATCAAATTGTTTATGATGCAACAACAACCACCACCTCCTCCCCCCACAAGCTAATTCTAGTACGTTTTGATTGGTTGTTTCGATTGAAAACATGTTTTTATTAGTAGTTGTTTCGATTTGAATTTATAACAGATTATTCGGATGATTAGTTTGGTTGCGAATGTTGTAATGATAATGATCATTTAATGTATGTGTCAGTTCTTTTATTATTGATATATTGGTTTGGCTGAACAGGTTTTGGTTGCGAGCAAAATAATCAGCATATTTTTAAAATTTACAGGAAAAAACCGAAAGTAATATTGAAATCTTTCGGTTTTTCTTCAAATGGAAAAAACGAGAGTTAATTAGAAAACTTTCGGTTTTTTCCTCAGGAGTAAACTTTCGGTTTTACTCTAGGGTATCTAAATCGAAAACTCTACGATATCTATCGGTAAACGCCCAATTGTTTTTAACGAAATAGTCAATACCAAGGGATGGCGAGAGTTACCAAAACTTTCAGTAATGTGTCTATACCGAAAGTTATAGGGTCAAAACTGAGAGTTTTTACTCTCGTTTTTGACCCCTTTTTCACCAGTGTATGCAAACAACTCCACCATCCAGTTCCTTAAAGTCAAAGAACCACTTTCGAACTGGTGTAATATGATAAGTGCAGACTGAGTCCAATATCCACGCATCAGGATGTGATATTGTGTGTGACATCGATAAAGAGTATTCTGAATCTGCATCACCTTTGTTTTCTACAACAATTGCATCTTCAGAATCTTTCTCTTTCTTCTTCAACTTTGGGCAGTTAATCTTCCAATGTCTGTTCTCGCGACAGAAAGCACATTCATCTTTGGCAACTCTTCTTTCAGATCTTCCTCCTTTCCCTTTTAATTTGCTTTGCTGACGGCCTCTGGCCATCAATGCTTCATCTGCTGTACGTATTTTGCTTTTCCTTTTATAATATTTTCTCAATTCATGACTATATAAAGAAGAACTTACAGCATCAAAAGAAACATTTCTCTTCCCATTAAATAACGTTATTTCTAAGTGTTTAAATTCATCAGGAAGGGACGACAGCAACATCAAAGCAAGATCTTCATCCTCAAACTTAACATCAAGGTTTAACAGATATGCTAATAATTCATTAAACTTAGTAATATGTTCATTCATAGAAGTACCTGATTGGTAGTCAAACCGAAACAACCTCTTCTTCATAAGGAGCTTATTATGACCACACTTTTTTAGAAATTTGTCCTCCAATACTTGCCACAATTTCTATGCAGAAGTTTCGTTCTTCACGGCATACTTCTACTCTCTATACAAGCATGATCGAATTGTTCCGCACGTCAATCGATTCATGATACTTCATTCTTTTTCTTCTATACCATCTGGCTTTCTAACCTCAATAGCAACATCTAGACCCTACTGAAAAAGACAATCTAGAACCTCACCTTGCCACATGCCGAAATGCTTAGTTCCATCAAAGGTTTCCACCGCAAACTTCAAATTCGACATCGGTGTCCTTGTCCAAGATAATGAAGGAGTTGATGCCCCTTTTGAAGACTCCACCATGCCAAGGACGAATCTTCGGCTCTAATACCACTTGTTGGGAAAAACTCTAACAGAAACACAAAAGAAGAAAACAACTGAAAGAACACTAACATAATTTGATAACGGAGTTCGGACAAAATGTTGCCTACATCTCCGAGCACTAAAACTATCAATTAATAAGGAATAAGATATACAAATATTGAGTTCAATAAACCAAAGAGGGGAGAGTTTCTTTTATACACTAAGAAACTTCCCCAACTCCCAGCATCTTCCGATGTGGAATTTATTCTAATTGTGAATATAGTTTCTTTCACTCCCATCATCTTCCGATGTGGGATTCTAATTGTGCCAAAAACAACAGTTTGATCATCTGCACTAGCGCTGCTTGTGCACTTTTCTTTAACATTTTTTCGATTTTATCTCCTTCTAAGATACAAACGTCCATTTGGTTTACTCTTTGTAGGAATAGTGGGATTTCATTCTTGCAAAATGATAGCGTTAGTCACCCAAAGTCCCAAGTAGATGGATCGAGAGTGATGAGTCATTCTATCCCTAAAACCATGTCATTGGAAGCCATGTCCAAAACTCTTTGGTAAGCCATAAATTTGATGTCATCCATTGTCCATTTGAGATTTTCACAGCTCGCTGTATTTAATATGTTCGATCCATCAGCTACTTTAATAGGTAAAAATATTGTTTTTTGCACTTGATGACGGATGTTTTTCATTACCCAATTGTTAAAGGAATTATGTGTGCTCCCCGTGTTAATGAGAATAATGATCGATAGCTGACTTATTTTTCCAAATATTCTCAGGTTTGATAATTCTTCAATCCATCATGGGCATGTATATATATAGATGCTTCTTGAGGGATAACCTCACTAATCTCTTTACCTTCTATTAATAGGAACTCATTGTCTCATGTTTCATCTACATTAATCATAAATAACTTAGTCTTGTATTGGTGGGTTGAATCGAACTTAGCATCACAAGTATAACATAATTCATTTCTTCTCTTCTAGGATTTTGGGATCTATTTGTTAGAGATACTTATTCCTTTGGGAGATAGTGTGTGGGGGTGAGTAATTTGTTCGTGAATAAGTTGGTTTAGATGGGAGATAAGTTGGTTTAGAATATGGTGGCCATGTAGAATGAGATTGGGCGTGGGTTGGTGTAGAAAAGATGGGAGGGTTACTTGAGTATAAACTACCTCGAGTAAACAGGGATTTGAAAGTGGATTATTGTACTTTGAATATTGTCATAGCCTCATTTAGGGACCTAACTGTATTAGCTATCTCTTAATGTAATCCACCCTATTGTATAGACCCTGTCTGTTTCAGATTCATGAGTTGGCTAATGAGACAATCACAAATAGAAGGTTCAAATTGTTGTAGTAGGGAAGTTTTAAATAAATGTCACGTGAGGGCTATTGTAGGACTACGAGTTTGAATAAAGGATCCATACCATAATCGTGCATTCCCTTGAAAATGAATCGGGACGATTTCAACTTTAGTAGCATCATCTATATAATTGACTCAAAAAAAATGATTTGCTGAAATGAGCCATCCTTCCACATCCATTCCATCAAACTTCGAGAAATCAATCTTAGTCAAGTGGGTTGTAGGTACATACAGTCTTTCTCTAGTAGGTGTAATGCGGGAGCATTCCGCTGAATCTACAGGTTGTGTTGGGCTCTCTTTAGTAGAAATATTATCAAGCTTCTATTCAAGTGAGTTCACCTTATTTTCCATCCACTTCCTTTGTTCTTCAGTCAATGTTTCTCGCAGGGGGTCGTTGTCCGTCTGGTTCCGTGTTTTCACCATGGTCGTCCGATCGTCGGCTTTAAAACCAATTTGTTACACCCTAAGATATAACATGAGAAGATAAGTTAGGGTTTGGGATAAGAGACGGAAATGAGGAGAAGAAAGATCATAGAGCCATGAGGTGAGAGAAGAAGGAAAACATTCAATATCATTCATAATCTTCTAAAGAGAGGATATTCAGAATCACACAGTATGATTCTGAATATTCTTTGATAGATGGTTACAGTGATGAGTTGCCTAACAAGTGGTCATTTGTTAAAAACAGAAAATAAAGATAATTTGAACATAAAGTCAGAAATGAAGCTGTATAAATGAAAATTCTGAAAATAAAAGTAATTGTTTCTCCTAAGGATTAATATGTCAACTATGTCCTAAACTTGCTTGTATATATATCCTACATTTCTTTTAAATTAAGCTATGCCTTTCTTTTATTGGTAGATTATTTGAGAATGAGGCTTGATACTTTTTTAATTAAAAAATATTAAATTAATAACATATTACTGATTTTGTATTAAAATAAGGACAAATTAAGTGATAAAACTTCATAGTTTAATTTTTTTACACATACCAAAGAACATATTTGTAGGGAAAATATAAATTATTTGAATTTTAGTCAAAGAATATTCATGATGAATCTTTTAATCCAAATATGTTATCACATGCCAAACACCAGTATTGAAATATGTTAAATTTAATTTTAATATTTGCCCAATTTGTGCATTTATAATTGTTACATTTTATAATAAAATTTTCCATTTCATTATATTGATCAATCTTTTGTTTTAAGTTTGTATCTTATAATCTGCTCACACAAATTTGTTGAGAGTTGATAATTTATCTTTAAATCATTAATCACACAATATATTTTGAATTCCATTCAACTGAACAAGATCATTAATCACAAAATTTATCTAAAATATTTGCTTCCTTCTAAGAACATTGACTGAATTCCATATTTTGAATCTCATTTTCTCTACTTTCGCCCCCAAAATTCTTAACTTCCAGTAAAGTTCAATCGGGCAATGAATAAACAGTTATCATCATTTACTACTAAGAATCAGAAATAGAAAAATGAGAAATCAGAAAGATCTGCAAATTTTTATAATTTAGGTTTGATGGAGGGAGGCTCATATCTTTATAAAGGAGGATGTGAGATTAGAGAAGATTGTTTGCCCAACCATGACTGCAAACGGGTTGCCCCATCAAGGAAACGAGTTGCCCCATCGAGGGAACGGGTTGCTTCTTCTCCATCCTCATCTCAGAGAGAACTTCAGACCAAATATTCATCATCTTCACTTCCTCAATTCAAAAAAAAAATAAATATAAAAAATATATGATGTATGTCTGCATGCCTAAACAAACATACATGTTTGATTCGGCTTGATGACGATGAATAAACGCACTGTCATGTCCCTCTAAATCAATTTCACTTACAATATTTCAGTTAGAAACAGTTAGTATATTTCAGTTAGTTAGTTAGAACTCCTTAGTATAAATATGTAGATTACTAATGGATTGGATATGATATTTTGGATGTAAATCACACTACCTTTTTTCTATAATAGAATAACTTGAGTAATTTCTCTTGGTTTTTCTTCTTCTTCTTGTTCTTCTTTACCAAGACTATCTATTTCTCTTCTTTCTTCTTCTCTACCTGTTCATCAAAATAATTCTAATTCGAGTTACAGATTTATTGATAACATGCATTGCTGAAAAACACAAACTATCGGGGCACGACATTTGATATCAGAGCGAAACAATCCTCGGCAAAAATCCGTTGACAACAATGAAAATATCACAAGCCACGAAAGAAAGCATCCAAAAGCTAGTTGAGCAAATGGATAATCTAGAAGCAACTATTTCTACTAAACTAGAAACCGGTCGTGACAAAACAACTTATTACGGTACAACAAGAAATTCAAGAACAACAACAGGTAACAGAAACGAAGTTGATATCCCAATTCATAGAGTTACAACAGGAAAATGCTAAACAATTCGAACTCATACACCAAGAAACCGCAAGATTCCAACAAGATGCGACCAAACGTCTTGAACTGATGCAGTCGAAATTCTTAACTAATTTGGAAGCCAAGCTTGAAGCAAGAAACATACCTAACAAAAGTAATGAGGAAGAAGTTATAGGGGTATTTTCTTCAAATACAAAAGGAGAGAAAAAAATTGGTGAAGATGGACTGTTGAGGCGACCAGATACCACCAACAATAAATCTCAAAAATCCGAAAGCTCGCGACCTACGAAACTCATGGGACTACAATTAGTAGGAAATTTATCACTAAAGAATTCTAGGATTGATATGGAAAATTTTGATGGAACAAATTCAAGGGGTTGGGTTAGAAAGGCAAACCAATTTTTTGGAAATTACACACTTGAAGATATTGACAAAGTGAATTATGCGATTTATTTCTTTAAAGGACGAGCGGATATATGAGTTACAAATTATTTGGTAGATCATACTATAACTTCATGGGACGAATTTACTAATGATGTTTTATTAGCTTTTCATGAAGTAGGTCATCAGAACATCATTATTGAATTTCATCAACTTACACAGACGGGTTCATTAACAAAATACATTGATCAATGGTGGGAATTACGATTGTTAGTTATTTCCAAGAACATACCTCAGAGCAAAAATTACTACGTGCAATGTTTCTTGAGATGTCTGTGTGATGAACTGAAAGAGACGTTAAAATTATTGGAACCTAAAATCTTGGACAAAGCAATAAGGTTATCAATGAAGAAGAATGAGTTTTTAGCTCCATTACCGAATAATATCATAACCACGGGTCAAATGATTAGAGATTCAATTAGAACAAATCATCCAAAACCAGTCTGGACAGATAATACATTAGGTCATAATAATTTGAAACAATCAACTAGAAACGTAAATTGGGCATTGATACGAGAAAAGAAACAGCAAGGCCTTTGTTTCAAATGTGATGAGAAATATACCCCAGGTCACATATGTGCTAATCGACAACTATTTAGTATCGAACTTGATGACGAGTTAGAGAAACAGTTGAAGCTTAGGAACAGTGAAGAGGATGATTCGTTTCGTTAAGGATGAGGTAAGAAGAGATCACATAGAGGCCAAAACAATGGTGAAACAATAAGAGAAAGTAAACTCAGCCTACAAGAAGGTTTTTAAGGAATGGGGATTGTCATGTCCCTCTAAATCAATTTCACTTACAATATTTCAGTTAGACACAGTTAGTCTATTTCAATTAGTTAGTTAGTTACAACTCCTTAGTGTATAAATAAGTAGATTACTAGTGGATTGGATATGATATTTTGAATGTAAATCACATTACCTTTCTTCTATAATAGAATACATTGAGTAATTTCTCTTGGTTTTTCTTCTTATTCTTCTTGTTCTTCTTTACTAAGACTATCTATTTCTCTTCTTTCTTCTTCTCTATTTGTTCATCAAAATAATTCTAGTTCGAGATACAAATTTATTAATAACGTGCATTGATAAAAAACGCAAACTATCGGGACACGACACGCACACACCCAGCCAGGGTTGTTCGATCGGGAGAGAAGATCATAAATCATCGGCACATATCGCCGGAAATATCGTCGGCGACCGAAAAAGGGGTACCCTTGATTAAATTCCTAACCCTTTCGCTCAGTTGCCTCCTTTCTAGAGTTTTATTCACCTCCCAAATTTTGACCTATTCTCTTCTTCCTTTAGTGAAAAAAAAATTAATCTTCTTTATTTAACCTTTTTCATTTTACAAATAAAATAGGAACAGTTGTTCATAAGGGTACTTTTGGTAGTGTAACATTTTAATATCATTGCTCCTGTACTGGATTTCATGCCAATAAACTTACATAAAAGATTAATTTTTAACTAATAATTGACTTTAACAAAGTTATATTATTTTAATAGGGCTAAAAATAAATTTTCAATTAAACCTTTTTTCTCTCCCTGCACTCAACTTTTTTGGCAATAAAAATGATAAATGAAAGAACCTCAAATCTTTTTTAATACCAGTTAATAATCGATGAATAAATAACAAAAACGAAATAATTTAACTTGCTTCCTTTTTATTTCCTAGTGGAAGATGAGCAACACGAAAATTCTTTCATTCTATTCTTCTACAACAGTTATTATGTCGTTTAGTTTAGTTCTCAATTGCCATAATAGGGGTAGTTTTTAGTTCCCTAATTTCAATCTTATTTTGTTGTCAATGGGAGATAAATATATGAGGATCATTGTTCTAAGTGAAATAAATACAAGAAAGATTAATTTGCAAGAAATGATTTCACTAGTATATGTTTTATATGTCAAATTAATTAATTAATTTGTAGAATAGCAAGAAGAGAATAAGTTAAGACTAATGACCTGTGAGAGACAAAAGAGAAATAAATTGATCATGAAATTTTTTCAGATAATAACATATATTTTACTATTTCGAATAATTTCATATTTCACAAATGATTAAATGATTAGGTTAAATTGATTTAAATTTTATGACACTACTTTAAAAAGATTATTTAAATGTTAAAAAAGTTGTGTGTCAAAATAATGAGTGAGTTAGGAAAAAAAATAATTGTATAGGATCTTATTTACGTACGTTTATTTATAACATTTTATTGTTATAACCGAATCATTATAAAACTGCAATCCAACTCATAAAGGTATACCCAAAAATGATATAAAGGAAAATATAACATTTTTGTTAGTTAACCAAACCTCAGAAAAAAAAAATACATGAATTTTTGTACTTCGGATACTAACAGTAAATATAAAGCCTTGTGATTGTTTACTTGTTTATTATTATTATTATAATTATTATTATTATTTATTTTTTTACTATCTTTCTTCTAGCTATGAATCTTAAAGAAGAAGAGTGTCTATTTTAAATATTAAATAATAATAATAATAAAATAAAATATAAATAACTTCATAAAGTTTTATATAAAATAAATAAATTTGTTTTCCTTTGTAGAATTTTATTTTATTTTTAGATTTCTTGAAATAGAAACAAATTATTAACCAATTAAAAATAACAATGACTGCAATTTTAGAAATAAATAATTAATGAGAAAGAGGTGATAGGAAAACTAACAATATTCAGAAATTTAAAAAGTTCAAATTTACAAAAACTAATGATAAATCATGTAACGAAAAATAAGGATAAAAGAATAAGGTTAAGGGAATTATGCACCTAAATATTTAGGAAGGAAAGGCCCATGCGAAAGGCCCATGCGCTTTGAGTTGGGCCGAATTAGGCTCACGCGGTTATTGGGAAGGAAAACCCTAAAATTACCTTTAAATAAAGATTTTGGTTATGCTAAACTCAACATATTTAGCAACACGCCGCCTATCTCTCTAACCACTCTATTTTGAGAAGGATCTCTTATTGAGGCCAAGTTATAGTTTTCTATTGTCGTGCTAGATTATTATGTTATTTGTTTGACAATAATGTAATTTTGATTTTTTTTCTACGTTTTGTCAATTGTTTGAAAAACTAGATTGTGTTATTGTTTTTCGCTGTAAAAGATTTGCAAAACGAAGATCCAACACGGAACTATATTGCACGTCTAGAGATCTATTGTTCACTACATTAGTAGAGATGTTGGGTTAAACGTCTTTTGCAGCTTGTTTCATCCGCGGTTATTTCCTTGGTTGATAGTACATTCAATTGGATCGACTACCATTCTATTTTTAGGCCAAGTAAAAGATTACGAGGGTTCACATGGATATTATTAGAAGTATCATTATTTCAATTCTTTGTCTAAGACGTGACCAGTTCGTAAGCTGTCCAGACAAATGTTTTCTCCTTGAGAAATTACTTTATGTGAGAGTACACATTCGTGACTACATCAAGGGATAAATGTTGTGTAATATAATTAATGTTTTACATGTAAATGCCTATAACGGTTTATATTTGTAAAATTAGTTATATATTGCATAGATTAAAGTAGATAGATATTTTTATCATAGTACAAAGTCTAAGAACTAGTTTAATAGCTAAGAGAAGTCTAAGGACTTAAAAAATTGTTTGATCATCTCATAATTTAATGTATACACCTTACATTTTGAGTTAATGCTTTTTTATTTATTTATTTGTTTAAATAATATAAATTAAAATAAATAAACTATATTAATAGAGATGTGAATCTCTTAATAATTATCTCAATAATATTTTTATTAATTAAAATTATTTTTAAAATTTTAAATTATTTTATACTTTCAATTATTATTAATACATTAAATAATAAATATAGGATAATAATGTAATTTTGATAATATAATAATATATATTTATAATTTTTACTTATCTTTCCCACTTTATTATTAAATTATAATATAATAATATATATTTATAAATATATCAACTATAGATCCATTAAATTTTTACTCACATTTCTCGTTTCATTTATTAAATTACCCACATTTAACATTCTCAAATTACTATATGTCACTACATTTATTTACATCCTTATTTAATTAATCAATTATTAACTAATTTTATTTAAATAATTATTTGTAAGTTTTAAAACACATTTTAAATAATTGATATTTAAAGTATTATTTATAAAACTATATTTTAAAATTTATACCTACCCATTTTACATATTTAACATATTAATTAATTTTTAAATAACATATTTATCACATTTAACTTATTAAATTAAATTAAATTTTCTAAAATTAAAATAAATTAATTAATAATCATATTTTATAATTTTTACTAACAATATAATTTAATATATATATACATATAATTAATTAATTAACATGAGTGTGTCAAAACACGACATGACAGACATAAAAACAAATATCGACATGACACAATTAGGTCGAAATGATGACTAGATATAGTCGGAATACATGAAACACAAATTTAAACACGAGTTAGCACAACATGAATAAACTTGTGGACACGAATTAACATTATACGAAAGAGCTCGTGAATAATATTTTGAGTGGGTCAAGACACGATATGACACACATAAGATTGAGACATGACACGACACGACACATTACAATTAAGAGTAACACGATTTGCCCGAGTCAAATACGACCATTTATGCACGATACTCAACTTTAGCCACTGCGTCATATGGAATTTTGGAGCATTTGAGGTCATAATTATGTTCACCCAAGTTCTAAGAACATTTCTTCCGACTTAGAATTGTGGGTGGATATGCTTAGCGTTTTCTATATGCCTTTCTGCATCACCACTTTTTATCTCTTTTTATCTTAGTAATATGATTATTATTCATATTTTTGTTATGCATAATATAATTTTAAATTTACATATTTATTAATTATCTTTATTATTATATTTGCATAAGCAGGATAGTGTAGAGTTTATGCGTGATGATTTTTACCTTCACTGTAAATGTTATCGTTTAGTTTTTATAGATTATTTATGAAGAATATATTATTATCTCGGTTAGTACCTTAATTAACTTACACAAAAATATAAATAAAAAATTATCAACAAGTTACTAAACTGACTCATAATTTATTTGTTTGATTTTTTTTTTTACTTTTAGGTCTCAAATATTTTTTAGTGACATTTGGGATGATTCAGATTATTGTATATTGGTTGTATATGCCTGCTTAGAATTGGGAAATGATCAATACGAATCGATACGATGCAACACGATATTAGTACAGAACGACACAATACGATATTTTCTCACTTGGATCGTGGGTTGGACTTGACATAAGCACGAGACGACACAATCACGATAAGTTATGAGTTTATACGATAGTAACACGACCACGAGTAGACATAGACACAATACGAATATAGACACGATACGAGCACGAGTATACATACGAAATGACATAAACACAATTAGTCACATGACTTAAAGCTACTCAATTATACATTAACATTCTCTCTAAATTTATTTATATTCTCATTTAATTAATAAATTATTTTTATAAATGTAATATATACAATTATTTTTTTTGAATAAAGGATAGCTAGCGTGACACCCCCCACAACTATGACCTCCGCATAAACTTAAAGTATTTCCAGATGGAATCGAATCTGTGATCTTTTGGTCCTTCAAATTGACCCTTATCACTAATATATACAATTAAAATTAAAATATTAACTTAAATAATATAAATTAAAATTAATTTTAAATTAATAAATTATATGAATGGAAATGTGAGTCTCCTAATAATTCTATCCGATATTAATTTTATTAATTATTTTTTTTTTTAAATTTTAAATTATTTTATAATTTCAATTATTATTAATAGATTAAATAATAAATATATAATAATAATTTAATTTAATTTTTATAATATTATAATATATATTTAAAATTTCTACCCACTTTTCTCACCTTAACATTAATTATAATATAATAATTTATATTTATAAATATGAAATTATAAATCAATTAATTTTTTATACACTTTTCCTATTTAGTTTTCCAAACTACACACTTTTATATTAACATTCTCAAACTATCATGTTTTTCTAATTTATTTAGATTCTCATTCAATTAATAAATTATTTAATTTTATATATTCTTAACTAATTTTATTTTGATAAAAAAAAATTAAGTTTTAAAATATATTTTAAGATTATTATTTATAAAATTATTTGTTCAAATTTATACATACTCATTTTACATATTTAACATATTAATTAGTTTTTTAAATAACATATTTAACTTATTAAATTAATTTAAATTTTCTAAAATTAAAATAAAATAATCTTATTTAATAATTTTTACTAACAATATAATTTAATATATAAATATAACTAATTAGTTAATATGAGTGTGTCAAGACACGACATGATAACATGAAAATGGGCATTGACACGACATGATTGGGTTGAAATGATGACCAATTATAGTTGGAAGAACACAAATACGAATTTAAACACGAGTAAGTACAATACGAATAAACTTGTGGACACGAATTAATACGACGAGAAAGAGCACGTGAATCATAATATTTTTTTTATAGATTATTTATGAAGAATATTATTATCTCGGTTAGTACCTTAATTAACTTAGATAAATATATAACAAAGTTATTAACAAGTTACTATACTAACTCATGATTTATTTGTTTGAAATTTTTACTTTTATGTCCAACATATTTTGGGGGTGACGTTTGGGATGATTCGTATATGGGTTGTATATGCCTGCTCAGAGTTAGACAATGGGTTGAATCAATACAAATCGACACGATACGATATTAGTACGTAATAACACGATACAATATTATCTCACTCAGGTCGTGGATTGGACACGACACAAACACGAAACGATATGATCACAACACGATTATAAGTTTATACGATTGTAACACAGTCACGAGTCGACACAAACATAAAACGAATATAGACACGACACGAGCACGAATATACACATGAAACGATATAAACACAACTAGTCAGATGAGCGAAACTACTCAATTCTCTATAAATTTATTTACATTCTCATTTAATTAATAAATTATTTAATTTTATAAATGTAATATATATAATAAAAATTCTAAATTTTAAATTAAAATATTAATTCAAATAATATAAATTTAAATAAATTATATGAATAAAAATGTGAATCTAATAAAAATTCTATTCGATATTATTTTTATTAATTAAATTTATTTTAAAATTTTAAAATTATTTTTATAATTTCAATTATTATTAATACATTATAAATAAATATATGTTAATAATTTAATTTTGATAATATAATAATATACATTTATAATTTCTATCTACTTTTCCAATCTTACCATTAAATTATAATATAATATATAATTATAAATATGTGAACTAAAATTATTAAATTTTTACCCACTTTTCTCATTTCATTTCCAAACTATCTACTTTACATAAACATTTACAAATTACCATGTCTCTAATTTTATTTAGATTCTCATTTAAATAATAATTATTTAATTTTATAAATTATTAACTAATTTTATTTAAATAATTATTTGTAAGTTTTAAAATACATTTTAAATAATTGACATTCAAATTATTATTTAAAAAACTATATGGTTAAACTTTATACCTACCAATATTACATATTTAACATATTAATTAGTTTTTCTTAATGACATATTTATCACATTTAACATATAAATTATTTTAAATTTTTTAAAATTAAAATAAATAAATACATTAATAATCATATTTTATAATTTTTACTATCAATATAATTTAATATATAACATATAAATTATTTAAAAAATTTTAAAATTAAAATAAATAAATACATTAATAATCATATTTTATAATTTTTACTATCAATATAATTTAATATATATATATATATAAATAATTAATTAACATTAATGTATCAATACATTAATATGTATCAATACATTAATGACACGCATGAAAACAGGCATGACGCAATTGGATCGAAACAATGACTAGCTATAGTTGGAATAATTAACAACAACAAAAATTACTAATTTAAATATTAGTAATCATGACACGAATAAACTTATGGACACGAATTAATATGACACAAAAGAGTATGTGGATCATAATATTTTGAGTTGGTCAAGATACAATACGACACGTTAAGATTAAAACATGACACAATACGATTGAGAGTCTAACACGACTTATCTGAGTCGAATACGACCATTTATGCACGATGTTTAACTCTAATTCATACTCATAACATTGAAGTCACGGGTCCTAATCCAGGTAAAACCATTTAATGACATGAAGTCAAATTCTAGTTCTTTTTAGTAATACAAGAGTTCTAACTATTCGTTAATACAATTATTGTTAAAGACAAATTTTCTTGTTTGTATATGAATCAAGAAAATTAAAAGTTCAAAATACTTTGAAAAAATATTTTTCAATGTTTTTAAAACAATATAAAAATATATAATAATTTAATGTTCAAATTAATCAAAACAAATAACAACATAATTTAGTTATTTAGATATATGTTAAAATATTGAGTAAAACGTATTTTACTATTTTTCTCTGTAATGTAAAATTATATTAATTTGACGTTAAAATTAATAAAACAAATAAGAACATAATTTAGTTATTTAAATATATGTTAAAATATTGAGTAAAACATATTTTATAATTTTTTTTTCTTTAATGTTTAATTTGGTTGAGACACTTTATTTGTTATAATATGTTTTTTTTTCAACCAAAATTTAAGAAGTTGATAATGAGATAGATCATACAAAATATCTATCAATTACCAATAATATAAGCAATTTCAATCATCCAACACAAAATTTAATACATTATCAGTTTACTATAAAATGTTGCTTTGATTTTCATCATTCACATTGTCATTGAAAATCCTTAACAATTTATATCCTATTGGGTTATAAACAAACACACTTTTAATCAAATATTAATATATATAAACATTTATAATTGTATATCACTACTATAACTCATATTTTTCTAGTCCTAAAAACAATCTGAAATTGAAATTCTAAAAAAAACTGTCGAAAAGAATAAGTTTTAACTTGAAAATATTTTAATTTCTGAAATTTGAGACGTTTTGATTTATATTTTTTAATATAAAAGTTAGAATAATAATGTAGTCATGACTCTTATTTCTACTCAACAACTGAAATTGACAATTCAAAAAACTTTTGATAATTTTTTTTAACAGAGTAAAGTTTGCTTTATCTAACCTTTTAACTTTATCTGTTCATAAAAGAATAAGTGTTAAAATTTTGGACATATGACAATGTATATTAGTGATAAATAAATGTGATCAAATTGGACAAAATAATTTATAAAATGATGATCAAATTTGATCAAATGACCCTCAAAACAAAAAGGGTTATTCTCATTTTTAATCTTACTAAATTCAGTTTTATTTTTAAATTTTTTTTTTTAAAATTTCCATTTTTATCCTTACTAACTTTTTTACATTTTTTTTTCTTTTTCTTTTTCTTTTCTTTTTTTTCTTCCTCTTCCTTTTCCTTCCATTTCCCTTTCTACCCGTTTTTTCTTTCTCCTCTTCCCTTCCCCCAGCGACAGTCCGCGACGGCTCTCCGGTTGCTCTCCCCCTGCGACACCCACGCCCCACACCCCAAGCCGACTCCCCTACGACGGTTCCAGCCCCAGTCGACTCCCCCACGATCGTCGTATGCCTACCCCTCGAGCCCGACTACCCGTTGATCGCCAAACGCTTCTAGGCCAACTCCCGACGATCGCCAAGTCCTGGAGACACTGAGCCCGACGTTCGCCCAGCATTACTGAGGTTAGTTCGACTACTCCCCGATGATTTTACTGTTTTTGCATGTTAAGTATTAAGGTTTTAGGGTTTTAGGGTTTTATTTTAAGGTTTATGCTTTAGTTAGTTCTATTGTTTTGGTTTGAAATGCTTTGATCCGAGAAATGTATAGTCTTTCCTTATACTGAATGGTTTGTGAACATTTTCACGTGGGTAATTGAAATGCGTGGTATGCAATTGAGTGGGGCGTGGGGGTGGTGCGTGGGAGTGGGAGTGGGGCGTGGGCGTGGGCGTGGGCGTGGGCGTGGGCTTGGGCTTGGGCTTGGGCTTGGGCTTGGGCTTGGGCTTGGGCGTGGGCGTGGGCTTTTGCATGGGATTGGGCTTGGGCGTGGGCTTGGGCGTGGGTGGTGTGTGGGGCGTGGGCTTGGGCGTGGGCATGGGCGTGGGTGGTGCGTGGAGCGTGGGCTTGGGCTTGGGTGTGGAGCGTGGGCTTGGGCGTACCACGCAATATATAAAACTAATTTAATAAGTTTATTAATAAGCATGGATAGCTCAATTCGGAGAGTGTCAGGCTGAAGGTCAGGTGTTCGATCCACCTTTATTGCAAATTTTTTTTTTCTATTGGAAATTTTAAACAGAGTGATGATATATATAAGCATTGAAATGATTTTGATATATATGAATTATTTTTTCAAAAGGGTTGTGTGTGCAATTTTTCTTGGGTCAATACTCTAGAATTGTTTGCACTCATACTTATTTCGATAATATTGTGGCTCATGGTGGTTGGGATGATTGGGATCACATCAGTAACAAGAACAAGTATGCATCTTTAATATACAAATCTTAAAAATTCATGTACTTTTGATGCATACTATATTAATTGTTGAATTTTCTATATAGGACTGCCTTTTTCGGGGTGTACAAGTGTTATGGGCCTGGGGCGAAAGCGGTCCGTGGAGTGTCTTTGGCTAGAGAAATTAATTAGGTTTTAAATAAATAAAAACTAACTATATATATATATATATAAAGAAAAAAAATATGAAAGTTTAATTAGTAGAGCTTAATTATGTGAGAATATAGAAAAATGAATAAAAATATGAAAATAATAAAAAAATACAAAATCATGATAAAAATAGATTATTAATTAATATAACTCGAGAAGAAAATTACATAATATTAATATATATAATTCGTTTTGGAAGAATAAATAATATATCAATTTATATAAATTTTTGAAATATTTTAAAATTAAAAAATATAAAAAATTATTTTATCTTTATATTATAAGTAATTTGTATTATTAATTATATTAAAAATAATAAATAATTTTAAAAGAATTAAACTCTAGGTTATATAAATAAATTTTATACAAAAGGACTTAACTCCAAAAGCCAAGTGGACTAAATATATTTGTTAAATATAAACATATATATATATAAACTATTTTAAAGCTCTACCCTGGGCTAGATCCCACCTCAGCCCTCTACGTGGCTCCCCCATTGCTTCTATCTAGGTCCGTTAGCGGCCAGCTGTCCATCCGCGTTCAGGCTAATTACGTTGGCTTGGGCATTAGCTGATCCGCTATTGCACGGAAGTGCATGGCTTTCGTTGTAGCGAGCGATGCAACAAGTCTTCATGCGTTGAATGGAGATCAATGCTTCATCAAATGGTTATGTGGTCTGCGGTCTGCTTCAGCCTTTTTTCTAATTTTGCTGCACTGGATTAGAATCCTTTTTCAGTCTTCTAACTTGTTTGAAGCTAATTTTTTTCTTCACTTTATTTTAATAAACATAAATATTTATTTCATTTATTTATTTTATTTTTATATTTTGGAGCTTTATAAATAATTAATTTGAAATTTAAATGAATATAACATCTTTTTCAATTTATTTATTTATTTTAGTTGATCCTTCTTCAAATTAATTTAGAATAAAATGAATATAACATTTATCTTAAATTATTTTATTTTTTTTAACATTTATTCAATTAATCGAGATTAATTTATACAATAACTATCCCAATTAATTATTAATTTTGTTAGTGCCTTCATTTTAATTATTTTAAATTTATTTATTCAAAATAATTATTTAATATTTATAAATTGAGAATGATAAAATTTAACTTTTTTTTAACAGATTTTGCTACAACGATTGTATGCTCAGGGAATGAATGAACTAATATGATTATTCATTACTAATAAGATTCAGAGAAAAAAAAAAGTGCAAATTGTTATAATTTAAGTTTGTTGGAGGCCCAGATATCTATAGAATGGAAGTGAGATGAAAGAAGATTGCTTTCCCAATCATGATGCAACATCTAAAACACGGGTTGCCTTTGCCTTGCTATGGAAACGGATTTCTCGTCTCCGTCTCCAAGAGAACTTGAGACCAAATATTCATCATCTTCATTGCTTCATTTCAAAAATAAATAAAATATAAAACATATAAGGTATGTCGTTGAGTTATGGAGCTACACTTATAATAAACTCTAAAAACATAATTAAAGTTTTATTGAGTTTGTATTTGAGCTTTGGCTAGGTCTTAACCAAGATTTATTTAAGTTTTATTACATAAATATTTACCTTATGTTATTGTTAAGTGTTTAGAGAGAATAAATAGAATTTAAAAAAAATAAAGTGTGAGACAAAATCTCTGTATTTTTTTTTCATAATGAAATCTGGTGGCGGCTGAAGTAGACGTAGCTCATTTTAGTGAACCACTATAAATCTACGTAGCTCATTTTAGTGAACCACTATAAATCTGCGTCTTCTTGTTTTTTTTTCTTTTCTTGCATTTTTATATATCGTTTCAAGTAGGTCATATTTGGGGATCCAAATTCTAACAACTGGTATTATAGTTGTTAAGCTAGATCGGAGCATTGAAAATGATATCAAGCGAGAATAGAGTATGACACATGATTGGAAAATTTGATGGAACAGGTTATGCATTATAAAGGATCGTGATTGAGGATTATCTCTTTGGAAAGAAGTTTCATTTTCCTTTGAGTGAGAAACTAGAGAAGATGGATGAAGCTGAATGGAAACTACTTGAAAAACAGGTTTTGGGAGTTGTCTGATTGACACAAAACAAGACTATTGCTCACAACGTAGCAAAGGAGAAGACCACCATGAGTCTGATGAAAGCTCTATCTGATATGTATGAGAAACTATCGGCTAACAACAATGTACATTTAATGAAAAGTCAATTCAATTTAAGAATGGTTGATACTACTTCTGTCACTACTAATTTGAACGAATTTAATACAATTGTGAATCAACTTTTATCTATTGAGATTAAGTTTTGGGATGAAGTAAGTGCCCTGATTTTGTTAGAATCTTTACCAACTAGCTGGGAACCAATGAGGACAACAATTAGTAACTCTGTTAGAAATTCTAAATTAAATTTATTAAAGTTCACTGGTAAAAAAATGACCTTTACCGACGGTTTTTACCGAAGTTTTGTAAAACTCTCCTAAATACTCCCGAGAGGAACAAATCTTTCGGTATAAAAAATAGATTCCGAGAGGGGTGTAAAACCTTCGGTTTTATTAATCATTACCGAAAGTTCTACAAAGAACTTTCGGTTTTTACATTCCCAAAAAACCCAAAAAAATTCTAAGTGTTGGATGTGGGCTAATTGCGAAGGTTTTTGTAAAAACCTTCGGTTTTGATTTCCCTTGGTTTTTTAATTACAAAGGTTATTAAAAGAACCTTCGGTTTTGGAAAATTTCATTTCCGAAAGTTTTACAAAGAACCTTCGGTTTTGCTCATTAAAAAAATTCTAATTTTGGTATTGGTTTTTTCCGAAGGGTCTTTCATAAACCCTCGGTTTTGACTAATATCAAAACCGAAAGTTTTATTAAAACCTTCGGCATCAACCTCTATAAATACAAACCCTAACCCTTCTCTTTTTCATTTCACTCCTCTCTCCTTTCTCTCTCTTCCGCGCCGCCGCCTGCCTCCTCCAAGCGGTTCTTCTCCTCTCTCGTTTAGGTAATTTGTTTCATTTGGTTTTTTTTGTTTTGTTTATTATAAGATTTAGATTTATTAAGTTTATATATATATATTATAGATCTAGATGTATGCTAGTTTACGCTATTTTTTTTATTAATATATATATATACATATATCTGAAAATGCATTTAGGATATGGGTGATTCGACATGGAAGAGACTTCGACGTACACCGGAGAAACTGCATCCGTTTTACCAGAATCTGATAACACAATCAGAAATTGCGGCACGTGAGGAAGAGGTAAGACAAATGACGCTGGAAATGGAACAAATCCGATTAAGGGATGCGGAAAGAGGTCATTTGCTTAGTGAAATTAAAACGGACAGGGCCGAAATGGCCCAGAGATTAGAGAATCTCGAACAGGAACTTGTGGTGTTGAGGAGTCGACTGAATCAACCACCCCCTCCTTCCACCCCATCTAATAATTAATTAATTTCTAGATTTATTATGTTTTTATTAGTTTTTCCGTACGAACGATGACAATATTTGTATGTGTTTTGTTTTAATATTCATGAATTATTAGTATTATGTTTGGTTGGTTTGTTTTGGTTTGGTTTGAATATGTTGTTAATTAATTATATGTTGTGTACTTTTAATCTTTTAAAAAAAACAGCCTTGCCAAAACCGAAGGTTCGTTTCAAAACCTTCGGTTTTGACCCATGTATAAAAATATCTGAAAATTTTCTAAGTGTGGGGAAGGGCAAAAACCGAAGGTTTATTTGAAAACATTCGGTTTTGACCCATGTATAAAAATATCTGAAAATTTTCTAAGTGTGGGGAAGGGCAAAAACCGAAGGTTTATTTGAAAACCTTCGGTTTTGACCCATGTATAAAAATATCTGAAAATTTTCTAAGTGTGGGGAAGGGTAAAAACCGAAGGTTTATTTGAAAACCTTCGGTTTTGACCCATGTATAAAAATATCTGAAAATTTTCTAAGTGTGGGGAAGGGCAAAAACCGAAGGTTTATTTGAAAACCTTCGGTTTTGACCCATGTATAAAAATATCTGAAAATTTTCTAAGTGTGGGGAAGGGCAAAAACCGAAGGTTTATTTGAAAACCTTCGGTTTTGACCCATGTATAAAAATATCTGAAAATTTTCTAAGTGTGGGGAAGGGTAAAAACCAAAGGTTTATTTGAAAACCTTCGGTTTTGACCCATGTATAAAAATATCTGAAAATTTTCTAAGTGTGGGGAAGGGTAAAAACCGAAGGTTTATTTGAAAACCTTCGGTTTTGACCCATGTATAAAAATATCTGAAAATTTTCTAAGTGTGGGGAAGGGTAAAAACCGAAGGTTTATTTGAAAACCTTCGGTTTTGCCCATAGATTAAAAATATCTTAACTCCTAAATTATTTTGTTTTTAACCAAATAATATTAACTACTAACTAATATAATCTATTGTGTGTTCTATTTTCAAAATTAATATTGTGTTTAATGTTAAAGTGTTTATGGTTGTGTTTGATTATTATATATAGATAAGTGTATTTGAATGTTTATGTTTGATTATCTTATGAATGTGTGTAATGTTTGATCATATGGATTATGCAATATTTGAAGGATATCAAATGTGTTAAATTAATGTTGTTCAAGGTTATTAGAAAAGTGATAAACAAATGAATTTAACAAGTGGTAAAGTGATAATTCCGAAAGTTAATAATATAACTTTCGGTTTTACCATTTCCAAGACCGAGAGTGTTATCTAAATCTTTCGGTTTTTATGGCTATTTCCGAAAGTAATGATAAAACTTTCGGAAATATCAATTCTCATTTCTTAAATTATAGTGTTTTTTACCTTCACATATAGACTCCTAACTAATACAATATATTGTGTGTTGTATTTTAAAAATTAATATTGTGTTTAATGTTAAAATGTTTATGAATGTGTTTGATTATATAGAGAAGTGTATTTGAATGTTTGTGTTTGATTATCTTATGTATTTGTGTAATGTTTGATCATATGTATTGGGAAATGTTTTAAGGATATGAAATGAGTTAAATTGATGATGTTCAATGCTATTAGAAAGTGATAAACAAATGAATTTAAAATTTTGTCAAATTGTAAAACCGAAAGTTTATTATAGAACTCTCGGAATTAGTTATCAAAAACGAGAGATTATTTGACATCTCTCGGAAATATGAAAATGAAAACCGAAGGTTTTAGTCTAACCTTCGGGTTTTACACTGATAAAACCGAAAGTTTAAATAAAACCTTCGGTTTTTACATTGATCAAAAACCGAAAGTTTAAATAAAACCTTCGGTTTTTACATTGATCAAAAACCGAAAGTTTTATTAAAACCTTCGGTTTTGATCAATGTAAAAACCGAAAGTTTTATTTAAACTTTCGGTAATAATAAAAAAAATAAAACCTGAATCGCCTTTTCTTCTTCCCATTTCTTCTTTCCCCCTTTTCGCTCCCGCTTCTCTCTTCCGCCCCCTTAGCCGAAATCGACGCCGCCACCCACAATCGACGCCGCCTGATTGAAGACGCCGCCGACCAAGGACGCCGCCGACCCAAGACGACGAGCGACAGACGACGCCGCCGCCGCCACCGACCGACGCCCTTCTCCTCCTTCAGCCGCTGGTCTTCTCCTCTTTCAGCCGCTCTTCTCCTCCGACCAAAGGTAATCTGTAATATATATATATTTGAATTGAAAGTCTGGTTTATTAGAATTAGGATTGTAGTTCAGGTTAGATTTTTAGGTTTGAATTTGTATGTATGAATTTTAGGTTAGAATTTTAGGTTAGAATTTGGATTTTTGTTTGATTGAAGGTTTTGATTTTAGGTTAGAACTTGTGCATTTTGATTTAGATTAGATCTTGTTTAAATTAAGGTTTTGGTTTGATTTTGGTTTGATTTAGGTTAGATTGGTTTGATGTTGGTTTGATTTTGGTTGGATTGAAGTTTGATTTTGGTTTGATTTAGTTTAGATTGGTTTGATTTTTATTTTGATTTTTGGTTTGAGTTAATTTTGTATGAATTGTTGGATTTGGTTTTTGATTCATACTTTATTGTTTGATTAATAGGGTTTATTATTGTTCGATCTACGTACACTGCCCGCTCTCGCTCTTCTTCTTCGTTGCTCTTTTTGTGCAAGGTTAGTTATTGTTCTTTTATTATATGGTTAGGTTAGTAATTTAATGTTTGATTTATGTTAGATTTAATGTTAGATTTATGTTAGATTTAATGTTAGAAATATGTTAGATTTAAGTTTGATTTATGTTTAAGGTTGATTTATGTTAGATTTTAATGTGAGACTTAAGTTTGATTTATGTTTGGGTTGATTAATTATGTTAGATTATGTTTGAAATGTTGAATTAGATTGAGTTTCAATTAGATTTCATTTTAGGTTGGAACTGATATATGGAATGAATTGTGTATGAATAAAGTTATGTTGGATTATAATTGATTGGTTTGAAATGTGTAAGAATGAAATAATGTTAGATTATATGTATGCTAGATTTACGGTGGAATTTTGGTTGGATATGTAGAGATTATGTTAGAAATATGTAATCCTAATTAATTTAGACAAAGTTAAGTAAATAATAATGTGGGTTGTTTTCCATTTTAGTAGAAAGATGGAAGTACCCGATAAAAGCTGGATGACCTTACGTCGAGATCATCCAGATTACGAGGAAGGTGTTGACAAATTCCTCGAGTTTGCTGTTAGGAGTACATCCCGACAAAAAGTGAAATGTCCTTGCGTGAAATGTTTGAACACGCCGTTTATGGAAATAGACGAAGTGAAGACTCACCTCATCATTTATGGAATAAATGTGCATTACGAGTACTGGTATTGTCATGGAGAAAAAAGACGTACTACTCAAGTGGTTAATGAAGATGTCGATGAAGATGGCGATGACTACGATGATGATGATGATGATCAGTCAGAGGATGCCGTACCAGAATTCACCGATCCGAGAACGGAGACGAATAATACAGTTAACGAAGAGGTCAATGAAGAACGTTATATGCACAATTTCATAAACAATATGTTCTCCAACGTTAATGATGTCCCGAACAACCATGAACCAGTCGAAGATGCGCAGAGATTTTATAAATTGCTTGATGATTCCAAACGGCCACTGTATGAAGGTGCTCGAATAACGAAATCATCGGCACTATTGAAACTACTTCACATAAAGAATGTGTGTCAATGGACAAATTCTTCGTTCGATATGTTGTTGCGTCTACTTAAAGACTACATATTACCGATTGACGCTCAATTGCCAAACTCCTACTACGAAAGTAAAAAATTCATTACTGATATCGGGCTTAAGTATGACAAGATAGACGCATGTAGGAACAACTGTATGCTATTTTGGAAAGACGACATAAATGAAGATTTTGTAGAGTTTGTGGTCTTTCAAGATGGAAAGTCGACCAAACAAGTGGGACAGTTCGAGAGAAGCAAAATGGGAAATTCATTCCAAAGAAGGTGTTGAGATATTTCCCTCTAATACCAAGACTGCAAAGACTATACATGTCCTCAAAAACGGCTCCAATGATGAGATGGCATAAAGAAGGAAGAGTTGATAGTGATACGTTGAGACATCCCACTGATTCCTTAACCTGGAAAACGTTCGATAAAAATTATAAAGATTTTGCGTCTGATTCTCGAAACGTAAGACTAGGTTTATCAAGCGATGGGTTTCAACCATTTGCAAATGGAAAAAAGTCATATAGTGTTTGGTCGGTTATTCTCGTTCCTTATAATGTGTCACCCTCTACTTGCATGGATTCTAGCAATTTTATTTTATCTATGTTAATTCCGGGTCCAAAGAGACGGGAGATGCGATTGACATATTTCTCCAGCCATTGATCGACGAGTTGACTGAACTGTGGCATACTGGTGTGAGAACGTTTGATGCACACACCTCGCAATACTTTAACATGCGAGCGGCATTGTTGTGGACCATTAACGACTTTCCCGCATACGCGAATTTATCGGGCTGGAGTACGAAAGGTAAATTTGCTTGTCCTTGTTGTAACAACGACACAGTATCTCTTCGATTGGTTCATGGTTCCAAACAATGTTACATGGGTCATAGACGCTTCCTTCCACCGAAGCACAAATACAGAAGGGATAAAGAGTCGTTTGATGGTCGAACTGATTATGGAGAGCCCCCTAGATTGTTAACGGGTCAAGAAAGTTACGAGTAAGCACGAGACCTAGAAGACATAATTCTTAGTACGGATCTAAGCAAGAAAACCAAGATATATCATGAAACGCGGGGAGACAATTGGAACAAATTGAGCATTTTCTTCCGCTTGCCTTATTGGAAATCATTATTATTGAGACATAATTTGGATGTGATGCATATTGAGAAAAATATTTGTGATAGCGTGTTGGGAACAATAATGAATGTGAAAGAGAAGACGAAGGATGGTCCTAAAGCGCGTAAAGACTTACAACTATTAGGCATAAAGTCATGGTTACATCCTATAAATGATGAAGGAGTGGTTCATTATCCAGAAGCGCCTTTCACTTTGACATCCGATAATAAAAAACGTTTTTGGAAATTCTTGAAAGATCTCAAGTTGCCTGATGGTTTTTGCTCAAATATCAGTGGTTGTGTAAATTTGGAAGAGAAAAAGATTTCAGGATTAAAGAGTCATGATTGTCACATTTTGTTGGAATATCTTATTCCTTTAGCAACCCGTGGATTACCTCCAGATAATGTGTATGATGCGTTAGTAAATTTGTCTCGGTTCTTTTGGTTGTTGTGTTTCAAAGAGTTGATTCAAGCGGACCTCGAACAATTGTACATGGATATTACATTGACACTCTGCAAATTTGAAATGATTTTTCCGCCGTCAATTTTTCGACATCATGATGCATCTCCCGGTTCACTTATCATTTGAGGCTTTGCTTGGGGGACCTGTTCAGTATCGATGGATGTATCCGTTTGAACATTACATTGGTACAATGAAAAGATATTTGCGGAATAATAACCACCCAGAAGCCTCTATAAGCGAGAGCTATCTTGTAAATGAGAGTATTAGTTTATGTGCAAGGTATATGGAGGAAGAAGAGCAAGAAAATGCACAAACTGAAATCTCGGGCATTTCTATATTTTCATCGTTGGAAGACCTTTCTAACGGAAAAATATACAACTTGGATTATATCGATCGAGTGACAGCTCATTCATACATTTTGAAAAATTGCCCCGAAGCTGAACCTTTTTACATGTAAGATTCTACTTTGTTGTTATTAATTAGCATTAAAAAGTATGTTATTTAATATTCGATCTATTTGCAGAGATTACATGCAGTATTGCAATAACAACGAGTCTCGTGGAGAAACGTTTGCCGCATATTTCAAACTTAGAGTGAGTTCATTATAAACCATATATTTTAACTCTTTATATTTATTTTAACAACTACATGTCGGGTAAATGTATGTATAGGTTGCTCAATTAACCGAATTTAACGACATATCAAGAGACCTCAAGATCTTAGGAGAAGGTCCAAGTATGTACTCGTCTATGTATGTTTGGTGTAAAGTAAACGGATACAAATTCTGTACAGAAAAACACGACGAAGGTTTGACAACTCAAAATAGTGGGGTGGTTGTTGAAGGGTTCAATGGTTCTGAAACTATGTCATACTACGGAGTTTTAACAGATATAATCGAAGTGCAATACTTTTCTCACAAACGAGTTGTTTTATTCAAGTGTAAGTGGTTTGATACACACTTGGGGGAACTAGGAGTGAAAGTGGATAAATATGGCTTCGTAAGTATAAATGTAAACCGATTTTTAAAAACCCAAAGTCAAGACCCGTATATATTGGCGAGTCAAGCAAAACAAGTCTTCTACGCCCTTGATATGTCAGCCCGACCCGGTTGGAAGATTGTGACAAAAATAAAACCGCGGTTTACAAATATATAAATCAGATTAATTAGGTAGATTATCTGTTTTTTACTATATATTATTTCTTATTACTACTTTATTTCAATTAGTCTCTCATTTATTAATGGTGTATGCATTAAGAATGTCTAAAGGTAGTAAAGAACCTTGGTGGAGTATGAGGAAAACACCCAGCAAACTCTTAAAGCCGTACCAGAACCTCATTGCACAATCAGAAAACTTGAGGCTCCGAGAATCGTCTACTAGAGATGCACCACCTATTGTTGTAGTCCCGATAGCTACTGCTCCCCCAGCAGACGAGGATGTTGAGGCTGCTGAGGCAGAAGAGTTTGTAGAGAGTACATTTGCTAATGTGGGGGATGAGGACGATGAGGCTGACGACGAGGGTCACGAGGACCCTCAGGACGTGGATGAAGAGGAGGAGCATGGATCGACTCCCGACCCATCATCGACAGGTAACTTGTTTACTATTAGGTATAGTTTGAATTGATTCACATATCTGATTATGAATTTAATCTATTTTGAAGAATCTTGTGCCCGCAAGAGACGAGGGAAAAACAAGAATATTGCGTTATCTAAGAGACCAGTGGGGACAAGGATTCCTCTCACTTTTAGAGAGGTAGATGGGAGGCCGGGAGGTGTTGACGTTGGAAGAACAAGGTGGTCTAGACATGTGGGGTCGGTTGTGCGGGATCCCTCAGCCGTCTCGCACCGTCTTTTGAAGTGGAAGGCATTAAGTGCTGACCAATTGGATTACATTTGGAATGCTGCGAAGGTAAAGATTAATTAATTATACATTGATCATTCAATAATTATTTTAAAACATTTGAATGTTTTTATTTTCAGGATCCGTTCGAGGCTACCAATGGTCCTATTGATTCTTTTCGAAAGACCGCAATGGGACACGTCAGAAAAATATGGGATAGATGGCGCTCGGATTTGCACAAGGAATATATCCGCATCCATAAAGGAGACGAGGCCGCGGTACTTGCCAATCCTCCACCAGACTACGATCGAGATGATTGGGAGTTTGTGTGTCGCAACCATTTCTTTACGGAGAAATTTAAGGTACGGTTTCATAATTCAAATAAAATATGATATTAGTTATTCTAACTTCAATTTTTTATTTGAATTTCAGAAAAATAGTAACACAAATATAGCTAACAGAAAGCAGCTGAAATTCCCGCATCATACGGGAAGTAGATCGTTTGCTCAAATTGAAGAAGAGTTGGTAAGATTGTTATGAGTTATATAATAACTTAATATAAAGATTGTTACGAGTTATATAATTTTTTTTTTCAACAGGCGATTGAAATGGGACGGACTCCATCTGTCGTTGAAGTGTTCAAGAGGACCCGTACCCCAAAACCGACAAAAGAAAACCCAACTCCCGTCCCGGACGACCGCGTTCAAGAGAAAATTGTAAGTGAATTGAATTTAATTAAATTACTTATAACTAGTTTATAAATTATTATATAATTGACAAATTATTTCCGATTTGTAGGTTGAGATGGAGGAAGTTCTAAGTAACGAACCGGAAATATCAGACTTTGAGTTGACGGAGAGAGTATTCGGACCCCAAAAACATGGGGGAGTATTCGGTATGGGATCAGGCGTCCGACCCACACACTTTCGTCAAGATCGACGGAGTTCTAACAATTCTCAACGAGCCATTGATCGATTGTTTGAGGAGAATCAAAGAATGGCGATGGAACTTGAGGAATTGAAGAAAAGGGATGAAGAAAAAACACAAAAGATTAATCAAATCCAAGCGGAAAAGGTAGAATTAATTTCAAGAATGGATAGGGAAAGTGCAAAACAGGAGAAGGAAATGTTAGAATTGAATGCAAGATTAGAGAATTTTGAAATGTTTATGCGGCAATATCAACCACCCCCTCCTCCCACCAGCTAGTTCTAAGATGTTTCGACTATATGAATTGATTGAATATGTTTAATGGTTTAATGTAAAACTTGTTGTTGGGATGATTGATTGGAGAATTTTGGAATGATGATTTTGTTTTATGAATTGATTGGTTTGGCTGGCTAAACAGGTTTAGGTTTCGGTATGCGGTTTCGGTTGAGCACAAATCAGTACGGCTATTTTGTAAATTTTTAAGAGAAACCCCGAAAGTTAAATGGAAGCTTTCGGTTTTTCTTTAAAGGGAAAAACCGAAGGTTAAGCTAATAACTCTCGGTTTTTCTTTAAAGGGAAAAACCGAAGGTTAAGCTAGTAACTCTCGGTTTTTCTTTAAAGGGAAAAACCGAAGGTTAAGCTAGTAACTCTCGGTTTTTCTTTAAAGGGAAAAACCGAAGGTTATGCTAATAACTCTCGGTTTTTCTTCAAAGGAAAAACCGAAGGTTATGCTAATAACTCTCGGTTTTTCTCATTGAAGAAAACCCGAGAACTAGAGGACATCTTTCGGTAAATAAACAATTATTTTTAACGACGGAGTCAATACCGAGGGATGGCGACAGTTACCTTAACTCTCGGATTTTAGTCTATACCGAAAGTTATGGGCTCAAAACCGAGAGTTTTAACTCTCGGTTTTGACCATTTTTTTACCAGTGGTTAGAGATCGAATTCTTGTTGAAGAGGTTTGTAAACTTGATTCCGGTGAAACGTTTAAAGGTTCTGCTTTGAATATTGAAATATGGGCAAAAGTAATGATAGAAATTTCAACCAAAGTAAGAGCATATCTATGTCGAGAAATATAAGTAGTTAGTACAAGTCTAAGCGGACCTTTGATTACTAGAATTGTGGTAAGCATGATCATTTGAAGAGAAACTGCAAAACACTGAAAAGAAATGGTGATGATAAAAATGATGAAGTCAACGTTGTTATAGAAAATGACATCGATGCATTAATTATATAAGTTGATAGTCTAATTGACTCATGGGTTTTAGACTCGGGAGCACCACAACTCTGTCCACAAAGAATTAATGGAGAAATATGTAGCTATAGACTATGAAAAAGTTTATCTCGCAAATGATGAGCCACTGGAAATTGTTGACATATGGACATCAAATTGAAGATGACAAACAATTCTGTTTACAAGATTAATAAGGTGAGACACATTCCATGTTTAATGCGCAATTTGATTTCTCTTACAAAACTTGATGACGGAGGTCACAATTTTAGTTGTGGAAATGGTGTGTGGAAGGTGACTAAAGGAGCAATAAATATTGCTCGAGGTTACAAAACTGGAAAGTTATATACGACTTCAACATGTAGAGACGCAGTTGTTGTTGTTGTTCTTGATGACTCAAAGAACATTGAAATATGGAATTGCAGGTTAGGCCATATGAACGAAAATAGAATGAAAAATCTTTTGAAAAATGGTCAAATTCCATAACTAAAGTTTGTTGAGCATCAGTTATGTGAAAAATGCATTCTTGATAAACAGAAACATGTGAGTTTCTTAAAGATTGGTAAGGAGCTCAAGAAAGAAAGGTTAAAGTTGGTATATACTAATGTGTGAAGACCTACTACACATGTTTCTTCTATTGACGGATCACACTACTACGTGATGTTTATAGATGATTCGACAAGAAAAATATGAGTTTACTTTATGAAGCACAAGTCTTAACTATTTGTTATTTTCAAGAAGTGGAAATTTTTGGTTGAAAATGAAAGAAATCAGAAAGTTAAGCGTTTGAGATCCAACAACGGAATTGAATACATCAATTTAGATTTCAGAGAGTATTGTAACGTGAATGAGATCAATATGGTGAAGATTATTCCCTAAACGCATCAAGAGAATGGAACAGTTGAACGGATGAATCGAACATTGAACAAGCATGCAAGAAGCATGATATTGCATGATTTATTACCTAAAACCTTTTAAACTTAAGCTATCAACACTACTGCCTATTTGATAAATAGAGGACCCTCGTTCCTATTGAATTCAGAATTCCAGAAGAAGTTTGGAGCAATAAGAAGGTAAATATTTCTTATTTGAAAGTGTTTGGTTGTTTATCATATGTGCATATTAATGAATGTGATATGAGCAAGCTTGATCCAAAGTCTAATAAATATTTTTTATTGGTTATGGTGATATCGAATTTAGTTATCATTTCTGGGATAATCAAAATTGAAAGATCATTTGTAGTAGAAACATTATCTTCAATGAACAGGTTCTCTAAAGATTGTGTTGGGAAGACATTAGATGGTGATTCCAAGTTGGAAGAGACTAGTATGGTTGATTTGAGAGATTTTTCAACTAAAGATATATCGTCTGTTGAAGAGACCAATGTGTTGTTGAAGATGAAATCGTTGAGAACGTGGCTCTAAATGCAAATCAACAAACACCGGTTTTTCAGTTAAGAAGATCGTCCAAAAATCGAAAATCGGTCGAGAGGTGGTCCCCATCTCTAAACTATACACGATTTCGTCTGAAAATCCTAGTTGTCAATAGGTCCTTCGTTCGTACACGACTTCGTGACTAAATCCTATCTTTCGATAGGTCAATACATTGTTTGTATACAATTCCATTGGAAACCCTATCTGTTGATAGGTGCGCTAATCGTTTGTACACGATTCCGTCTGAAAACCCTATTTGTCGATAGGTCAAGACATCGTTCATACACTATTCCATCTAAAACCCTATTTTTCAATAGGTCGAGACATCGTTCGTACACGACTCTGTGACTAAACCTTATTGGCGATAGGTCGAGACATTATTTGTATATAATTATGTTAGAAATCCTATCTGTTGATAGGTGCTCTAATCGTTTGTACACGATTCCGTTTGAAAATCCTATTTGTCAATAGGTCGTGACATCATTTGTAAATGGTTCCGTTAGAAACCCTATTTATTGATAGGTACGTTAATCGTTGTACACGATTCTGTTTGAAAACCATATATGTCAATAGATAGAGACATCGTTCATACACGATTCCTTCTAAAAACCATATTTGTCAATAGGTCAAGACCTCGTTCGTACATGACTTTATGACTAAACCCTATCTTTCGATAAGTCGAGGCATTTTTTGTATACAATTCCGTTAAAAAATCATATCTTTTGATAGGTACGCTAATCGTTTATACATTATTCCATGTGAAAACCCTATTTGTCAATATGTCGAGACGTCGTTCGTATTCGACTCAGTGACTAAATCCTATTTATCAATAGGTCGAGATGTCATTCATACAGGACTCTATGACTAAATCTTATTTGTTAATAGGTCGAGACGTCATTCGTACACGACTCCGTGACTAAATTCTATATATTAATAGGTCGAGACGTCGTTCGTACATGACTCCGTGACTAAATCCTATTTATTAATAGGTCGAGACATCATTTGTATATGATTCTGGTAGAAACCCTATCTATTATAGGTGCGTTAATCGCTTGTACACGATTCCGTCTAAAAACCATATTTATCAATAGGTTGAGACATCATTTGTATATGGTTCTATTATAAACTCTATTTGTTGATAGGTGCGCTAATCGTTCGTACACAATTCCGTTTAAAAACTCTATTTTTCAATAGGTTGAGATATCATTTATAAACGATTCCATCTGAAAATCTCATTTGTCGATAGGTCGAGACATCGTTTATATATGATTCGCTGAAACCCTATCCGTTGATAGGTCAAGACATCGTTCTTACACGATTCTGCTGAAACCTCATCTTTCGATAGGTCGAGACATCGTTTATATACGATTTCACTGAAACCATATCCTTCGATAGGTCGAGACATCTTTCATACACGATTCCGCTAAAACCCCATGTGTCGATAGATCGAGACATCATTTATATTCGATTCCGTAAAAACCCTATCCGTCGATATGCTGAGATATCGTTTATATACAATTTAACTAAAATTCTGTCTCTCGATAGGTATCTCATCTCACAACATCATTATAATCAAATATCTCAAAACAAAAACCCTATCTCTCGATATGTACCAAGCCTTATTTGTCAACAAGCACAATGATCATTCATATTTGATCCCGAAGAAACTCTATTTCTCGATAGATACTCCACAAATGACAAAACCCTATTTCTTGCTAGGTACTCCACGAAACCCTATCTCTTGATAGGTATCCTACGAAAACTTATATCTCGATAGACATTCCAATAAAAATCATAATAATCAATATGCATATCTTTCCAATTTACAAAAATGCTAAAGCCTTGTTTGCTAACAAGTACATCAATCATTTGTACATGATCCTTATCAAAACCCTATCACTCAAATAAGTTTCCAAACCCTCTCGTCTGAATAGGTATCCAACCCCTATTGCCCAAATAGGTATCAAAACCCTATCGCTCGAATAGGTGTCAAAGCCTGGTCATCCAAACAGGTACCTCAAAAGTCATATTCTTCGATAGGTATCAAAGCCTTGTTTATCAACAAGCACAAAGATCATTTGTACATAATATATTAATAATCTCGTCTCTCGACAAGCCTCAAGATCATTTATGCATGATCCTAATAAAACTCTATCCCTCGTTAGGTCCTTGAACAAAATCCTATCATTTGATAGGTAACCAAATCATATATCTTGATAAGGTACTCAAGCAAGCCCTATCTCTCGATGTGTACTCCGATGAAATCTTAGTTTCCAATAAGTATTCTCTTCCCAATCCACGACAACATGAAAGTCTGTCTGTTAATAACACCATAATTATTTATACATGATCGTTTCTACCGAAAGCTTCGCGGGGACTACTTTACGACGATGGATGGTCGCTGCCCTCGCCTAATAAACTTCACGCCTTACAAGAAGAAAAGAGAAGTATTCATCCCTACCGTTGTAAAATAAACTTCACTTGTGGGTGATTTTCATGGCAAGTTTTTTAACTCCCACGATAAACATTGACGGTACCACGATCATTTATACATGATCACCCTATGCATTACTTGTTGGTAAGATCCATATGTAAGTTTGCTAGCTTCCTCACCAAGGCTCATCTGTTGGTAACCAGGAATTGATGTTTCAATACCTATGATTATTTTAACCCGTGAATTTTACGGGTACATTGTTAAGTTCTGTAAAATAGAATTCCCCCAAGAGTTATTATTTTTAGGATAATCATCAAAGAAAGATCCCTACAGCAACGCTTGGAAGCACTTCGACGAACTCCTATACACAACATCACCAAGTCACTCAAATAATTAGCACGCTACAATCTCTATTTTTCTAAACCACTCATTATAAATTGGACTAGATAACTTAGTGTTAGATGTTATACTCGAATCAACGTTTTCAAAACTAGTTTGTTGTATTCAAACTCGATTCAAGAGGGACACTCTATAAGCACTAAAAATTTATACAACAATTTATAGAATTAAAATAATTATTTTGATTTATTTTTGAATAAATTAAATCAAAATAATTAACTCATCATTAAAACCCAATTAAAAAAATTAATTAGACTAATTATTGTGATAATTAAAGCCTAATTAATTAAGGAAAATGGTCAAAATAAAAAATAAAATTATTTGGAATAAATGTTGTACTCATTTATCTTGAAATAATTTTAGAAAAAAATCAAGGGATTAAAATAAATATTAGGATGAAATCGGCTCAATATTATTTATTTAACACTAAAATATACAACAAAAATAAAATAAATTGATAAAATATTTTCATATTTATTTTAATATTTTGTGTTTTTAAAAGATCAAAATTAAAACCAAAAGGGTAAAAGAAAAATCAATTTCAAACAATCCCTTAAGATTTTAAATAAAAAATAAAATTCCGGCTTTTATTTTGCAAAGATGAAACTTTCTCCACAATCCATCTTTGCGGCTAATTCAAAAGCTCAAATGATCACCCTATTTTGGTGATCATTTCTATTACTTCCATAGGGGTGATTCATCCACCGACTTAGGGATACTATAAATACATCCCTTGAGTCATTCTGAAACTAAGAGATCCACTCTCCACATTCAAATCGAAGAAAATAAAAAATTCGCCATTAAAGCTTCAAGTTTTCTGATTTTTTGAATTTTCTATTTAAGGCCTTAAATATTTAATCTAAGCATCCCAAAAGCTTCCCTAAGGATCAAGGAGTGTTCTTCAATTCTTGGTAAGGTTCCAATCACCTATAATTCATATTATAGTTTGAATTTGAAATTTTTATATTTCAAATTGCATAAGCTTATATGTTTGCTGTTTATGGTGTTTTATGGTTGGAAATTGATTCAGGATCAATTATGAACTTTCTAGATAGGTTAGAAACAATCAATAAACCTAAAACATATAAACCCAAATTTGAATTTTAAAAATAAAAAAAATGTATTTGATGTTGTTACTCTTGAATCACATCCCATAAAACATCCCGGCATGATTGTAGTAGTGTTGGGGAACTGTTTAGATCTTGTTTGATCCATCCCGATCATGTTTGATCAAAATCAAAATTTTCAAAATAATTGAAAATTGTGAGTTCTTGATTTAGTCAAAATGAACTATTAGTGTTTTGTATTAGTACCAATCAAGCATATGAGATATAAGGAAGTTATTTGATAAATCATTTCTCCTCAAAATAACTTTAAAATAAAAAATCCAAATTTTGATCATAAACTGTTATGAATGATTTAATCATCATCTAGGTTAATTGATACCTTGAGATGATGATCAAACATGTTCTTGAGAGCTTTGTGAAGCTATCTAAACCATTGAATTGAAAAATACAAGCTTAAATCAAATATACAAAATCATCATTTCTGTTGTTATTGAGGACCGAGAGGTTCGACCGATGATCATCGGTCTAGACCAAAACCTAGGACCGAGAAATTTGAACCTAGAACCGAGACCTAGGATCGAGAATTTCAACATGACCAAGATGTCTGACCGTTGTTCTTAGGCTTGGACCGATAGATCCGACCGAGGATTTTCATCCATGACCGAGAGGTTAAACCTAGGACCAAGAATTCTAGAATCTAGGACCGAGAGGTCTGACCTACGACCGAAAATTCCAGAGCCTAGAACCGAGAGGTCCAACCCAGGATCAAGAATCTCAAAATCTAAGACTGAGAGGTCCGATCTACGACTGAAAATTCAAGAACCTGGGACCGAGGAATCTCTACCTAGGACTGAGAATTCCTAAACTTGGGACCGAGAGACATAGTCCAAGGCTAACCCAGGATCGATGGGCTTATACACCTAGACTGGTAATCTCGGCCAAGGACCGAAAGTTCTTAACACCCAGACCAAGGGTTTTTAGACACCGACTCATAAAAACGAATCCAAGGCTTAAGACTTCGGTCATAAGGCCTGTTTGGTTCCACTTTTCAAAATCCAAAATTATTTTTTTAATTTTAGAACCCCCAAACCTTTTTATAAAAATCCAAAAAAAAATAGAAAATGATTTCAAAATATTTTTGAGATATTTCCATAAAAAATATTTTGACTAAGCCTGTTTGGTGATTATTTCTAAATCCTAACATCCTTAAAAATGACTGATGTTTTTCAGGTATAATCCTCTCTAATTATCATCAACAGCAGATACCAACATTCAATATTTTAAATAACGCTAAAATCTAGAAGCGTGACTAGGACTGGAAGAATTATTTGTTAAAACTCAATTTTTCTACAACCTATTTTCAAAAGATAACTTTATAAGTAGAGACCATTTTAAAACGGGTACGGATGATGAAGCCTAAAAGTCATTCCCTAGTATCACCAAACTTTAAACTAAAAAAATTTCTTGTCAATACGTTTGTATAAGTATACCATCTTTTATTGATTTTCAAAAAATGATCAATTGGCGACTCTCTTTCAAAATAAACAATCTTATAAATTAATTATGTTTAATTAATTTAAACTAAAGAATTTCCACAAAATCAAATTGTGATTTAATTACTGAAATCCCCGGTTATTTAAAATTGAACCCCAAAATTAATTATTTGTAGGTAATTTCAAAAGCAATCTGAAATCTTTAAAAATCTTTCAAAATAAGGTTTTATTTTAAAATAAAATTTTTAACACCCAAACCGAGGTTAAAATTCTCGAACATCGAGCTTTTCTTGGAAACCGAAACCTAAAGAATTTTTTGAGGGTTACAAAGGGATCAAAATAAGTAATTTAGAATGAAATGTGGTACCCATTTCATCCCCTTAAAATATACAATAAAAAAATGGCAAAATATTTGTGATATTTATTTTAATATTTTGTGTATTTAAAAAGATCAAAACTAAAGACAAAAGGGTGAAATAAAAATTAATTTCAAACAAACCCTTAAGGTTTTACAATAAAAATAAAATCAATAATTAAGTGTATCCAAAACTCGGAGAGGAAGCTACAACCGATGGATAAGCGCTACATTGTCATCCAACGCTACAGACGCGCCTACGTAGACTGTTGTCACCGAAGGAGCGCGCCCGCACCTTACTAGATTGGCTAACGTCTGTTAGCTAGAACGCTAACGGAGCGCCCAATCTCCAACAACGCTTGATGGAATGCGCTGCGATCGCTAATGCATATGAAATGACTTCGTTTTGGCCGTCATTGTCTTCTTCGTCGCGATTGCCAGAGATGATAAGGATGAAATTCCATCCTTTTATTTTCCAAAAATGGAATACAATCGATAGTCAACCAAATTGACTGATTCAAAAGCTAAAATGATCACCCTACTTCGGTGATCATTTCCACTACATCAATATAGATGAATCATCCCTATTCCGGCAAGTGGGATGAAGAACAGCCAAAACGCGATGAAATGACTTTTGACTGATTCGATTCACTTGAGTCATCCAACCGACTTTGGGAGGCTATTTTGAACATATTCAAAGCTAAGAGATTCACTCTCATGCTTTAAATCAAAAGAAATTTGAAATCAAGCTTTCGAATTTTTCGAAATCTTTGAATAAGGCTCTAAAGCTTGGATCCAGGCACCCCAAAAGCTTCTCTAAGGTATAAGGAGTGTTCTCCACTTGGTATACTTCTAAACATCCTTTAATTCATACTTCTAGTTTGAAATTGAAATTTTTATATTTCATTTTTCATGAAGTTTATATATTGTGTTAAGTAAAAATTGATAATTAATTAGAAGTTTTAACTATCTATTAAACCAGAACCTAATTGTGTTAAATCTCGTGTAGATTAAAGAAAACTGGAAGAAAAAACTGCTCGCCTTTTTGAACAAGTTGGTTTTTATAGAGATCGGTAAATTCCAAGGCGCAGTCGATTTTTATTGAGATCGGTAATTTTCAAGGCGCAGTCGGTTTTTATAGAGATCGGTAATTTATAAGGCATGGTCGGTTTTTATTGAGATCGGTAATTTTCAAGGCATAGTCGGTTTTTATTGATATCGGTAATTCAAGGCACAATCAGTTTTTATTGAGATTGGTAATTTTCAAGGCGCAATCAATTTTTATAGAGATCGGTAATTTCCAAGGCGCAATCAGTTTTTATGAAATTAGTAGTTTTTAGGCGCAAAGCCAGTAGTTTGCACTTCGGTTTTATTTTAAACGAAGTCAGCATTTTTCTCAGATCGGTTTTATATCAAAATGAAGCACGTCCGGTAAATTACTAATTTTGTGATACATTGGAACGCTCTCGGCTTTATTAGAAGACACCTTTAAGCTTCTCCAACAATTGTTTCTATTTTAGTGCAAATTTGATGAAGATCTCTTGGAAGTAGTGTCTGCCAACCTAGTCTAGACTGCCAAAGAACCAAACGACAAATATCTTGAGTTGTATGTTCCCCATGCACTGAAATCTAATTAATGCGTTATTGGCATATTATCATTCAAAGAACAGACAAGTTCAAAGGATATCACATATGATGTACTATTATGGACATCAACCAATTAAGATCAAGACAGTGATCTTATGAAGCAGATATAGCCGTTGAGCAACAAATAACTTACTGCTAAGGACAACACGATGCGAATTGGCATCATCTTCATAACTGGACTAAATGTCTCCTCATAATCTTCTTCATACTTATGCGAGAATCCTCGAACGACCAATCTAGCTTTGTATCGATATATTCTTTCATCAGCCTTTCACTTGATTCGATATTCACTTATATGTGATTTCTTGAGTACTAGGAGGCTTCGAAACGACGTTCTATGTCTCATTATTCTTGAAAACGTGCATTTCCTCCTCAATTGTTGTCACCCATTGGCATTCTTTGCTTCATTATATGAAGCGGGTTCTTCATCGTCTATTGTGTTTATCAAGAAACAAAGAAGGTTGTTACAAAATAATCATCCAGAAATCGACAAGACCTTGCAATGTTCCTTTTTGGTCGAGATTCCCCATTATGTTGTTGACTAGATTATTCCTGATGTGGACTTCCTAGTAAACTTTCAATTTCTTCTCTTTCATCGACTAAAGTATCTTGAGCTAAGTCAGGACTCACCCTGTCACTATTATCACTACTAGTGGAGCTTCTTGTAGACGTGGGTATGGGAATGTTAGTCTAAACATTTTCCTTAACATCATTGATATAGTACGAAGAGATTTTGTCGAAAACCACATTTCTCGACACAATACTTTTGTGAGTTGATGAATCCATACACCTACACCCTTTCCTTCTCTCGTCATAGTTGACGAACACGCATTTGACTGTCTTTGCATTCAATTTGCTCCTTCTCGAATATGGACATAACAACTAAATCTAAAAACTTGAAAATACTTAACACTTGGTTCAAAACCATAAAGTGTCTCAAATGGATATTTGAACTTATTTGGACTAAGCGGAACTCAATTGATGACATGGGTAGCACAACTCAGGCCTTCCTACCATAATTTCATTGGTAGATTCTTCATATGCAGACATGACTTACAAGTCTCTGTAAGGTGTCGAATCTTCCTTTCGAAAATTTTATTCTGTTGTTGGGTCTCTAGATAGGAAAATTATCTTTCTATGTCACTTTTCTTACAAAAAAATCAAACTCTTTTGAGTAAAATTCTCCACCACTGTACGATTTCAGACAAGTCTTTCATATCTGGTAGTTTGACTGGTTTAAATACTCTAAACCGAGTACAGTTACACGACCACCACCTTCCATATCATCAAGTGCATTGACTTTCCTCACTGAAGAAGGGTGGTTTGATATTGTAGACACAAGTGTGTTTCTTAGCCTACGTCATAAAAATCGACCTCTTTCCGGAAAAAAATCTTTTACTTGAAAATAGTTAGTTTCATGTCTTACCTTACTCTCGAATCCCGGAAAATACGGAGTGAAGAACTAAAATGGTAAATTTGTCTAGAGTATTTAGAGTAATTTTAGTCAATTCTTTTACTAAGTCTCTTGTCTTACCTCCTCTAAAATCTCGTACAATGAGGTGAGAAAGTAGCTAATTCGGGAGTTGTCTCACTTGAAATAAGATGAGAAACCGAAATAGAACTTAACAATAGTAGACATACTTTGATATTTTTTTAGAGTCGCCACTTAGTTTGTTTTGAGAGAAACTAATAAATAAAAAATTTAGAAATTATTATGGATTTCGGTGCTTAGTTACGTGTGGGAAAGAACTTTGGCGCTATAGCCTACACGCCTATACTACGAAACAATTTAGTCTTTAAATTGAAACATAACATTTATACACAATTTACAAATTCAACATTCAAACATAATCACATGTTTCTATAAGATTCTACTTATGTATGTCATAACCTAGGATCTAAGGATCATGACAATTATGTCTTTATACAACCTAGGTCATACATTCAGTAGATAAAATAAATCATCTAAAGTATAGCCAAATACCTGTAGTGTAGATAGCAATGTTGTTAGAAAACCAATATTTAGCTTAGACCAAAAATGGCTAAAACTTGCAATGCATCAAAAAAGTTATAGTTAATATACCAAAATGTCAAAAATAATTGAAGGATCATCCATGAATTTTCCTCATAATTCTTCGAAGACCTAAAATACAAGTTATGAACACAATAAGATACACCGAATGATAAAAAAAATGGAAATAGCCCAAATCTAAAATGTTTTTGTTTCATAAAATGCAAAAATATTATTGCAAGTCGTTTTCCATTTTTTACATTTTTAAAAAATAGTTAGAGACTCCATAAATTGAAAATGAATTAAATATACAATTCTCGCAAACAAACATGCCTTATACTATAAATCGGACCGACCAACCAGTAGTCTGACCGCAATCCAGGCTAAACCAACGCTAACACATAAGGAGATTTTTTTTCACAGTTTTGAATATTGTTACAAAATCTTTTAAACCTTAACACAGTCTCCATTTAATGCTATAGATCAATTCTAAAAGTTTTCAAATAATTTGAGCTTGAAGAAGACGATCTGAAAAGTTGGAAGAAAATTCAAATTCATTAGAGGATAATTGATGGTGTTATGAATTAGTAGAAAGTTCATAATCCACTGCATCAAGCAATCATATCAAGAAAATGTGAAAATAATAGAAATTAAGAACTCAAATAAACTTCAATTGATTCCTTCACTTTCAAGTTGAATTTCTCGACTAAATTCTTCAGTGAGGCTCAAAATTTCTCAAATATCGCCTCTCTAAATATGGATTTCAGCTTTAAAAAATATTTTAATAATTTAACCCATTTTTATATAAACTAAGATTTAAAATATATAAACACTAATATGAAGCGTTATTATTTATATGTATAATTATTTATGGGTAGAGTTTTTTTATATTTTATTTATTACAAAAAAATATGTATATTTAATTAATTTTAGTATTATTATATATTTTTTAAAATTAATATTTATATATATATAGATAAAAAAAAAATTATATAAATATTATTATTGTGTGTGCTCACCAGTAACCCCATAATGAAATCGTAAAGTAGGTAAGAGAGACAAAGTATTAATGGTTAGTTTATTATAAATTTTAATTTTTCTAAAAACATTAAATTTTTTAAAGAAATAAAAAATTAACCTTATTTAAACCTTATCAATTAAAGTTTCTTACTAGTTTAATACAAACTTAATAACTTATTCCATAACCATTAGGATGCTTTTTGATATTTGATGGTGTGGAGGAGTTATTTGTTTTTAGTATTCAATAATCACTTGATTTTCATATATTTTAATTTTTTATTTTTATAATATAATAGTTAGTCACACTCATTTTTCATGATTTATTCAAAAGAAATAAATAATTTCTTGTACGATATCTTTATTATGTTTTGGGACCCTATAAATTATATATAATGTGTGGAGTGATACATGTCAAATAACATTTGATAAATTATAGAGGACGGAAATTAAAACATATTTATACACCACAAAAATACCATTTTTTTATTTGAGGACGAGATTGTCTCTACATATACACATGGAGCTCGATCATAATCAACATTAATGTAACAACAATTGATTGCCAAATAATTCTTTTTCAAGCTAAACAAAGTCCGTCAATACAAGAGTACTACAATTGTTGTCTTTTCACAACCGTCGTTTGTAGAATCGTTGCCAACAGGGTGATCTTCCCCACCGAAGAAGGATGTTAGCCTGGATTTGGTTTGATATTGTAGACAAAGTGTGTTTCTTTAAGTTCTACAAATCAGCAAGCAAATGGGATTTTGTTATAAGCCATTGTGTTTTCCTCAACATTATATTAGGGTCTCATGGGATTTTCAAATGATTTTTCAGTTTTGATGTTTGAATTTATATATATAATATAAAATTATGAGTTTATACACCAGCCTCTAAAACGCGTTGCTAAAAATAAACAATTGTCGTTAAATCTAAAATCAGCTGCTATATATAATACTGAAAATTAAACTACGAAAATATTCTTGCGCATAAATCATTCTACCAGCACTTAAGCGCGCCGGTAAATATATAGAGAGACGCCTTTGTTCATGGAAAATGAACTACTTTTACGTGGGTAAAGTAGTATTTTGAAGGATGTATTTTTTAAAAAGGTTCATTAGATATTAAAAAAATGTCAACAAAACAAAGTTTCACATAAAAAAAATCAATAAAACGAGGAAAATAAAGGCTACTAAAAAAGATTTAAGATGGCGATAGTTCCTCAACGACTACATTTACTTTCCAAAAATAAATTTCAGATAGTGTCGTAATATAATTTTATAAATTATATATATGCATCGGGTAAACTAGTAAAATTCACCGCAACAAAACATAACCTAGTAAAGTTTTGGGAGATTTAAGATGGTGGGCAGTTGTATCTTTAAAGAACACTTTCACCATCATCACCACAACACCACATTCAGCTACTATTGTCCAGATTCTTCCATTTATGACATAAAGAGTTGTTGAATATTTTAGTATGAATATTTAACTATATATATGTTAAGATATAAATCTAGCTGTTAAGCATATGATCAATCCATTAAGCTGGAAAAGAATATATAGATGTTTTTTTAATGTCTAATCTAGATGAAAACATAAAAGCTAACAACTTTTTCTAGAGTCCAGTTTCACCATTATTAATTAATGCACCTTCAACTGCCCACTATATGTTTGTGAAAAACATTAGTGTAAGAAAATATCAAATCTCAGTTGTTAGATTCAATTTGAAATGACATAATTAGTAACTTTGTTTTTTATGTAAATAAAAGATTGATTCCATGCATATTGAAATTAAACTTGAATAGAATTCTTTTCAGCAAAATAGGAGATGGATCGAGTTTATGATGAGTAACCTCAACAACTCCCCTAGCTAGTTATAGATGTCCCACTCCCACCTCTATCACTATATATGGAACTCTTATCACATGAATCTCACATAAAAAATATTCAACTTCTTTGTGAGGAAATCATGTCAACATTCATCAATCCTAGTCTCTTAGACCTCCAAGAACAGCTTTGCTATGTTCAATGCGGCCACTGCACCACCATTTTACTGGTAAATAATCATTCATGGATGGATATTTTATATCTTGATCAGTTTTCATGATCTATCTATCAATTTCTTCAGGTAAGTGTTCCTTGCAGCAGCTTATCCACGGTTGCTACTGTCAAATGTGGACATTGTACGACTCTTCTCTCGGTTAACATGACAAAAGCCACTTTTCTACCCTCCTTCCTTAATCCTCCTGATCTCAATCATCTTGCTCATGATCATGATCATGATAATGATAATGATCATCAGGTATATATATATATATGTATATGTTGATCATGAATTTTGTTTTGAACCAAAAAGATTAACAAATTTCCTGCAGCCAAAGGTTGTAGCTAACCAAGAACTATTAGAAAATGTCCAAAATCCTATGGCTAAGACAAGCCCATCTGATGATGAAGACGACGACGACTCGATCCATTTGACCCATGTCGTCAACAAGCGTTAGTATACTATACATGTCCTATTCTCAATCATTAAATTTGATCACTTTTATCATGACATACCTAATGAAATATCGTCGTGTTATTTTCAGCACCGGAGAAGAGGCAAAGAGCTCCATCAGCCTATAACAATTTCATCAAGTACTAGAACAAATATATACATATATATAAAGTTGAGTTGGAGTAGCTTTAATTAATATACATGATTAATTATTTCAGAGAAGAGATCAAGAGGCTAAAGGCTAAATATTCCAACATCTCACACAAAGAAGCCTTCAGTGCTGCTGCAAAAAATGTAACATATATTATTTTCTTAGTAATTTGTTTCCTAAATTAAAATATTTCAATATCTAACTTTTCATGATTTCTTTATATAGTGGGCTCAATTTCCACCTATCCAATGCAAAAGAGATATTGGAGGTGATGATCAAAGAAAGAGACTCAGGTGCTCAGATGTTGAAGAGGTAACACTCGATAATCTTAATTAACTTCAAAAGTTGTTTTATTTCATGTCATGACTCATGAAGAAAATCACAATTATTCATCATATGATTAATGAGAATGAAATGTCCATTTGATGATGATCATGTAATCTTTTCATGGTTAGGGTTTCAAATCATTTCATGCTCTTTGAGACGATGATGTTTGGCTGGCTGCTGGGAAAAAGAAGAAAGAGTGATCATTAATTAATGTTGTATTAGCAATCTGACATTATTATATGCTAAATAAAATGTTGTATTTGTCATATTAATTAACTTGAGATTGTTGCATGAATATTCAGCTAGTTTTTATCAAGTACGTACAACCTTTGCATTTGAACTTAATTTTATAAGTATATTTACATCTTAGGCTGGCTCTGAAGTTTTGGTGACTATATATTTCTTATTATTTATTATTTACTATTATATTATACGTAAGATTGATTAAATATAATTGTTTTTGTAGAATAATTAACAAAAATAACTAGATTAGTTGTTTAAATGTAACTTTAATAGTGTTACGATTTATGGTTAATTGTTAATTGCTTACCAACATCTTGTAGCAAGTGTCTTTTTTAAAATAAGAATTATTGTTATTGATTGACAGTACGCTAATATCGCCAAAACGGTGATAAAAATTAATAAATCATCCAAATCAATGTTATTAGAGATAGTGTAATGAATTTTATGTTAATCAGAATAGAATTCGTTAATAATTTTATGTTAATCAGAATAGAATTCGTTAATATAAAATATTTCCTCTAAATGTTTTGTTGTGATTGATTTTTATTTTTGTTTGTAAATTTTGATGATATATTTTCACTTTATAGTTTTGTGTTATAAAACTTATAAAATTTTAAGTCTTAGCTTGATAGAATAAAAAAGAGTCATTTTTTTTATAAAAAAGAGTCATTTTTTTTATAAAAAAAATTTAAATAATACAAAACAATAAAACAAAAACATAAAATGTACATGGGACTCATCTAATACTACAAACAAACAAAAAATCAGATTTGTAACTTATTTTTACAACAAAAAAATTAAATAATACAAATTTTTAAGAACTATAATTTAAGTTACAACAAAATTACAAAATATTAAAATAATTGCAACCTTATTTTTAACTAAATATTGTTTCTACTGAAAATTAAATCTCAACAAAAATATATTGTTAAAGATATCACTAAATTTGATATGTTTTATTGTTAAATGTGGTGCAACTTTTTATTAAAATAATTGGTTACATCTTATATAATAACACATTCACTTTTGGAAGAAAGAAATAAAATTACATACAGGATAAAAACAAAGAATCAAATAATTTTGAATGTCAATGCATTATGCTTACCAACACATAATTTGTAACATATAAATAAACAAAATGTTGTAAAATTAATTTTAAACTAATTAATTTTTTAACTTATTTTACATATTTTATTTTGCAATTTGTTTCGCAACATTAAAACTCTAAATCAAATGAGTTGAGATTAATATTTGAGTTAAAAAATAATTGTGCATTTAGGAGAGGTTTCGTTTCATGATTTTTTAACAACTTTTGTGATGATTATACTAACTGTTTTTTTTTTAAGAATAAATGAAAAAATGGTTTTGGTTATTTGAAAACAACTTATTATATACTACTTTGGTTTGATTTTACATTTATGTTGACCATGAATTAATGGACATCCACTTTTTCAAAATAAATGAAAAAGTCTGGAAAACCTAATTAGTAACCACTATCGAACTATTAATTTTTTAAATATGATATTATTTTGATTGATATACATTAAACAATGGCGTTAGAGTGGGTTTTAGTACAAGCCTAATACAACATTTAGTAATTATTAATTGCAAAAAATGGTTAATAACTTCAATGGATTTTTCATTAAATTTCTATTCAAATTTTATGACTCAAATAGTAACAAAAATGTATAAAATCTGCTCCGAGTCTCAGCATTTTATGAAATCTTGTCTCAATTTAAACACCTTATTTAAAAAAAAAAGACACTTCAAATTAATTCATCCTCGGACAAACTAAATGAATTCAAACGTCGAATCCTAGTGGTCGCCAAAAAAAGTGAATATATTATTTCATCGAAGAAACAGTTAAAAGTCTTGTTGAGTCAAGGGTACACCTCAATCGGTTATTAAAGTTATAATTATAACTGGGAGTAATATTTTTTTAAAATAGTTCATGTACTATAAAAAAATGTGAGGAATTTAATTATAACAAAACTAAGCATGATATCGTATAAACTGAAAATTAAAATTCATAAAGATGAAGAGAGTAACGAACACAAAGATTTTTAAAAAGAACGATAAATTTCTCAACCGACTTCGCATACTCTCCCAAACAAATTTCAATAATAAATCGTAAACAAATTATTTAAACAAATAAATATTCTATGGTGTGCCGACATTGGGAAAGGAATTTGTTTGCCGCCCCTTGGCTATGTGGATGGGTCAAATTTGATGGACTGAATAAAGATATATCTCTTTTCCTTTTATCAAGCTACAATTTCTGCTTAGAGTTATAACGTATAATGTTTATATTTGAAAATGTTTAGTTTATAAAACAAAGTCTTGTTCGGTTATATATATGAAAAAAGGAGTTATTTAAGAATATTTCTCAAAGTTTTGGTTTAGATTCCACTAAAATTAAAGTACGGAGCAATTAGTAACTTCTTAATTTAAAAAAAATAGTTATTTAGGATTATCTTGATTAAATTATCCTTTTGCAATAAATTATTTAGATTTTATAAAAAAAGAACTAATATTTTGAGATAATTTGACATTTTTATTACTAATTTGATTGGTGAAGTGATTATGATATATGATGATTTTTAATTTTTTAATATTTAACTCCACATAAAAAAAGCTTATCAAAAATTTAGTAAATTATTTAGAAATATTGTTGGAACTAATTAAAAAAAAAAAAAAAAAAAAAAAAAAAAAAAAAAGTTGATTATGACTATCAACAAAATGATATTTTAATTTTGGACCCAAAGTTGTTGATTAGGGTTGATTTTGTCAATTTATCATGATCAAATATTTGTTCATTCATGACCAAAACCAAAATCATGTTATTGGGTCTTGGTTTTTGTCAAATTATGACAAAATTCACAACCAAAGTCATCCAATCAAATGTTGTCATTTGTCAATTTCTTATCTTTAAAACCCGATTTTAATATTATTTATAATTTAAAATATATATATATATATATCAAAATTCATAATTTTTCGAGATCTATAAATAGAGACCACTCTTGCTATATTTCGGAGCACAAAAAAAATCACAATTTTCTCTATTTTTACTAATTATCCTCCTTTGTTTACAATTATATATAAAAATTAGAAATTAAATATTATTATTATATTTAAAAATTATTTATTATTTTTTTAATTTAAAAATAAAAATAATATTTTTTAATTCATGATCAAGATTTTGTTGGTTATGGATAAACACAATGACCAAAATCTTGGTCATAAAGCTTTTTTCATGATCATGACTATGATCATGACAAAAAAATGGATCATGGATAAGGATGCTCTTATATTGGTGGAGAAACTGACCAATTTTCATTGGTAAATAATTGTACACTATCAGTCGGTTAGTAAAACTCTAAACCATTTTTTATTTTATCATAAGTCTCTATCAATGACAAGTATTTCTATTTCTATTCTTCTTCCCGTTTTGTGAGTATCTATTACTCGATTAAATTCTTAAAAGATTATAAAAATTATAAAAGAAAAAATATAATTTTAATAATAAAAATAATTTTAAAATAAAAATTTATTTTTTTTAATTACCCATATAACTTAAAAAATAAAAGTTAGAAGGAAGGTTGGAGAAAAATAAATTAGAGATTAAAGATGAAGAGTAAAGAAAATTAAAATTTTGTTATTAAAAAAATGTTGAGGAATGTTGAGGATTAAGGCCTCGTTTAATCTTTGGGTTTTTGGGATAAAACCCAGGTTTTATCCCAAAACCCAACAATCCCATCATAAATCAAATCAATCATTTTATTAATTAAAATACCCAAATTACCCTTACTTAAATATTTTATTTTATATTAATAAAAAATAATATATATATATATATATCTTATATTATTTTATTACATTATAAAATTTATTTACATATAAATTAAATTAATAAATTATTTTATTTAAAAAAATTATATTAAATATAAATAAAATTATAACCTACTATATTATCTAAAATACCATTTAAATTTTAAATAGTTTAAATAAATAATTATATTAGAAAATAAAGTGAAATATATTTAAATAAAAATATTAATTAATTTATAAATATATTTCATTTAAATTAAATTTTTCTAAATAAATTTTTTTTTTAATATAAACTAACTTTAAACTATTATTCTAAATAAATATTCTAATAAATTTGTTTGAATTTTAATTATTATCTTATAACATTAATTTCATGTAAAATTTTTATATTAGTTATATTAAATAAAAATAAATACATAATATAAATAAGATTATAATATACTATATTATTTGATGTAATATTTAAATTATAATAGTAGTTATTTATAAAATTAATATTTATTTAAATTTTTATTTATATATTAATAAAAGTTAATATTAATATATTTATAATTTTTTAATATTTATTTATATTTTAAAATATTTTTTAATATAAATTAAATTATTTCATTTAAAAAATATTATTAATCATAAAATATATATATATATATATATATATATATATATATATATATATATATATATATATATATATATATATATATATAAAGGGAGAGGAGGTGTGCGAGAGGGAGAGAGGAGGTGTGAGAGGGGAGAGATGGAGGGTAAAATAGGAACAAAATTTAAAAACCTAGATTTTTACCTAATCTAATCAAACATGGGTTTTTTAGAAAAAACCCAGACAATATCCTGATAACCCAAAGATCAAACGAGGCCTAAGAGTAATCAAAGAAAAGTTCCTTACTTTTAAATATTAAAACTAAAATTGGAATAAGATTGTGAATAAGAATAAAATAAATAAATATTTATTATTTATGATGATGTTTGTATTCATTTGAAATGTGACACTAACTTTAATAAAAAAAATATTTTTAATATTAATTATAAATGGGTATCGGGTTTGAGTTTCATATGCTCCACATCCCTGACTTCATACTCGATCAGTATTTTTTCTTCTCATTCTAATTCTAATTCTAATCCCAATCCTAAACCCGATTTAAAATATCTGAACTTGACCATAGTGTATATGTGTATACATTGTCATCATTAATCGTAGTCGTCTCATTTATATCCTTTATAATGTTATTATTATAATATTTTTTAAGATTCGTTTTGAAAAATCGGTTTAATCGATCAAAAGAGTTAATCATTTTCTCAAAAAAATATGTGAACTCAATAATGTATTCAACACTATATTTCAATCTTTTAAAATTAAAAAAAGAAAAGAAAAAATGATCTAGCTATTTTGCATTATCTTTAGCTATAAAATTCCAACTAACCGGACAGCACCCGCCAGAAGCCAGAACTGCAAATCTCTCCATCCAGCCAGCCAGCTCTAGCAATTCGTCAATGGAAAGTGCACAAAGAAGACTGGCATCTCTCACTTGTCATCTGGAACCAGTTCATTCAGGTCCGATCAACGGCGCTTCAATCGGTCTCTCTAATTGTATTTCCGTAACAGACGACAGCTACAACCGTGTTCACGGCGAAGTTCCTTCGCACAAACCTGTCTGGCAGAATATCCCTTTCGACGAAACTGGCAAGCCGTGGTCTGACATTATCTACGAGAAAACTGAAGGAGAAGGCATCGCCAAGGTAAATGTTACTCTGATTATCAATTTTCAGCTTAAATACAATTTGGTTACTAATTTGATCTCGAATTGCTTTTGCTGTTACTGCAGCTTACTATCAACAGGCCAGAGAAGAGAAACGCTTTCCGTCCGCAGACAATTAAGGAGCTTTCGCGCGCGTTAAACGATGCTAGGGATGATATTAGGATTGGAGTAATCATCTTGACTGGAATGGTACTGTGATTCTTACTTCAACTGCTACCTGCACCCTTTAATTGATATGTTAGGGTTTCCTTGATCGATTCTTGATGTTGAACCTAGTTTAGAGCTAATTGTGTCTCCATTGTGATCATTATCACATCATGATTTCTTTTGTATGCATAACTATTATGACATAACTTTCATTTCATTTGAATTAGATTGTTATCCTGAAATAAGTTCACTTTTTTAAGTACTACTTCCTCACTAAGTAATATATGAAGTCATCTCTTAATTAAAGCTTAGATTACAACTTCATTTCATCAAAACTTACTTATGATTGGGGATCTCTATTGACTATGTCTCTCTACTGATGATTCGAGACATTATTGACCATTTCTGTAGGAACTTTTAGTTTCTGCTGCCTTAAAATTCATAGCTAAAATTGCTTTTACAGGGAAATGATGCATTTTGCAGTGGTGGGGATCAGAATATGAGAAGCAAGGAAGGTTATGTGGATTATGACAACTTTGGCCGATTGAATGTTTTAGATTTACAGGTAAGATTAAACAATTTAGAGGACATGCCTGGATTATTAATCGACCTTCTTAAGCTGACAAAATCTTCTACGATTAAATATGTCACAGATTCAAATGAGGCGTTGCCCCAAGCCCATCATTGCTATGGTAACCATCTCTTTTCTTATTTTTTGCTAAGATTTATACTAGGGTCTAATTGATTTTTTTTTCTTCTGGCTTCAGGTGGCTGGCTATGCAGTTGGAGGAGGGCACATATTGCATATGTGTTCTGATATCACTATTGCTGCAGATAATGCCGTTTTTGGACAAACAGGACCAAAGGTGGTAATCTCTTTCTTGATAATCACATTTTGCTGAATTTACATTATTCTGTTAACTAACTCAGTTGTTGTACATTAAAAATTACATCAATGTGTGTGAATAAACATAAAATAAAAACCATCATAAATCAAAAGGCCAAGTGAAAAAGGCTTTAACTTAAAAGAAAGGCTAATTATATATCTTTTCATCGACCTAACCGACATTCCCACCCTTCAAGAAAAATGAACAACTAACCTTAGTATAACCCAGTTTATCTTCAATACTTGACAAATTAATCATGTCCCACATAGTCTTACCAAAGGGACAAAAAGCAGCTTATGATGGATAGATTCTTCAGAAAGCTTGCACAAAAAAGCATCTTCTAGCCATGAAAAACATTTCTGCTTAAGATTATCATTTATCAGGACCGCATTACTCATAGTTGACCATACAAAGAAATGAAGTTTTGTGGTGGCTTTTCGCATTAGCCTCTTAAACTTGAATATAATCTCCTTATTTTCAAATTTCAGGTTGGAAGCTTTGATGGTGGTTATGGAAGCACCATAATGTCCCGTTTGGTATGTTCTCCATGAAGGTTTTGTGAGCCTAATTCAGTACTTCCTTATTTTGGTTTATTGTTCGAGACAGATTGGACCCAAAAAGGCACGTGAAATGTGGTTCTTGTCACGGTTCTACAATGCTGTTGAAGCAGAGAAGATGGGACTAGTGAACATTGTTGTCCCAGTGAGTTCAATTTGAATTTACACTTTTTGACTCTCTTAAAATATATTTACTCTTGGTTTTATTTAAGCTCGAGAAATTGGAGGAGACAACAATTAAGTGGTGCAGAGAGATCAACAGAAATAGCCCGACAGCAATTCGTGTTATCAAATCTGCTATTAATGCTGCAGATGATGGACATGCTGGTATCCAGGTAACCATCTGATTCGGATTCAACAACATTAAGAATCTTTGGTCAAAAGGCAATATATGATCCTAAGGCTGTAAGACCAATAATTTTATGAGCAGGAACTTGCTGGAAATGCTACGCTGATATTTTATGGAACCGAGGAAGGTGATGAGGGAAGGAAATCATTTGTTGAACACAGACGCCCAGATTTCTCCAAATTCCCTCGTCTTCCTTGATTTCATGACCATCATTCACAGTTCTATGTATTCTGTGTACTATAAGGGTGAGTAAATGTCGGATAAAGACAAATGCATTATCCTTTTCAAGTATATTAATTATTGTCAAAATGTTGGTTGTCTGTGGATCATTGTAACATCTGAAAGGATAATTTAATTCTTTATAATAATTTGGTTTATTCATAATGGAAGTTCATATAACCATAACTGATCTGGTTCAACACACAAAGTACAATTACAAAATTCCCATAGAATGTTCTTGTATTGTATCGACACAATCGATCAACTTATGGCTTTGAAGGTCATAATTTATAAGTGATTGACTTAATTTTTACCATGGCTTTGTCCATCAATATTTCTCAAACCAAATTTATCATGTTTGGAAGATTATTTTTATTCAATAATTAAGTTTTGTGTGTGAATGGATTTACAATATTATAATTATGATATTTTAATGTTACAATAAAAGAAAATATTAAAAAAGGAAACAATATTTTGGTGTATAATTTTGTGTTACGACTTAAATCTATAACTGGGGTTAAGAGTTTTTGATCTCAAGAACTAAATCTATTATTCAAAGGGCAAGCGGAAGAATTGGTTTTGGGGTGGCTTCTTGGAAGCCTGGTAAATCTTCTTCGACATTAGCCAAAACCATGAATAACTTTGATTTACACATGTGGTTGGATTCCTATTTTTCATTGTAAGTGTAACAGAGGTTTTTCCTCCTCTTTTCATTCATTACAGTCAGGTCTATTTGTTTTATGTGACCCTGATTTATGTTGGAAGAAGACACATATGAGGGACTTGGCTTAAGGTTGGTGGTCCGGTTGGTGCTTGGCCAGGCCGTGTTAGCGTTGAATGGCTTGTTGAGCAACGGTGGTTCAGTGCTGTACAAATGTCCACTGCTCAACAAGGACATGTATGTCGCTTCTTAAACTTTGGCCATCGACTTGTCTTTATTTAAGGATTCGGGAAACTGTAGCCTGGTCACATTTGCGATTTCCTCCCTCAATCTAGACATGTGTCAGTCTATAACATATTCTCTAGGCATACTATACAGTTTTTGGGAAACTGACATATATCGAAGATTGTATTCTTGAACAGAACTGACATGTTTCAGGTGCATCAATTGTCTCATGAGAGTATCATGTATGAAAAGAAGGAATTGCATCTCTCTTGAACACATCTAATGTCATGTCTTCTTTATGCTTTCATTGTTGAAGATATGACACATACCATATTATGGCATCACCAGTAAAGTGGATGTGAGCAATGTTAAGTTTAGTTACATTAGTAATATTGTCCACCCTAAAGAACTGCTCAGTAGATATAATACAGCCATCCACTATGGATGTCAACCTTGATGAGCTGGGTTGAAGAAACATATTGTTGGTGCTGATGAAAGAGCCTATCGTGAGGAGGAGGGCCATGGTGAGCAGCATCATCAAAAGCCCTGATGTGGGGTTCTTGGCTAAGAATAGACCCTCCTTCTATGGATGTCAATCCGTCTTCTGTGACATTGAACCTTATATTCATATTATTACTCAATTTAGTCATGTTCAGTTAGAGAAGTTTGCATAGAAGTTGATTGTTGGGTCAGATCTTCGATTAGGGATTTAAGAGCATCAATCTCAGCTTGTTGTCGGGTATCATCACAGAATCGCCTAGCTCTAATACTAGAATATTACGACTTAAATCTGTAACTGGGGTTAAGAGTTTTTTATCTCAAAGATAAAGACTAAATTTACTATTCAAAGGGCAATAAAAGAGTTATGAGAACAAGAAATCAAGGGTTCTAAAAAAATTAGACGAAACAGGGATGAGAAGAGAATACTGGTAATACACCTAGCAGTCCGAGAATTGAAGACGACGAAGGAAAATCAAAAATACAGTAAGCTTAACTTTTCACAATCTTATTCATATAAATAATTGGGGTGAGTTCAGCTTAAATATGAGTCAAACACACGAAAGTATTTAGTTACAACTGTTTAAATAAGGAAAAGGAATTTAACAAAATGTGGTTTGCAAATAACAAAAATTAAAACAGAAAGATAACAAACTCTAACTATCTAGGGATTGTAACATTTTGATACAAGAAAATAAGATTAACATAAGATGAATTAAATATTTTATAATAGTAATACAACTAGTAAAATATAGTGACAATATTTTAGAGACATTTTGAGAATTTCGGACAAAATATTGATGTTAACATAATTAAAGCTTATTTAAATGTGCAATTAGTCACTTTAAAAAATATCGTTTTTGTTTTAAGAGAATACTTCTTTGTGTAAATTTTAATTATGAGAGAATCATTATAATACTTTTAAAACATTCTTATTAATAAAGTTGGAAGTCTCTTGTGCTTTAAAAATAGATGTACATATGTTTTGGTCAAACCACTATAAAACTTGTGTTTGCGTTCTTTAATTGTTTCTTTCGTTTTCGCAATTGTTTGGTATTGTTTTATTGCATTAAGAGATACTCTCCTAATATTCAAACAAATGCAATAACACAATAAATGAAATATTTGAATACAATAAAAACAACACCAAACAATTGTAGAAACGAAAAAAAAATAACTAAAGAACGCAAACACAAGATTTATAGCAATCCGACTAACATATCGATATCTACTTTCGAAACACAATAGACTTCTAACTTTAATATAAAAAGTATTACAGAATTATTACAATAATTCTTTCATTATTACAATGATGATGTGATTTATATTTCTTATTTTTAAATAATATTACGATTATATATGTGTAGTTTGTGAAATATATATTATATTATGCTTGAAATATTATTTAGTTATAAAATATAATTTTAATTAAAAAATATAATTTTCGAGTTCGAGTCGAGTTCGAGTAGTTCGAATTGTAATTGAGTCGAGTTCGAGTATACATTTTGATACTCGATCGAGTTCGAGTATTTACAATATAATTCGAGTTGAGTTCGAGTAGTATAAAACTTGGCTCGACTCGACTCGTTTACACCCCTAATTAAAACTCACACAAGGAAATACTTATTTTCTAAAATGTTAAATTGAACCTTTAAAATAAACTTCAATTATGTTAATATTAAGATGTTATCCAAAATTCTTCAAAAGCCTCCAAAATATTATTTTTTATAATTAAAGGAGAACTAACATGAATCCCATAGCTATGGTCCCGCTTAAACTCAAAGCGCTTCCAAATAGAATCAAACACGTGACATTTTGGTCTCTTAAGCCGACTCTTAGACCATCTCCAACCCTACGACAAAATGGGTTTGGAGTTGCCCATTTTGATCCAACCCTACGGCATTCCCAGCGGCATTTTGCAGATCGGGCAAATATGGAGAGAGAAGCCGGCAAATTTGGCGTACTACTGTTCATCACTGCAATTAGGCATAAAATGTAATTATATCCTTCAACTTTTGTGTTTCTTTTAATTAAGGATTTATTTATTTATTTTTATATTAATCATTTCTCTAATTTTATATATTTATAATCTTTAATATATAATCTTTTTATATTTATATATAATTTATTTTAAGTATTTAATAATTTATTTATTTAAATTATATTTATGTGTATGAATTGTTAATTTATAATTAAATTTTGTTTCATAAACAAATAAGAAAAGATTGAGATTAAATTTATAAAGTTGATAAATATATAGATAATATTATTAAAGTTAAAAAGTTGGTATAAAAAAGAATATTCTGAGAATATTCTTTTGAGTTTGGAAATGGGTTTTTGGGTTGGAGATGAATTACTATTTGATGTGATGTTTACTGCATTTTGGAGTTGAAAATGGTGTTGAGGGTTGGAGATGGTCTTAGCACTTGACTACCTTGGTGAGTTAAAAGCTTTCAAAATATTGTCACAATATTTTTTTAGTTATATTAATATAACAAAATTATGTTAATCTTATTTCTTTAAATCAAAATATATAATTTTCTTTTATTTAATATTATATTTTTTCTTATAATAAGATTGTGTATCATAAATTTTCTATAATTATAATATTGTAAATTCATTATCAACCGATTAGATAAGTAAATGTCAGAGGAATGATAGGGAAAAGTAATTTGGGAGAGAGAGTGATGAAGGGAATGATTGTCACCACATCACATGTTTGGAAAAAGAATCACACACTAGAAAAAGAATAAAGAGTGAGGAAAAAGAAAAAAAGAGAAAAAATTTGTGTCAAAGTAATTCTCTCCCTCAATCATTTCTCTTAAATGTGTCAATGTCTCTTTTGAGACTATATTATAAAAATTGAACATTTTTTCCTTAAGAATTGTACTACTCTGAAATTGATATGTACTCCTTTGTTTCATGTAATGTAATTTAATTTATGTCCTTTGCCTTTCATTCGATAATAAGATATACCGATTAGAATTCTCATAGACATGACTCGATGAATATCGAGTGGACAACATTGTTACATAGGCTGGATGCATTGTAGATCTGTTTAGAAGAGATTAGAGGAAATAATATATATAGTTGTTTTTAATTCTCGTTTCTTTATGTTTTAACCAATTTCGAAAATTCATTATAATTTAAAAGAGAAAGGTTTATTCTATATACTTTTGATAATGACACATATATAGAAAATTTCTGAAAGATAATTAAAATGACAAAAGAAACACTTTTAACAATTAAAAACTAAAGAGGCTACAGAAAGGCATTACCCATGTGGGAAATGATAGAATTGAATAAAATATTTGAGGAGAGTTGGGTACAACCAAACTTGAATAGCGGATCTGGGCTTGTCTAAGCCACCTATCTTTCAAATCCATAAAACTTGTTTATTTAAATATATAATTATAAGTTTTCTTGTTGGTAGAAAAGAAAATTTTAAAAATTTCTTGAAATACACGTGTATGAGAGAAAAAAATAAAAAATATTTTGAAATGTACGTAAAAATTAAAAATGTCTCGAAATGGTCATTTCGGAAAAAAAAAATTATGATCCTAAAATGAGCGTTTCGGGACGTGGGAACAACGTGACAGGCTACGTCGAATTCATAGACTTACTTTCGCTGAAATTTTCGTTGAGTTTATCCTTCCTCAAAAAGAAAATACATGTTAATAGGTAAACTAATTTAGTCATGTCTTTACCAAAAGAGATAAGAGACTCAAGTGTTCCTCTAAATGATCCACACAAGTTCGGTCAAATTTTTTCCTCCGACTGCTACGACGAATGAACGAAAAACAATCACTATTGTTTGATAGATATTATCGTAATCTCAAATAAATTACAATATTTAATTCACAAATATTTCAATTAAGTAACTCTCTATTGTATCTCCTTTTTTTATATCACAATGTTTGGACATTTTCATCATATAAATTGATTCTAAAATATTTAAGTAAATAAGATCCGAACATATTATAACCCCTCCCTTAGTTAACCTTTTTGATTATTATTATTTTATTTTTTAAAATTTTGATACAGTAAATAAACCATTTATTTCATAAATAAAAAAAAATGTATTCTGTAATTAAACCTTTTTAATTATATATATTATTTTATTTTATAAATATATAAATAATATATTTATTAATAATTCAATTAACTTTTAGCAAAAACATGATGATTAGTAAAATAATTAAATTATAATTTTTAATTATTTTATTTAAATTTAGTTATTGTATATTAAATTAAATTAAATGACACAATTATTTATTTTTATTTTTTGAAAAAAAAAAAATTAACATAACAACCCGTTATGATCATCTGCTTCCATTTAAAACGTTTTTAAAATTTTATTTTATTATTTTTTTAAATATAACATTTATACATGTAGATTCCAAATTAAACTAATTTCCACAAGGAAAATAATAACATTTTAAACAATTTTTTTTATGAACATTTACAAAAAAAAAAAAAAAAAAAAAAAAAAAAAAAATTGTCACTTGATATATAAAGAATTTCACCAATGATATAATCAGGTGCCTTCATTCCAATTCCAGACAGCTAACATTAAATTTCCACTCTATGTTATTATTTATCGTGTTTATGGTCATTTAAGTTATATCATTCCTTAATAAGTTAGTAACTCAAATTTTATATTAATTTTTTTTTAATATATTATCTTTAAAACAACATTTCATGAGACGTTAAGGAGGTGATTATACACCTAACTAAATTTAATCTAATAAAATAATTTAGGTTGAAATTCGGATTAATCACGAAAGACAGTTACACTATCCCAATTCCTAATTATATAAATAAATCTCACTTCCCAAGGTTCAATAAATCAACCGCCAAATTTGCGATCATTTCTCTCTCTCTCTCACAACTATCCAGTCTTCCTGATCAAGTTCTGCTGCCTGCCATGGACTCTGCTCAAAGAAGATTGGCATCCATCACCAACCATCTAGTCTCCTTCCAGTTGGCCCCGACAACTGAAGGTTCACTTGATCGACAAAACTGCATTTCCTTTACAAACGACAGCTACAATCGTGTTCATGGTGAAGTTCCTACTCACAAGCCTGTCTGGAAGAATATCCCTGTTGATGAGTCAGGTAAGCCATGGACCGACATCATCTACGAGAAATCTCAAGGAGAAGGCATTGCCAAGGTCAGCTATCCAACATTTGACACTAATTGTTTTTCAACTTTTAATTGTTAATGTTTCTTCTTTTGGTTTTGCAGCTTACAATCAACAGGCCAGAGAGGAGGAATGCTTTCCGTCCTCAAACTATTAAGGAGCTCACTCGAGCGTTGAACGATGCTAGAGATGATATTTCCATTGGAGCCATCATTTTGACTGGCAAGGTATAACTATTAACTGTTTGCACACTTGTACATATGATCTACAATAGGAATAGTTTAATTCAGACCTGCTGCATTCCTGTACTGTTTTAAATTTTTGGGAGAACTAATTAAATCGAATCCGTGATATTTTGGTCTCTTAATCAAAACTTGGTGGGTGCCGTTATAAATATGCATACCTTATTTCAAATTACCTTGAATTCAATCCTCGAGTTCTTGAATGTCAGTTTAGTTTAGCGTATTAGTCTGAAACATGCACCGGTGTAATTTCTATTGCAGGGAAATGATGCATTTTGCAGTGGTGGAGATCAGAAAATGAGAGGCAAAGATGGGTATTCGGATTATGACAATTTTGGCCGTCTCAATGTTCTTGATTTTCAGGTCAGAACAACCAATTAACACAATTGATCAAGTCTTCTATTTATCTGTGTAATATTGAGTAATTAGACTAAAGATGTTTGCGATTTTCCCTAATGTAGATTCAAATGAAACGATGCCCAAAGCCCATCATTGCTATGGTAACAGCCATCAATCATCAACTTTATCCTAATTTAAATGGGCTCAATCTGATATTATATTGTGTTCTATCTTAATTTGTTTGGTCCCAGGTTGCTGGCTATGCTATTGGTGGTGGACATATATTGCACATGTGTGCTGATCTTACAATTGCAGCAGAGAATGCTGTTTTTGGTCAGACTGGACCAAAGGTGAACTATTTATCCTCTTATTGTTCCTTAAAACATGACTATTATATATATATAATGTCTGCTCATTTCAGGTTGGAAGCTTTGATGCTGGTTATGGAAGTACCATAATGTCCCGTTTGGTATGTTATCGATATAGCATGAGATTGATTTTTATGTTTAGTTTTTTTTGTATTGGTACCTAAAATGGTATTTATATATCTTAATGATATAGGTTGGACCAAAAAAGGCTCGTGAAATGTGGTACATGGCAAGGTTCTATAATGCAGCTGAAGCAGACAAGATGGGGCTTGTCAACATTGTTGTCCCTGTAAGATAAGATGATCTTGTATGAATGAATGAATGAATGTTACAATTAAGGTTATGCTTATTTAATTTGGTCATATTTTAGCTGGACAAGCTTGAGGAGGAAACTGTTAAGTGGTGCCGAGAGATAAACAGGAACAGCCCAACTGCAATTAGAGTGATCAAATCTGCGATTAATGCTGCAGACGATGGGCATGCTGGTATTCAGGTAAAATTAAAAAAACATATTGGATATTTATAATAAATGTCAATCTAGCTAAGCATATTTGCGCGGTTTCTTTAAATTTGAGCAGGAGCTTGGAGGGAATTGTACGCTGATGTTTTATGGTACCGAGGAAGGAAACGAAGGAAGGAAATCTTTTGTCGAACACAAACAACCAGATTTCTCCAGATTCCCTCGTCTTCCTTGATTTTTCAATGACCTGTTCTTTTTATTTTGTTTTTTGGGTTTATTTCAGTTATGCCTTTTGTTTGAATAAAACATTTATAATGTTCTCAGATCTGTTGTGAGTTGTGAGTCGTGACATCCATAATGTAATAATGGTTAGCCAAATGGCTAAAATGGAAATATGGGCAGCTTTTCTTTTTTGTTCAAGTTTTTATGCCTTTTTCTTCCTTTGCATTCAATTTTAATTGGACTCTTTTGATGTTGAATTATATCAAATAATATATATTTTTTAAACTCAATAAAAATTCTTAAACAACATGGTTTGTGAGTAAATTTTGTTTAGATTAAAATAAAGTGTTTTTAATAAAATTTATTAATATTACTTATAACAAATCAGAAAATTAATAATTTAGTTAAGAGGTGGTTTTGAGTTATTTAAATAACCTAGAGGGAAAAAAATGATGGACAATAATTTTGCAGAGGGGAGAAAAAAATGATGATCAATGATTTTGAAGAGGGAAGGATTATTTTTGATAAAAAAATTTAAAATGTATTAATATATATATATATATATATATATATATAAAATAAAATAAAATAATAATAATTTAAAATAAAGAATATTATAATATTTTAATTAATGAATTTAGTGATATAATGAACTAGACATAGTAAAATATTGTTTAATTTTGTTTGAATTATTAAAATTAATACATAAATTAATTTATTTGAATAAAAAAAATGAAGATAAAAAAATGTTGAACGTTCAAATATTATTAAATTTGTTAATATATATTAAATAATTATTTTATTTAAATTAATACTTAAACAAAATATAAAAAAATTGTTTTTTTTTCAAATTAGATTCAGGACTTGAGCCAATATTTTTTAATTTATAAATATATATATATATATATATTTAAATTCATAAAATTCAAATTATTTATAAATTAGTAAATTATTTTTTTTACTAGTTTAAGGTTACTTAATCACACTATAATTATAAGATTATAAAATTTAAATATTTAACTAATCCCAAGAATTTTTAAATATAAAAAAAGATGGGGGATAGTTTTAGACTTTTAAGTTGTATATAGATCCAAACGACACAAAGCATAAAGCATTTAAACTTTCAAAATGAAATCAAGACTCAGATTTCAGCCAAAAAAATAATAATTAAATAAAAAAATCAAGACAAAAGATCTCGTCTGTGTATGAGAAAATCGAGGGGTAATTTCGTTATTAAGACGAAAGATGATGGTAATTTAATAGTCACGATGTAAACGGGATCGTCTTTATTATTTCTCCCAGCGCCCTCTCTCTCATTTTGCGTTGTTCTCAGGCTGCTTAACTTTCTCTCTCATCTTCATCTTCCTCATACGATACTAGATCCCTCTGCTAAATCTGCCTGCAGGTATGCTCGATCTCCATTTTTATACGTCTTTTTCCTTTGATTAGTTCTTGATCCTTATACATAGCTACTGATTTGATCTATCTGAGTTCTTCATTGCCAATTTTACGCGCCATTATTCAGATTTATCTGTCCGATCACGATTCAGATTACATCTTATGTTTCCGCTCACAGTTCTTGTTTGTTTGAAGTATTCAATCTAGATTTTATGCTATCTGAATCAGATTTAGGTTACAAAACCTTGTCTGTTCTATCCTGATACGATGAAATGGCGTCGATTCATTTCGATCCACTGTGTTTATTGCTTACCGTTATCTATGTTATCTATGCGATGATGTAGAATATTTTGGAACAATCAGATCTATTTAGTCTAAACACGTTTTGCAGTTGATCTAACCAGCAGTGATATGATGTGAAATAACAAATTAGCATGATTGTCTTTCTTTATGATTCTGGTAGATAGTAAGATTTGTTTGGACTTATATGATTCATATAGATACTAGTTAACCTATTATGAACCTGATCTAGTTACTAATGAATCTGCTTATTTGTTGTATTTCTATGTCTAGGGGTTTATAAAGCCTTTGCAAGATGGGATTGACATTCACCAAGCTCTTCAGTCGGCTATTTGCCAAGAAAGAGATGCGTATCCTTATGGTAGGTTTGGATGCGGCTGGTAAGACAACTATCTTGTACAAGCTTAAGCTTGGAGAGATTGTGACCACTATTCCAACCATTGGTAAGTTTATCGAGTGATATGAATGTGAATTGACTTTTGTTTCTTTTTTATTTGTTAAGTTATGGTTATTAGTTCATTATTGGAGTAGTATTGTTTAAATTGTGAAGATTTCTATTGCAGGATTTAATGTAGAAACTGTTGAGTACAAGAACATCAGTTTCACTGTGTGGGATGTTGGGGGTCAAGACAAGGTAAAGTGTATACATATGGCTACTCATGAATTACTCAATCCTGCCTGCCTGCCTGCTATAATACTCGTTTAGATAGATCATTGACAAAAAGATTTCTTTTCATTTGCTATGCAGATTCGTCCATTGTGGAGGCATTATTTCCAAAACACTCAAGGTTTGATCTTCGTGGTGGATAGCAACGACAGAGATAGAGTTACTGAAGCAAGGGATGAGTTGCATCGCATGCTGAATGAGGTAGTTTAGCTGACAATTTGTTTCTTTAGTTTTGTTTCATTTGCTGCAATGATAACAGTGATTTGAGATAAATAATTGACTTATTGTGGGTCTAGGATGAGCTTCGAGATGCTGTGTTGCTTGTGTTTGCCAACAAACAAGATCTTCCCAATGCAATGAATGCTGCAGAAATCACAGACAAGCTTGGTCTTCATTCCCTGAGACAACGCCACTGGTAAGACTCTCAATTTCCGGCATTTCTATTATGACTACGCTTCATGTGGTGTATTCTTTCGACTAATATTTTTTTTATTGACCCTTTGTTTTAAAGGTATATCCAGAGCACATGTGCCACCTCTGGAGAGGGATTGTACGAAGGACTTGATTGGCTTTCAAACAACATTGCTAGCAAGGTGAGTTTTCGATGTGGCTTCTATTACCATTTACTGATATAACCCTTTTCCATGGTGCTAGAACACTTCACTTAGGGCCGTCTATATGTTAGATAGATCATCGCATTCTCACCCTATGTCGAGGCCCAACACAATATATCACTTTCATCTAAATGATTGAATGCTTATTTGATTTAAGTTGATTTATAATATGTTAATTATTTTGGTTGGCAGGCATGAAGAGTATGAAGTATGATGAAACATTGTGGTGAGAGTTGGTGTTCTGGATGCAGGTGGCTTTTTATCTAGTCTTGTTTTTATTCCCCATGTTTTCGGATTTATTATTATTACCTTACCTTCAGAGGTTGATATTGTGTGGTTTTTATTTTATTGCAAACCTTCTTTTTTCTTCTTTAAAGGACAAATCAAATGTAATGGTTTTATTAAATAGAGGAACTGTAATACATATATATATCTCCTTGAAAACATTTATTGTTGTATGCTAGGTTATAACAGTAACTGAGGCTAATTCTATTGTAATCTTAATTAATCCTCACTGTCCTACTTAAAACAACATATTTTATATATATATGTCATTGTTCATATTTTGTGACTAATAATTTTATTGATTTCTAAAATATTATTAGACTTGAGCTACATTATAAAATTTGTTTCACTTTCTCAAGATTTTCATCTTCCTGCTAAGATAAACAACAATTTCAACTATACCTTATTTAATTTGGGCGGAAGTTAATCATTTGTTTATTATTTTTAATGGCCTAATTATCATATTAGGATAACTTTGATTTGAGTTATAAGGTGTTCCAACTTTTTTTTTGGACGTTTAAAAAAATATATTACTTCATCTCTCCATGCGACAAAGTTCTTTGTCTTTTTCAAATAATCAATTCCAATACATTCTCGACCAATATTCCGACATTTGAAGGTGAATTCGCAGAATACATACATTATACAAATTATATCATACTCTTTTATATCAAGAGTTTTTGGTCTTTTCATTCATAGTCATTTTCCATGACTGTTGTAGACTTTCTTTTGTCTAGATTTATAAAATTTTCTTACTATCAAATCGTCCACTGTATGGTGATACCACATATACTGAGCAATTGTTAACCTCCTTATTCTGGCCATTGAAGCCTCAGCAACAGTAACAACTTTATTGTCTTCTTTATTTGAATATGGCAAGTGATAATTTGGAGAAAATGAAAAAGAAATGAAGAGGAAAAGATTTGTCGGCAAGGAGAGGAGATGAAGTGCGAGGGTTTGTAATTTTTTTTTTAAACGTCTTATAAATAAAATGATATATAAAACAAATTCCAAATGGCATATCATTTAAAAAAAAATGCCGCGTCAATTAAAATCTAACGGAAATATCTATTTAGTAAAAAGCTTCAAATAGTCACAAGTTTGATAGTTGGAGCTTAATATGACTCAAATCAAAGTTCGAGTCTCATATAGTAAAAACGTCCAAAGTTCTAACCACATATGCTATTTAGGCCTATTTTTAATAGTTATTTGTGCCAATTTTAATTTTAATTTTTTTTTTGCAAGCTTCAAAATTTAGGATTATTTATTGTTAAAGTTATACAACAATATTTGATTTTAATGGTTTCAAACGTTGCTTAACTTATTATTTACATGACATTTATAAATTTATAAATAAAATACTCATGTCACGGGAAATTTGATCAAATAACCTCAAAGATGAGGTTATTTGATCTGATGGTAAAGTGATAATTTTATTGCGCTCGTGGTGATTTTATTTTTTTTGGACGATTTTGCCCTTGTCGCGAAACGCTAAGTCACTTAGCGTTTCGCGAAGTGACGACATGTGAAATGTCCAAATTGCCCTTACTATTTAATATAACCTGGTGTACTTTTTTTTCATTTTTTTCTTCTCCTTCTCTCTCTTCCCGCTCTTCTCCTCCTTCTCTCTAAACTCCGGCGGCGGCGGCGGCGATCTCGTCGGAGATCTCGGCGGAGAAGTTCGTACGAAATCCACTATGAGCTCGACGACGTGCACGAGCACTGTTCCAATAGGTACGTCTATTTGAAGCATGTTTTATTGATGTTCGTTTTCTGAGATTGATTAGGGTTTACTTCCCGTTTCGCTAAGTGCCCAGCGATTCGCGAAGGACTTCTCGTTTCGCTAAGTGCCTAACGATTCGCGAAGGCCTTCCCGTTTCGCTAAGTTCATAGCGATTCGCGAAGTATTAATTATCCGTCTCTAAATCAAATCATGTTTTTATATTGCAGCTGAAGTTTTCGTTTTCTATAATGGAGAGTGGAAACTTGATGCTGATGGAACACTGTATTTTGATGCATCTTCAATCAAAACATTTGATCTACCCCAAAATACTCGTTATGCTGAATTACTTGATATACTCTACGATAGACTTAATCTCCAGATATCAACATACGATTTAGTGCTCCAAGTGAAGTATGATATTCCGAATATCAGAAATCCGAAACCTGTTTTTATTGATAATGATGGGGATTTGAACACATATCTATCACGCTTGATTTTGGGTCGAACAGTGTCACCATTGTGTGTATCTGTAGTGGAGAAGTCATCGTTTACTAAAGAAAAGATACCACTACTTACATACCCAACTCAAGAAAGTATACTACCACCACAACTTACTCAGAAATTTGTTCCACCTGTTGTACCCTTGGAATTCTTTGTTGAAAGTCAAAATGAAGCCGGAGAAACCTCTTTGCCCCACATCCCACTTACTCAGGACTTGCATGTTAATAGTGGTGAAAAAGCATCAATACCTATACAACCAAGTGCAAGAAGATCATCATTGGGTACACCAACTAGTGCAAGAAAGGCATCAAATGGTACACCAACAAGTGCAAGAAGATCATCAATGGTTACACCATCTAGTGCAAGACGATCTTCAATGGGTACACCATCGACAGACCCGACAGACACATCACCGCCAGACCCCACATTTGCGATGGCATTAACTAGTGAAACCGTATTGGAAGTTGGTTCGTTCTTTGAAAATAAAAAAGAACTTCAACTTGCTCTATATAAATATGCGATGGCCAATCATTTTGAATTCAAAGTGGAGAAGTCAAGAAAAAATCTTTGGGAACTCAAATGTTTGGATGAAACATGCAAGTGGAGTTTGCGGGCTGTGAAAGGTAAGTTTTCTGAGATGTTTGAGATCCGGACATTTGAGCATCAACACTCATGCTCAACTTTGTCGAGGCCCAAGAAAAAAATGCAAACACCAGCATGGGTTATTGGGCAGTGCGTGAAGAGCAAGTACATGGACCATCATCATAACCACTTGCCTAAGAAAATAATTGAAGACATGCAGACAACTTATGGGATATTTTTGACTTATAATAAGGCATGGAGGGCAAGGGAAAATGCTTTAATAGCGGTGCGAGGGACGGTAGAGGATTCTTATGGAATACTGCCATCATACCTTTACATGTTGGAGAAGTGTAATCCTGGTACCATAACCGACATACAGACAGACGAGCTTGGTCACTTCAAGTATATGTTCATGTCCCTAGGCCTCTCAATTAGGGGTTTCAAATCCTTTTGCCGTCCTGTATTATGTGTTGATGCTAGTTTTCTTAAGCACAAGGTGGGTGGTCAATTATTGGTGGCTATTGCATTGGATGCGAATGAGCAACTATATCCTGTCGCATTCGGCGTTGTTGATTCAGAGAATAATAACTCCTGGACTTATTTCATGCAAAAACTGAGAGACGCAATTGGATTAGTTGATGATCTCGTCTTCGTATCCGACAGACACCCAAGCATCGCTAATGCCTTGTGTGCTGTTTTCCCAGAAGCAGACCACGGTGCGTGCACATATCACATAAAGATGAATATTGTGGCCAAATTCAAAAGTGATAAGTGTCATGCGGAGTTTGACTCGGCTTCAAGGGCATACACTGTCCACGAATTTAATCGTTGGTTTGAGAAAATCAAGGTTAAAGATCACCGGATTGCTGCCTATTTGGAAGAAATTGGGTTCCCAAGATGGAGTAGAGCATTTTTTCCCGGTAAGCGATACAATCAACTGACAAGCAATTATGCCGAGAGTTTCAATAGTCAGAGCAGGGAAGCCAGAAAGTATCCCATTTCAGAAATGGCTGAGTATTTAAGATTCACAATACAACAATGGTTTAACGATAGAAGAGAAAGAGCGTCTAATCACGAAGAAGTTTTATCTCCAAATTATGAGAAGGTGTTACGTGAGGGATTCGAGAAGGCCAGATTCTATACAGTCCAATCCCTTAACCGATTCGAGTTTTATGTGCATGACAATCAGTCCCATTTCAAAGTCAATTTGAAAGACATGAACTGCACTTGTAGAGTATTCGAAGTTTCGGGACTTCCTTGTACGCATGCAATGGCTGCTGCCCGTAGTCGGAATTTGGTTTCTTATGACTTTTGTTCAAGGTATTAATATCTAGCTCACGTGTTCATTCTGTTTAACCAATTAATAATTCTGTTGTGTTACACAGGTATTACACAACTGAGTGTTGGATAAATTCATATGCCGAGACATGTTATCCTCCCGGTGATGAAGAAAATTGGGATGTTCCCGAATATATCAAGCAACGTTCGTGTCTTAAACCAAATGTGAAGGTTAAGAAAGGCAGACCACAAACAAAGCGTAGGTCATCCCAGGGTGAGGTCCGTAAGATCCCGAGACGATGCAGCTCATGTGGTGGGCTTGGACATAATAGGGCAACATGCAAAGCAGTTATGCCTGCACCATCTACTGCACGAGCTTCATCATCTAATCAGCATGACTCATCATCTAAGCAGCATGACTCATCATCTCAACAATATGAACCTTTAGCTTGATAGATACTATGTTGTAATATATGTTGTTAATTGAACTATGGTACTGGTATGTTGTTAATTCAGGTTTAATGTGTTAATTCAGGTTTAATGTTTATGTTGTATGTTCTAGTAGTAGTAGTATATGAGTAGGGAAACGATGAGTATTAACTTAGCGAAACGGGAGGCACTTAGCGAAACGGGAGGCACTTAGCGAATTGCGAGGGACTTAGCGAATCGGGAGGGACTTAGCGAATCGGGAGGGACTTAGCGAATCGAAAAGTGCTAACTTAGCGAAACGAAAAGTACTTGGCGAAACGAAGAGTACTGGGCGAAACGAAGAGTACTTGGCGAAACGAAGGCTACTAACTTATCTTTTTTGTAGGTTGAAGGGTCAATTTACAATACATCAATTTACACAAAATAATTTACAATACATCATCCAACTTCCAAAATATTCATCAAGGTTTACAATACATCAAAATAAGTTATCACTTTTACACAAAATAGTGTTTAAGGTTCCATAATCTGATGGAATAACCGGACCGCCATCTTCTGCCTAAAAAACCCCATGTTTTCTGAGGTCACATTGTGCACGGGTTGATTAGCGGTCAAGTGTTCCATGTACATTAGCGTGAAGACCCCACAGTCCCCGCTCTCTGTTGCCCGTGGGACTTCTCCAACCTTAGCAGCAGCGGTTTTCACTTTGGGGTGTGGAAACCGTTTGTAAGTCATTGGTTGGATGGGGCCTTCGAAGTTGAAATTAGGATACCTTACCCTCTCACCGGGAGTGATTGTTTTGGCGAATATAATTGGAATCATGTCGCAGAAGGGTTTCAAATAAGGATTCAGATTCTTATAAAGATAGGCATCACAGTCGTACACTTCAATGCGGTACTTTTGAAGACGTGCTACACACAAAATCCAGTGTTTCTGGTTAATGTTCACTAGCATGTAGACATCGTCAATTGTTGACCATTCTGGCATATATCTATGTGGTGCGCCCATATAATAGTCTTTGAATTCGTCGACTGGAAATTTGGCAGGATCCTTAATAAAATCCCTGTGCAGTCGCCTGATTCTATCCGACAATACGCAATCCCCAATTGCCGCATGTGTATTTTTATATGTCTTGGGATAGCAGGAAATCCTTTTCCGAAGAAGATGGCAGAATGCATCCATTTCCTGCACAATGGGAGCATACAACATACATTGAGTACATATCAAACAACATTGACTAAGTACTTAGCGAAACGAAGAGTACTTTGCGAAACGAAGAGTACTTTGCGAAACGAAGAGTACTTTGCGAAACGGAAACTACTTTGCGAAACGAAAAGTACTTTGCGAAACGAATAGTACTTTGCGAAACGAAGATTAATGAATTGATTTGAACGACTTACCGTGTCTTCAATCCATGTAAGCCTTGTTACAACTCTAACCAACACTTCCTTCTTTGCTTGAACCGTATGTAAATCCGTTGTCGAATTATCGGTTTTTGGATCATCCAACCACGCCTTAACTTTATGAAGTAGCTCATCATCAAATTTTTGAAGGTGATTCACTTTCATAGGATCCTTTGTCTTGGGCATTTTTGACAAGGAAGGGTTGGTGTACGAGTCATCTTTTTTCGGCTTCCTCACTCTCCTCCCATAATTTCCTTTAGGAGGAGTATTGTATAACTGGAAATCGTCATTGTCATCATTGTCATCATTTGCCTTCACATCCCCCACAGTCTTCTCATCCTTCACCTTCACTTTCAAATCCTTCAGTTTCAGATCAACCTCCACATCATCCACCCTAGCCACACCATCCAGCTTCTCACCGTCCTCCAATTTAGCCTCAACCTCTATCTTTACGTCCTCCACCTTCGCATCGTTGTCTTTTCGTTCATCCTCCACCTTCTCATCATCATCTACCTTCTCATCGTTGTCTTTTCTTTCATCCTCCACCTTCTCTTCATCATCGACCTTCTCATCCATCTTTTCATCATCATCCACCTTCTCATCGGTCTTCACCTTCTGTGCGTCCTCCACCTTCTCAACGTCCTCTTTTTGTTCTTCCTCCACCTTCTCATTGTCCTCCATTACATCGTCTTTCCCATCAGTCCCATCATTCACCTTCTCATCATCCCCCACAGTCTCCTGCATCGCTATCATCTCCTACAAAATAGACAAAATTCACACTTAGCGAATCGACAACAAATAATTAGCGAAACGGAAACTACTTAGCGAATCGACAACAAATAATTAGCGAAACGGAAACTACTTTGCGAAACGAAAAATACTAACTTAGCGAAACGGAAACTACTTTGCGAAACGAAAAATACTAACTTAGCGAAACGGAAACTACTTTGCGAAACGAAAAATACTAACTTAGCGAAACGGAAACTACTTTGCGAAACGAAAAGTTCGCAGAATACCTCTTTCTTCTCCTCCTCCTGTTCAACCTTGCTCTTCTCAACTTCGACATCCTTCTTACAATCCTTAACCTGCAAAATAGGTACTGGTCAGATCAGATATGTACTTAACGAAATGAAATGTAAAATATCTCCATACCTCAGTATTCTTTTCCTCTTCGACCTTCACAGCCTTCTTAGAATCCTTCTTCTTACTCTTCTTCTTCTTTATATTATCCTCCATATCATCTAATCTGGTTAATAATATGGACATCCTTTTGTTGGATTTTTCTAACAACTGTGTGGACATATTAAAAACCATCTTCTTGAACGACTCAACGTGAGTTTGTTGAGTTTCTTGGATTGTGATTTTTAGCTCTTTGATGAGCTCTGTTTTCATCTTTTTCATCTCCTCTTTCAACTCTATTTTCAGCTCCTCCTTCATCTCATTAAAATCACATCCAACAGTAGGTGTTGGAGCCCGAGGAGAAGGTGTGTCAGCCCGAGGAGAAGGTGTGTCAGCTCGAGGACTTGAGGTCGCGGATGGGGGAGTAAGAATGCGGGCCGGAATCGATTCATAAGCAAGCTTCTTCTTCAAGTTGGCTGCTTCTTTAAGAGTAGCATCAGCCTTTCTATTCCTCGTGGCAGGTTTGGGGGGAATCAGAGTAACTTCTTCATCTTCACTTTCATCATCTTCATCAAAATCATCTTTTATTACCTTCCCATCAGTAAATCCCTCAAAAAAATCATCAGCTGTCTCGTCGATTTGCTCAAATACATCACCACTGTATAACCTCTTCTCCATGGAGGACTCTTCCATCTCAGTCACATCCGTGGTCTCTAGGGCAGTCTTTACCTCCATCGATGTGTTTTTCCTGTTGGAATGATAGAGTAACAACCTTGGGCGTAGAGGGTCATTAATCTGATTCCTTCTGGCGAATTTAGGGATAAAGTTTTCGATGACCTCATACGTCCACACTTGAAGTGCCAATGCGAACCCATAGATGTTATATGCAAAAGGAGCATAAGGTTGTTCAGCCTTCTCCTTCTTGTCAAAAAATGAGGTACAGAGATGTTTCATGTTCTTGTTTAAACCCTTGAGGGTGGCTCTAAAGGTGACCTTCCCCCATGGATATTGGAGGAAAGTGTCCTTGTCTTCCACCATGTTGAGTATTTTTGGAAATATAACTCTTTTTGGGTCAAATGTGAATAGGTACTGGCAAATCAGGCATACCAGCCCCATCTTGAATGCATCTTCCTTGTCTTTGCATTTGAAAAAAGCCTTCTCGAAGTCGCACATTTTCACACTCATGCTCCCTTTAAAGTATTTAAACGAGAGAGGTGGACAACAGCGCAATTTTTCTTGGTCCAACTCAGGATAAACGCCGAAACATAGGCCGGTAACTAACGCATACTCCTTCATACCAAATACAAGCTTTTGCCCATTCACCATGAAAGTTATCTCCTTAGAGTTTGAGCTTAACCTCCTCATCAACATTTGATGTACAATACTTCCTGAGAACTGCAAGAGGGGGGCTGTGAATAATGATCTGAACTGGGTATTGTACACACTCTCTAGAAGATCCATTTCCTCGAACTTATTCACAATCTTCTTCAGGGTGAGGGCACTTTTCCACGAAATCCGACCGGGAAACTCAGTAACAGTTGTTTCTGCCATCTACAAAAGGAAACAACATCATCAAAAATGTTAGAACAAACACATACAAACGTAAGAATTTAGCGAATCGGGAGGAACCTAGCGATTCTCTAAGTGCCTCCCGATTCGCTAAGTACTTAGCGAATCGGGAGGCACTTAGCGAATCGCTAGGCACTTAGCGAATCGGGAGGCACTTAGCGAATCGAGAGGTACCGAGCGAAACCGTTAACTGAACATAAGACAGCATTACCGAATCGGAAACAATAAACTTAACATGCAAAAACCCTAAACAAAAAATCTGAAACAAACACTTAAACTTAACATGCAAAGACCAAAAGCAAAAAACCAGAAAATGATCGACCACAACTAGGTATTTAGCGAATCGCTAGGTCCTTACCGAATCGGAAGGTACTTACCGAATCGGAAGGTACCTAGCGAAACCCTGATGAAACCCTAATGGCAACAAAAATATACTGAACAGAAACCCTACTGGCAAAAAAATATATACTGAACAGAAACACTTAACATTACACTAACATGCAAAAACCACCAATGAACAAAAAAGCAGAAAATGATAATGAACTAACCTTAATGACGAACGAGAAGAAAGCAGAAATGATCGGGCTTGACAAGATTCAGTGAAGAGAAAATGGGTTAGAGAGAGAGAGTCGGGCGGTTGAAATGAAATGTTCTGAATTTTTTGAATATATAAGGTCTAGCGCGTGTGAGTACGCGCGTCTCTTCAACTTCCGTAGCGAGTCGGGAGGCACTTAGCGAATCGGGAGGCACTTAGCGAAACGGAAGGGACTTAGCGAAACGGGAGGCACTTAGCGAATCGGGAGGGACTTAGCGAATCGGGAGGGACTTAGCGAATCGGGAGGGACTTAGCGAATCGAGAGGTCAACGAGCTCCAACTAAGAGAAGATGGTTTGAATACGTTTTCGCTACTATATTTTAATAACGAAATCGAATTCAAACCATTCTCCTAGCTGGAGCTCGTAGTACTTAGCGAATCGTCAAGTACAAAATTTTTTATTGGTTTCATAGGTAATCTATCTCGTTTGACAAGGTATCAACAACAAAGTCATGGTTTTGAAAAGAACATGTGTTAGCAAAACAAACCCTATAATTTTACATGGAAACATTTAGATTCTTCAGAAAAAGTCTTTGAAGAAGCGATCGTTGAACTCCAGATAAGAGAAAATTGTTTGAAATTTATTTCTTTAGCTTAACGACTAACGAAATCAAAGTCAGCCAATCTTTGCTTATCTGGAGGTCAATGATAGATTCTTCAAAGGCATTTTCTGAAGAATCTAAATGTTTCCAATGTAAAATTAGAAGGTTTGTTTTGTTAACACATGTTCTCTTTATAACCATGAAGTGATGTAAATACCTTGTCAAATGAAGTTCATGATTAACTATAAATAACAAAAAATCTTGATACTTAGCGAATCGCGAGGTATACTTAGCGAAACGGTAAGTCCGTAGCGAAACGGTAAGTCCGTAGCGAAACGGTAAGTCCGTAGCGAAACGGTAAGCAGATCTGAAACGGAAACACATACGCTCTTATCAGACAGAGATTTTCTGCAAATATGAACATATAACAAATAATAACCTAACGAAATGCTCAAACATGAACCAATATGAACCATTTAAGAAATAAGAATCAACCAAAACGGAGAAAATGATGGAAATAAAGGAAATATGAAAAAGTTTTTGAAATGAAGAAAATGTAAACAAGAACATAACTGTTAGAATGAAGATCTACCTCGACGCCGTTCAAATAGTATAAGAAACCTGCATGCAAAATAGATCTAGGGTTAGAAATCGGCAATAGATAAACATAAATGAATTAGTTAGGTTAGAAGAGCTCTGATCGGGTTTGATTTGTATGGATATTGGAGGAAACGGAGATGTCGTCGCCGCCGGCCGCCGTCGTCGCCGGCCACCGTGAGTGAAGGAGAGAATTGGAGGAAGAGAGAGAAAAAAATTTAGGGAAATGAAATTATTTGGGTATTTATACAAACCTCTAATCCACTTCGCGAAACGCTAAGTGACTTAGCGTTTCGCGACAAGGGCAAAATCGTATAAAAAAAAATAGAACACCACGAGCGCAAAAAAAATTATAAAATTCCACCAGGTCAAATAAGTAAGTTTGCAAGGTCATTTCGTCAAATTTCCCCATGTCACTAATTTAACTATCAAATTTCAGCGAAAAAAAAATTTTGATCATCGAATTTCAGAGGATCGATAGTCAAAATTCTTAATTCGCTAAAATTCGGTAAAATTAATAATATTAATCTTTTATTTATTTATAAATGTTATAATAAGTTAATGATATATTTAAAGACAAAATCTTTTTTTTTATAATTTTAATAACATTAATTTTTTAGTTGTTTATAAATATGTATCATAGTAAGTTAACTGTATTTGAAATCGATAAAACATTATTATTATTTTTTTATAATATTAATAATAAACAACTCTAAATTGTGACATTTAAAAAAAATATATCAACTATCAAGAAGACGTTGCAGAACATGGTATCACTTCATTTTTTTTCTTTTATTTTTTAAATTGCATACTTTAGTCAGCTTGGGTTTTGACATTGAGAAATGGCTCAAACTATATGTATCATGTATTTAGGTAAAAAAGAAAAAATAATGACAAAAATTCAGCATAAATAATATATTATTATTAAACACCAGGATACTGTTTCAAGTCTCATCTCAACAGATTAGACAAACGCCAGCCATTGTAGAAAACAACATTAAAACACTCCAAATCAAAGTCCAAACAAGAAAAGAAACAAACAAACAAACAAACTGGATAATTTGAAATCAGTTCATTCCTTCATTCCTTTAGGCTGCCCTCTGGCAAACCTCACCATCACAAACCCATCCTTCTTTAGGACCACCAGCACCATCCTTCTCCTCCTCCTCCTTACCTTCTTCTTCGGCAACTTTCTCTTCTTCTTTCAAAGCACATTTAGGATGAAGGTCAAAATCGCAATCATCGCAATAATAAGACCAAACTTCCCCAGGTCCGTCACATTCATCGCAACAGAAATTCTTCCGTTTCGCCAACACCAGCTCATGTTCATGACTCTCCACCTTAACTTTCACGGGCAACCCCTTCACCAAATCATCCAACTCCTTCTCTATCTCCTTCCTCTTCTCCTCATCAAACGGATACGCTTTCGCTCCATGCGACATCACCATCTCCCTTACCTCCGTCGAAACAGTCCTCCCAGTCTTCCCAAGTGCCACAAGAGTCGGAATCCCCTGCACCTTAAACAGGCGCGAAAGCCCCTCCTTCCTCTCGTCCCCGAATGGTAAAGCCAGCCAAGGCATAGTCGCGAAGTAGTCGTCGAAAGAGGCTTGATCGCGATCGCTAGAGACGAAAATCAGCTCGAATTCTGCATCTTTCTCCTTTATTTGGTTGTAAACCTCTGTCAGCTTAGGGAGAAAAGCGCGACAAGGAGGACACCAATGTGCGGAGAAGTAGAGAAGGATGGTCTTCCCGACTAAGTCGGAAATTGGAACTTTTACTCCCTCTTTTCCGATTACGAAATCGAGACCTCCTTCAGAGACTAAAACCTCTTCTAACGTTTGGGATTCGAGTTTCTTCCTTTTCAGCTCTTCGAGGTGTTCGAACCTTTCCGCCGTGAATGGATAGGCTTGGGAACCGTGTTCTCCCACAATGTCGGCTACGTCTTGCTGAAGGGTATTTCCGTCTGGACCGATGATGACAAGTGTGGGAAGAGAGCTGAGTTCAAAGTACTTCACCAGCTTTCCGGCTCTCTTGTCCTTGAAAGGCAATGCCAACCATGGGAGACTCTTGAGATCTTCTTTGAATGAATCTTCTTCATCGTCCAAGGGTATTGTGATCATCTCGAATTCTGATCCATTCTCTTTCTGTATTTCCTTGTACACTTTCACTAATTCCTTAGTGTACTTGACGCATCTGCCATATGAAGAGTCGGAGAAATATAGGCCAATCATTTTCCCTTGAAGGGAAGAAACGGGAATCTACACCAAGTAAAAAAGAGATGCAGCTTGAATTTATGAAATTTGAAACAAATAAGCAAACTAAGAATCAAGAATTTAAGCATTCAAGCTCGATGAAGAAGACACACACGCACGCACCTTCTTGCCATCAGATGAAATGACCAAATCACTGGACTTGGAAACTAAGAGAGAATTCAGAGATTGGTTCTTCTTAGCTTCTTCTTCCTCCACTCTTATCGCATTCAAAGAATCTACAGTGAAAGGATATGCCTCCGCTCCATATTCCTTGATTAACTCGACTCCTTCATTCATCACAACTTCTCCGGTATCATCGATGAACACCAGAAAAGGTATACCGTTCACCTCAAAAACCGAATCCAAGCTCTCACGAACTTCAGAATCTGAATAGGGAATTGCAAGCCATGGCATCTTGGAGAAGTAACTTGTAAAAGATTCTTCATCTTCATCTGCTGAAACAAATACAATCTCAAAATCTCCTTTAGATGTCAGCTCATTATAGGCTTCCACCAAAGTTGGAGTGAACCTTTTACATGGACCACACCATGATGCAGAGAAATACAAAGCAACTTTCTTCCCTTTCAAACTGTCAAGTTTAACCTGTAAAGTCAAAGAATTTGAAAACATCCTAAGCATGCATTTCTACAAACACATTATGGGCAAGACGACGGTGTAAATGGATTGAGCAGAAACCCAAGTCGTATCTGTTAGTTTACTATGAAAAAACAATAAATTTAAGAAAACCCAAGCATGAAACAGCCTTCATCGATCGATCGATCGATCGATCAATCAATCAAAATCATATAAACAATAAACATCAAAATGAACAATGTGAAGCTACCTGTTCGCCGTTGTTTCGAATGAGAAAATCTCTCTCCGGCGAAGAGAGAATCTTGGTAAGGTCGTGTATTTCGACTTCTTCGATCATCTCCTGATCCGCCATTTCCGTTCTTCTTTGTTGAGAATAATGGGTAGAATCAAAACTGTGTGTGTGTGGGTGTGTATAATCAATCAATCACGATAGAAGAGGTAGGTGAGATTATATATAGAAATTGAAAACTATACCGCGTTGACTAAAGAGACGACTTCAATTTGATCGTTAAAGAAGAAGAAGAAATGAAACCTTCAATTTCTTGTTGCCAAAGATTACGCGTAAAAGATGTATATATATAATTCCTTACCGACCAGACCAGTAGAACTTATCTAAGGGCGAACATTTGTATCGGTCCGTACACGTGTCATTATTACATACATCCAACGTTCAAGATTAACTTTCAAACATAAATCAAGAAAGCATCTAAGGAATATAAGAATCACTTTTCTTTTTCTTTATGAGTCGTGAAAGGTTTGTGGGTACCCAGAATTTCATTATTATGTTTTTTCTTAATACATTTTATATTTAAAATAGAGTAATAATTGAAGGCGAAAATTTAATATTATACTGGTACAACAACAGCTAATTAGTCTTAAAAACATAAAATTTCTATTATATTATATTTAAGTTTAATTACATATTCTCAAATCATGCAACATAATTAATAACACCAAATTCCTCGTTTTTATATTTCTATTAAAAAATATATAATATTTTATTGTTTAAAATGTTATAGGTACTAGTTGTCATAGGGATGACTCTACCTCTAAGTCATGGTCTTTTTTTATAGTTTTTAGTGGTTAATGCTTTTAAATATTATTTAAAAATATAACAAAGTACTTTAAAAATTATTAAAATTATACCATTTTTAAATTTAAATATTTTAAAGTTGGTATTAACATATTATTGTGAATTTTACTTATATACCTATATGTGTAGATTTTGATAATAAATTTATTAATTTTCTCCCATCAGAATATGGGTTATGCTAATAAATTTTGTATTATTTTCTAGAATTAATTACGGTCAACCATATTATTAGGTAATTCAGATATCTCCATTTAAAAAAAAAAAAAAATATTCTGAATTTATATTTAATTAAATAATAACTGTCAACGTGCAAAAACACAATATATAAATTTTTTTTTTTTAGAATATTATATTAAAATTCGTCTGTAATAAAAAAAATAAGATATATATAATATTGTTTTTAAAGGTAACATGAGGAATTGCATGATTTAAGCAACATAGTAAGCTAGATTATTTTTACATCTAAACACACGGGTTTAAAAAAAAATCATAGAATGATTAAGGATTAAATTGAGACTATTTATCATGGAAAATTGAGATTTTAGACATTCATTCTAATATCACAATTTAGAACTTTTATGGTTAAAATTATAAAAAAAAATGAAATTTTGTATTATCGATTTAAATGAAATTAACTTATTATTGGTGAGTCTAAGCATCGATGAATATCATCAAATTTGAAAGTTAACGAGTCTTTATTGTCCTTTATGCCATTATGGCTTATTTAATTATTAATAAATTTGGGCTTGTATGTATAAGTAGTTTATGGGTTTTAAGCTCATTTATTCATTTAAAATAAATGTTTACACTTATCAAACTTTTCATTTTCAGCACATATATCATTGTTCTTCCTAGTTTCTTTACTTATTTTGCTTTCTTCATCATTGTTCATAGAAGATCCGATAAATCGGAACTAACATTTGGTATTAGAGTCTATCTGAGGAACATGTCGTCAAATCAACAAGAGATGCAACGACAATGAAGATCGGAAGAAAAGGGAACGTGATGTTCTCACGAAGAGTAACTACATCTAAACACACGGGTTTATTTTTACATCTAAACACACGGGTTTAAAAAAAAATCATAGAATGATTAAGGATTAAATTGAGACTATTTATCATGGAAAATTGAGATTTTAGACATTCATTCTAATATCACAATTTAGAACTTTTATGGTTAAAATTATAAAAAAAAATGAAATTTTGTATTATCGATTTAAATGAAATTAACTTATTATTGGTGAGTCTAAGCATCGATGAATATCATCAAATTTGAAAGTTAACGAGTCTTTATTGTCCTTTATGCCATTATGGCTTATTTAATTATTAATAAATTTGGGCTTGTATGTATAAGTAGTTTATGGGTTTTAAGCTCATTTATTCATTTAAAATAAATGTTTACACTTATCAAACTTTTCATTTTCAGCACATATATCATTGTTCTTCCTAGTTTCTTTACTTATTTTGCTTTCTTCATCATTGTTCATAGAAGATCCGATAAATCGGAACTAACATTTGGTATTAGAGTCTATCTGAGGAACATGTCGTCAAATCAACAAGAGATGCAACGACAATGAAGATCGGAAGAAAAGGGAACGTGATGTTCTCACGAAGAGTAACTACTCAATGTGAACGTTGAAGATGCGGGTAAACTTACAAGCACGAGGAGTGTGAGAAAATGTGATGCTCGACGAGGTCAACGAACGGAAGGATAGAATGACTCTCGTCACCATCTATCAAGCGCTCCCTGAGAACGTCCTTCTCATGGTGGTCGAGAAGGATTCCACCAAGCTAGCGTGGGAGACGCTAAAGACAATGCATGTTGGAGTGGAGAGTGTTAAGGAGGCAAAAGTACAAACCTTGAAGACACACTTCAAGGCGATTCACATGAAGAACGAGGAGTCGGTGAATGATTTCTCCATAAAATTGACATCCATCGTCACTGGTATCCTCTCTTTGAGATAGAAGGTGGAGAAGATCTCTGTCATTACAAAGTTCCTTAGAGTCATACCACAAATATACATGCAGATCGTTACCGCGATCGAGCAATTTGGTGACCTCAAGAATATGATCGTTGATGAGATTGTCGGTCGTCTCAAAGTCTACGAGGAGAGACTTCGCGGCTACGAAGACCAAAAAGAGGAGAAACACATCTTGCTCACGCATGGTGAATGGATGTCACGAATGAAGAAAAATGGAGAAACCAATTTTTCTTTCGGATCGTCGAGTCGCAGCGGTGGAGATAACTGAGGTCGTGATAAAGGACGAGATCATAGAGAAAACTCACATCGATAAAAAGACACTAAGCCCCACAAAGACAAGATCATAGTGAAGTGTTACGCTTGTCAAAAGTACGGGCACTACGCGACTAAGTGCCCCAACGAAAGGCCCGACGATAAGGCAAACCTCACTAACTTCCATGATGAGGAACCATCATTAATGTTTGTTGAGAGATTGACGAACGCTTTGCCCGAAGATGAGAAGACAAACCTAGAAGAGTTCGTACAAGAATCGTCTAAGGAGGAACCATAGGCGATGTTACTCAATGAAGAGAAAGTCATGACTAAGCTCATCGCAAGTGGCAATGAGTATAATCACACCAACGTATGGTACCTTGACAATGGAGCAAGTGAGCATATAACGGGCCATCGAGAGAAGTTCAATGAGCTCGATGAGAAGATCACCGAAAATGTGAAGTTCGAACACGACATCTCTACTCACGCAAATTTTCTCACAAGCTATAACAAGAAACATGTGCGCATTGCTTCCATCTTCGAACTTCACATTTTCGGTGATCTTTTGGCCGAGCTTATTGAACTTTTCTCGATGACCCGTCATATGGTTTCTTGCTCCATTGTCAATGTACCACATGTCGGTGTGATTATACTCATCGCCAATTGAAAAAAAGTTCGCCATGACTTTTTCTTCATTAAGTAACACCACCTAATTCTTCCTTGGACAATTCTTGCAAGAACTCTTTGAGCTTTGTCTCCTCTTCTTCGGGCAAAGCATTCGTCACTCCCTCAGCAAACATTAATGATTGTTCTTCTTCATGGAAGCTAGTGAGGTTTACATTATTGTCATGACAAAGGTAAACCTCAATGAAGAGAAAGTCATGACGAAGCTCATCGCAAGTGACGATGAGTATAATCAAACCAACGTATGGTACCTTGACAATGGAGCAAGTGAGCATATAACGGGCCATCAAGAGAAGTTCAATGAGCTCGATGAGAAGATCACCGAAAATGTGAAGTTCAAACACGACATCTCTACTCACGCAAATTTTCTCACAAGCTAGAACAAGAAACATGTGCGTCTTGCTTCCATCTTTGAACTTCACATTTCCGGTGATCTCTTTGCCGAGCTCATTGAACTTCTCTCGATGACCCGTCATATGGTTTCTTGCTCCATTGTCAAGGTACCACATGTCGGTGTGATTATACTCATCGCCACTTGCAAAAAGGTTCGCCATGACTTTCTCTTCATTAAGTAACACCACCTCTATTCTTCCTTGGACGATTCTTGCCATAACTCTTCGAGGTTTGTCTTCTCTTCTTCGGGCAAAGCATTCGTCACTCCCTCAACAAACATTAATGATTGTTCTTCGTCATGGAAGCTAGTGAGGTTTACCTTATCGTCGGGCCTTTTGTTAGGGCACTCAGTCGCGTAGTGCCTGTACTTTTGACAAGCGTAACACTTCATTGTGATCTTATCTTTATGGGGCTTAGTGTCTTCTTATTGAGGTGAACTTTCTCCACGACCTCGACCTCAACCTCTCCTTTTGACACGACCTCAATTATCTCCACCGTTGATGCTACGACTCGACGATCCAAAAGAAAAATTGACTTCTCCATTTTTCTTCATTCATGACATCCATTCATCATGCGTGAGAAAAAGATGCTTCTCTTATTCTTGGTCTCCGTTTCTGTAAAATTTCTCCTCATGGAATTTGAGACAACCGACAATCTCATCGACGATCATATTCTTGAGGTCACCAAGTTGCTCGATCGTGGTAACGATTTACATATATTTTTGTGGTACGACTCTAATAAACTTCTTGACGACGAATATATCCTCCACCTCCTCTCCTAAAGAGCGAATAACAGTCATGATGGATGTCAATTTATGGCTAAATCATCCACCGACTCACCGTTCTTCATGTGAATCGCCTCAAAGTGTGAAAATCAATATAATCACACTAACATGTGGTACATTGACAATTGAGCAATCAACCATATGACGGGCCATCGAGAGAAGTTCAATGAGCTCGACAAGAAGATCATTGGAAACGTGAAATTCAAGGACAAAAACAAGATGCACAAGTTTCTTGTTCCAACTTGTGGGAAAATCCATGTGAGTAGAAATGTCGTGTTCGAGGAGGAGAAGAAGTGGAAGTGGTACAACGACAGCAACGATATCGTACAAAATTCCGTGGAGTTTAGAATTCTACGAGATGTTTATGTGGAGGCACCACTAATAGAGATGGATCGTGATTAATTATTGTTGCTCACCACCGACGAGCCAAAAACATATCACGAGCCGGAAGCTGAAGTGCCGTGGAATGAGGCCATGAAGAAAGAGCTCGAGTCTAACAGGAAGTGCAAGACATGTGAGCATACTGACTTACCACCCGGTCATAAGACCATTGGGTTAAAGTGGGTTGTCAACTTGAAAAGAAATAGTGAAGGCAACATCCTCAAACACAAAGCAAAATTGGTAGAGAAAAACTACGTGTAGAAGAAAGAAAGTAGTTGACTTTTAGGAGACCTTTACACTGGTAATGAAACTTGACATAGTTAGGCTAATTCTTGCCACCACAGCTCACCGTGGATAGGAGATCCACAACTTAGACGTCAAATCAACATTTCTCAATGGTGACATCGAAGAAGAAGTCTATGTCGCTCAACCTGAAGGCTTCATCATCAAGAATAAAGAGCACAAGGTGTACAAGCTATACAAGACTCTCTATGGACTACGTCAAGCACCAAGGGCTTTGAACACTTACCTCAATAACCCAATGATGAGTCTTGGCTTTGTGAAATATTCTCAAGAGCAGAATATGTACACGAGAAACTATGGAGAAAAAGTATCATCATTGGCATATATGTTGACGACTTAATCGTGATAGGATCAAACATCAAGGGCATTAGAGAGTTCAAAAAGTAGATGATGAAGAGATCGAGATGAGTGATCTCGGGCTACTCTCGTACTACCTTGGTATCGAGGTGGACTAGAAGAAAGATAGCATCGAGTTGAAGGAGGTGACTTATGCGAAGAAGGTGTTGAAACAGTTTGTATTGGAGGATTGCAATCCGAGCAAATATCCGTTAAAAGCAAAGCTATAACTCACAAATGATGTGGAAGAAAGCTTAGTGGATCCGAAGGAGTATATGCGTATCATTGGGTGTCTTAGGTACTTTACGCACACTCGACCCAATATCTCTTACGTAGTTGGCATAGTGAGTCGATACATGGAGCAACCTACCACTCTATACCAACAGGTAGTAAAACACATTCTTCATTACGTGAAGGGAATGCCGAGCTATGAGATTCAGTTAAGAAGAGAACGAGAAATTGAAGAATTCGTTGGTTTTACTAATAGCGACCTAACCGATGACATAGACGACACAAAAAACACTATAGGGATGGTGTTTCATCTCAACGGAATCTAATCACTTGGCAATCTCAGAAGCAACGAACATTTGCTTTATCTTCATGTGAGGCGAAGTTTATGGCAGCTACTACAACGTTGTGTCAAGGACTTTGGTTGAAAAGCATGTTGAGCGAGGTGCTCGGATGCGAGTCAAGGCCGGTAATCCTCTATATCAACAACAAGTCTGCAATAACATTATTGAAAAACCCGGTGTTTCATGGACACAACAAATACATCGACACTCAGTTCCACTTCATCCGTGAATGTGTTGAGAACTGACAGATTGTCGTAGAAATCGTAAACATCAATGAGCAACGTGAGGACATTCTCACCAAGGCGCTAGTAAGAGTCAAATTGGCGAAGATGCGAGAGATGCTCGACGTGAAGAATCTCGAATTAAATCATGTTTACGGGGAGATTGTGAGTCTAAGCATTGATTCTCAACAAATTTGAAAATTATTGGTCTTTATTATCATTTATGCAATTATAGTTTATTTAATTATTAATGGGTGTTGGGTTGTAAGTATAAGTAGTTTAAGGTTTCTAAATTAATTTATAAAAGAGTTATTTATAAAGGTTGAAATACAACACTCAAACTCCTAAAATTTTCCCTCTTCAACATATATATAATTGTTCTTCGCAATTTTTTTACTTATTTTTCTTTTATCATAATTGTTCTTAAAAGATCTGATAATCCGAATCAACATTATTTACATGTCATTTATAAATAAAAGTTCTATGCTATTAATTTAACTATCGAATTTCAACGAATTTAGAGTTTTAACTGTCGATTATTTGAAATTAAGTAGTTAAAATCTTTAATTCGCTAAAATTCGATATTTAAATTAGTAACATAAATATTTTATTTATTTATATATAAATGCTAAATGAATAATAAATTAAAAACGTTTAAAACCATAATTATTTTATATAACTTTAACAAGATGCGTAAAATTAGATTTTGAGGTTTAAAAAATATTTCTGTCTCAATCTGACCTCGAATATCAGTCCCAATTTGATATTCTAAATAGATTAATATGGTAATTACGTGTTTTATTTTAGTGTATGAATCATATATTTACGAAGGAAGGATGCATTATGACAAGTAATGAAAGCGACTACTCATCTTCTTATTTCTTAGTTACTATTATGACAAGTTATGCATTATGATAAGTATTCTCACAATTATAGTATCATATATTTTTATTCTTTTTTCAGAAATAAAAGCCCAAAATTTTAAATAAAAGAGACGTTCAAACCAAACTAACAATAAAGTCCAAATAGAAAAAATAAGACATGAGTCATCACATAACCTCCAAAAATAAATCACGTGGGAACATTTATTATTGTACTGTATATATATAATTCAAATATAAATATATATATTTTCTTAATTTAAAAAATTGACATAATTTACTTTATTTTAAACATTTTTAATAAAAAAATAACTACAATTAATTCAAATAAATATTTTGAAACTAGCTAGATCTCAAAGTTTATTTAAAACATTTAAATTATATGAGGTGGGTTGTTGTGTTAGTCCTATAATTTAGTCACAATTTTATTTTTATCCATTCTATAAATTTTTAGACCAAAATTATAAATAAATATTCTCACTCACATTAAAATATAATATAAAAACTTTGTAATTGCTAAATAATATTATTAATAACATTAATACACAAAAATATTCAACATCAATTTTATTTTTTTAAACCGGATGTCTGAACTCATGGATTAATTTTTAAATATTTATACTTTAGAGGTGCTTTCTCAATTTAATGTTTTCAATGATTCTAATTTGGAAACATTTCTTGTGGATTCCGAATCTAAGTTTTAATAAGAAATTATTCATAAATTTTTAAAAACAATTTTAATCAACAAATATCTTAATTTGTATGTGACTGTAAATTTAGAAATTATATATAAATTCATAAATAGGTTAAGGTTTTCTCAAACATAAGCCCATAATCAAATCATGTAAATAATATTTTTAAACGGGCCTATATACATTAAATAAAAGCCCTGTTCAGTGAGGTAAGTTCTTTTTAATACTTTTAACAATGTGGCCCAAAGACCCAAAATGAGAAATAGCCCATTTAACAATCCAATTTGCAACACAATCAGTCTTTTTTTTTTCTCGATTTAAAAACAATTACTCAATTTTTTCTAATCAAGTCAAATAAGAATGTCCTATTAAAATTAAAATTGAGAATTTATTCTATCCAAATCCAAATCCGAGAATTTATATAAAATTGTTATATATTATTATTATATATATATATATATTTTATGTAGACAATTTTAAAAATTTAAAAATTTAAATATAAAATTAATTAAAAAATAATAATAAGTATATAATATTATAAAAAAAAATATATTTACTAAATTAATTATATTAATTAATTTATTTGAATAAATAAATTTTCTTTTATAATTTATAAATATAATTTTTATCCTTAATGTAAAATAGTATAAAATAGTAAAAACAAAATTATTTATAAACTTGTAAAATCGTAAAATATAATTATAAATGGTAAGAGTTTACTTTAAGAGTTACTTAAAATCATACTCGTCAACCTTACTTGAAATTGTAAAATCATAAAATTTTAAGATTTTAAGAGACAACTCGATATTTTAACAACATATCAATCAGCGACGCTAATAAGGATGACAATTATAATCTGTTCCGCGGTATTAAATTCGAATTATTCCGTTTGGAGCATTTTTTTGTTTGACCGGTGGTTAATCGATGTTGGGGCGAAGATGATATTTGTGTCACCTGTTTCGATTCTACTAAATAAATAAATAAAGACAATTAAATATATGACATCAATAATATATTTATTTATTATTCATATTTTATAAGAGTTTTTAATTTAATTTTTATAATAATATGAATTTTTAATATATTGCAATATATTATATAAAATATCATTTTATTTTAAAATAATTAATTTTAAAAAATATAGTAGATTATAAACATTATCCCACATAAATTACTCTAAAACCAAACAAAATAGGAATTAGTATAATAAATTGTTTTTTTGACATCAAATTAAGTAATAATTAGCTATTAAAATCGAGAATTTATGTTCTAAAGATTGAGAATTTATATAAAATCTTTTTCAGTTCTAAACTCGTGTAATCTAAAATTTATTTTAAACCGCTAGAGTTTAATTTTAAAAAAAAGTTATATATTATTATTATTATTATTATTATTTATATCACTAGTAAAAATGGGCCTTTTACCGAAAGAAAAATTTGTCGGTAAAGGCCCTATATCTGTCGGTAAAGGTTCTTTACCGATAAGTCATTAAACCGTCAGCATCTGTCGGCATTGCTCTTGTCGGTAAAGGTGTAAACGCCTTAACCGATAGATTGTAAAACTGTCGGTAGAACATATACCGAGAGATTTATATATATCTTTCGGAATATCCTTTTTCGATAGATATATGGTTAGATTTATCGGTATTATTTTTCAGATAAATAGCGAAAGATTTATTGAAATATTTCGGAAATGACTTTACCGAAAGAGGTATGGAAAATCTTTCGGTAACAACTTTACCAAAAGTTGCCAATAAATCTTTCGATATTATCTATACCGACAGATATATCGCTTATCGACAAATAAATTCAAATCTGTCGATATTGGGTTTTACCGACAACTTTGTATAATCTATCGGTATTGGGCTTTATTGACAGATTTATATCGGAATTATATATACATGATTTTTTTTGATAGATTCCTTGATATCTTTTGGCATTCCCTCTTTATAGATTTTTAATTATTTTATTTATTTTTTTGCATAATCTTAACTTGTTAATTATCAGCCAAACCAAAAAATAAAATAGAATCATTAACAAAAAAAATCATTACATTTCCAAAATTCTTAATCCAATACGAAATATAGTATACTAATCCAAAAATGTACTTACTCCAAACACGATAAACTGAACCACATCCAAAAAGTACTTACTCTAAACACGATAAACTAATCCATGACATCCAAAAAGTACATAGTGCATGAAAAAATATTTACTGAAATGTACTAACTAGAGGGTGGTGGTAGGGGTGGTGGTTGATTCGGTAACTATGATTATATATATGCAATTTTTCATTTAGATTCCTCCAATTCAACTTGCATTCTGTCGCCGTTACTTTCGAGTTCATTGACCTGCGTCCGGAGCTGTTGGTTCTCATCCCTTAACGACGACCCTCCACATTGAGATTTGTTTCCCCTCTGCCGATCCCCGTGAAAATGCGTCTGCCGCATGCATGACCCCTATACCCATCACCGTCCCGTGTCGTTGGGGCCCAAACACTCTTTCGGTCACTTTGAAGTCGGAGATATCGGGCGTGTTGTTAATCACTTGTTCCATCTCCAGCTGCACATTTCAAAGCTTCATTGTATAAGATGTATAGTCTATTAAATTTTCTATTAAACTTATTTATTAACTTACGATCTTCTATTGTGACATTGGGTTCAGTGTCGGGGTTGGGTTGTCTTTGGTGGGTCTCGGAGTTTGAGTCTTTCTGAACCTCTCTATGATAGTTGGTGGACGCCCGATTTCAACCGTCTGTTCAAATAATTTAGTGTTCATCAGTAAATTAGTTAAATTATTTATAATAGGTAAAATTAAATAATGTACATACCAATTCTTCTTCTACGCGCAAAAATTGTTTACTGCCTGTATGGTGCGAAAACTTCACTTGTTTTCTGTTGCCAATATTGATAGAGCTTTTTTCCTACATTTAAAATAAAAATGAATTTAGAACTAGTGTCGTTAGTACATATTTTAATTCTGAAATTATACGTACCTTGAAATTCTCGGTGAAGAAGTGTTGTCTATAGAGGAACTCCCAATCTGCTGGATCATAACATGGTGGTGGATGCGCAAGCACGACCGCCTCATATCCGTTATGAATCCGGACGTAATCCTGACTCAAACGGAGTGCCAGTTATCCCATATTTGTTTGGCGTGTGCCATCCCGACCTCTCTAAACATATCTAGAGACATATATGTATTCTCAAATGGATCCTGAAAAATAAAACCATCAAATGTTATAAAAACTTCATTTTAATGTTAATTAAAGTTCAATTTCTTACCGTCATAGAACGCCACAGTGAATCGAGTTGGTCGATACTCAAAGCTCTCCACTTTAATTGGCGATACGAGATGAGTTGAGGGCCCCGCACCATCGACCCCACATGCCAAGACCACATACGCCTCACATCACAATCTGGCCTCCCATCCATGTCTCTGAAAGTCAGTTGCACTTTAGATCCTTGAGCCTTTTTAGCAAGCTCGATATTCTTGTTCCGACCTTGTCTACGCGTGGAGGAAGAACCTGTAAAAGAAGTAAATTAATATTATTAGGTCAAAAACATTATAAACAATAAATATTTATAAAAATTTATCGATACCAGCAGTGTCCGTTGTAGACTGGTCATCCTCATTATGCTCCTGCTCATGCTCAGCCTCCTCATCCTCCTGATTTTACTCTTAATGAAATCATCAACATCCTCCTCCTCTTGTGGCTGGTTTGATATGAAAGAAGATATTGGGACAAGATTTAACACCGAGCCCCCCTGAAGGCAACACCGAGTCCCCTGAATGCTCTCCCTAGCTCCCTATAGATCCCCCTCGGGTCGTAAGGTCGCCTACCTGTGAAATCAGCCCCTTGAATGTCTTGATGAGTTTTCTTGGCGACATTGTACGTACCTGTTAACAAAGATAGCACGAGAATATTTGTTAGTATGAAATCAATATGATGTGAAGTTTAAGGTAAAACACAAATCTATTCTTAACTAGATATTTGTAAAACGTGGATTTATTTTTGTCATAATCTTCCAACCGGGTCGTGATGCCATATCAGGGGCGTATAATACTTGTTTTGCTTGATTCGCCAAAATATAAGGTTCCTGCATTTGGGGTTTTTAAAAGTCGGTTGACATTTATACTTTTGAATCCATATTTATCCACTTTCACTCCACGTTCCCCAGAATGTGCATCAAACCACTAACACTTGAAGATGACAAACCGTCTGTGATAAAAGTATTGTACTTGGGTTATGTCCGTTAAAACTCTGTAGTATGATAGAGTATCTGATCCATTGTTGCCTACAACAACAACTCCACTATTTTGAGTGGTTAAACCTTCGTCATGTTTTTCTGTATAGAATTTGTATCCGTTTATTTTACACCAAACAAAACTACATGAGTACATAGTTGTATCGGAGCTTAAGATTTTAAGGTCTCTTGATATATCGCTATCGTCTGTTAATTGAGTGACCTATATACGTAAATTAAGACTCAAGTTAAATTATTCGTAAATTGTAGAATCAATTTAAAGTTATCAGATATGCATGGTTCTGATATTTACTCATTCTATGCTTAAAATAGCTAGCATACGTTGGGGGAATTTCTCCACGGGACTCTATGTTATTGCAATTCTACACATACTCACTGAACGTGTGTTCACAATATTAATTCTAAAATCATATCTTTAATGCTAATAATTTGTACTAACATAGAAATATGAAATCATACATGTAAAATGGTTCTGATTTAGGGCATTTTTTCAAGATGCATGAATGAGTCATATCTCGATCGCAATAATCCAAGTTGTATATTGTTCCGTTGGATAGTTCTTCCAATGATAAAAATACTAAGAGACCCGTGATTGAACTTAGTTTAGGAGTATTTCCATGTACTTGGCACATAGACAAATACTTTCATTCACAAGATATGTCTCACTTATTGAGCCTTCTAGGTGATTTTTATTCCGCAAATATCTTTTCATTGTACCCATGTATTGTTTTATCGGATACATCCATCGAAACTGGACAGAACCCCTTAGTATAACCTCAAATGACAAGTGTATCGGGAGATGCATCATGATGTCGAACAACGATGGTGGAAAAATCATTTCCAATTTGCATAGTGTCGTCACAATATCCAAGTACAATTGTTCTAGGTCCGATTCACTCAACACTTTGGAGCACAACAAACGAAAGAACTGAGACAAATTTACTATAGCAACATATACAATATCTGGAAGCAATTCACGTGTTGCTAGAGGAATAAGGTATTCTAATAAAATATGTCAATCATGACTCTTTAATTCCGTAATATTCTTATCTTGTAAATTTACACAACCTCCAATGTTTGAGCAAAAACCATCAGACAACTTAAGACCCTTCAGAACTTATAAAGACGTTGTTTATTCTCAAAGGACAAAGTGAAAAGGGCTTTTGGATAATGAATTACTCATTCGACATCTATAGGATGTAACCGATGTTTTATGTTCAAGAGTTGTAAATCTTTTTGGGCTTTAGGACCATCCTTAGTCTTCTCTTTCACATTCATCATTGTTCCCAACACGCTATCATAAATTTTTTTCTCAATATGCATCACATTCAAATTATTTCTCAATAATAATGATATCCAATAAGGCAAATTGAATAAAATGCTAAGTTTGTTCCAATTGTTTCCCCGTGTTTCATGATATATCTTGGTTTCTTTATTTGATTTGTAGTTAGAATGGTGTCTTCTAGGTCTCGTGCTTGCTCGTAAATTTCTTGTCCTTTAAACATTTTTTAGGGCTCTCTATAATCTGTTCGACCATCAAACGACTCTTTATCCCTCATGTATTTGTGGTTTAGTGGAAGGAAACGTCGGTGACCCATGTAACATTCTTTCTGCCAATTAACCAATCGAAGAGATATAGTGTCTTTGTTACAACAAGGACAAACGAGTTTCCCTTTTGTACTCCACCCTGAAAAATTTGCGTACGCTAGAAAGTCGTTAATGGTTCATAGCAACGCTGCCCGCATATTAAAGTATTGCGAGATGTGTGCATCAAACGTTCTCACACCACTATGCCATAGTTCAGTCAACTCTTTGATCAATGCATGTAGAAATATGTCCATTGCATCTCCTGGACTCTTTGGACTTGAAATTAACATAGATAGAATGAAATTGCTAGAATCCATGCAAAGAGTGGGTGACACGTTATAAGGAATTAGAATAACCGGCCAAATACTGTATGACTTTTTCCCATTTGCAAAGGGTTGTAACCCATCGCTTGATAAACCAAGTCTCACACTACGGGAGTCCGACGCGAAGTCCTTATACCTCTCATCAAACGTTTTCCAAGTGTATGAATCAGTTAGATGTCTCAACATATCACTTTCAATTCTTACTTCCTTGTGCCATCTCATCATTGGAGCGGTCTTAGAGCACATGTATATCCTCTATAATCTTGGTATTAGAGGAAAATATCTTAACACCTTAGTGAATTTTCCATTTTTCTTCTTCTAAACTACGGCACTTGTTTGGTCAACTTTCCATCTAGAAAGCCACAAACTCTGCAAAACTCCAAATTTTTGTCGTTATTCCAAAATAGCATACAATTGTTCTTGCATGCATCTATCTTCTCATAATTAAGCCCAATATCTGTAATGAACTTCTTACATTCGTAGTATAAATTTGGCAATTTAACGTCAATTGGTAATATGTCCTCTTTAAGTAGACGCAACAACATATTGAATGAAGCATTTGTCCATTGATCGACGTTCTTTATGTGGAGAAGTTTCAATAGTGCTGATGATTTGTTATTCGTGCACCTTCATATAAAGGTATTTTAGAATCATCAAACAATTTATAGAATCTATGCGCATCCTCGATTGGTTCATCATTGCTCGAGCCAGCATCAACGTTTCTTGGGCCAGCATTAACGTTGGAGAACATATCGTGTATAAAATCTTGCCTATATTGTTCTTCATTGACTGTATTATTCAAGTTCGGTGAAGTACTTGTGACTTCCGATATCACGTCATTATCATCATTATCATAAACCACGTTAGTAGTACTCCTCTTTTCTTCATGACAATACCATAATTCATAATTCACATTTATTCCATAAACGATGAGGTGAATCTTTATATCGACTATATCCATTAAAGTCGTGTTCAAACATTTCACGCAAGGACATTTCACTTTATGTCGTCCTGTACTACTCACTGCAAAATGTAGGAAGTGGTCAACTCCTTCCTCATATTTTTGATGATCTCGACGTAAGCTCATACAAGTTTTGTCGGGTACTTCCATTAGATGTGTTTTCTTTAACCTAAATTATTATGTATCAATCGCAGATTAAATCTTCTTTGTATCAGGCTTAAACTTGTAATTCAAATCAAATTTATATACTTATAACTATCTATAACTTAATACTAATTTCACCAAATTTCACAATACATATTCATTCATACTAATTTCAGGTTTAATGTCACAATGAAAACCAGTCAACAAAGATTACAAACTAATTTCACCAAGTTTCAGCCAAATTTCACAATAACTTCATATTAATTTCACAAATTTCTGCCAATTAAACTAATTTCACCAAATTTCAGACAAATTTCACAATAACTTCATATTAATTTCAGAATTTTTCAGTCAATTGAACTAATAATCCTCATTACAATATTACATACTAATTTATACTAATTCCAAGTTCAATATCACAATGAAAATCACTCAACAATGATTTCAAACTAATTTCACCAAATTTCAGCCTAATTTCACAATAACTTCATACTAATTTAACAAATTCAGCCAATTGAACTAATAATTCTAATTACAATATCACAATACATACATATTAATTCATACTAACTAGTAATGATTTATCACAATGAAATTCTAAATATATAAATTAGAGATACTAACCTATAAATTTGAAGACCAAAGTTTATGAATTCCAAAAAATTGTGGAATAAATCTATAAACAAAAGAAGAAAGCAAGAATTAATGGCTATAACTATATAAACGAAAGAAAGAAAGAAATAAATAAAGAAAGAAAGAGAGAGATCTATTTACATGAAGCACTGATCGGCGAACTGATCGGAGAAAGAGAGGAGAGCAGCGACCAATGTCGGATTCAATAAATAAAGGGAGGAGAGCGGTGGCCGGCGTCAGAGTCAACGGAGAAAGAGCGGCGACGGAGGGTTTCGGCGAAGAGGCAGAGATAGAGAGAGAGAGAGAGCACGGGAGGGTTTCTGCCCAATTCACGATTTAAAGAATCAATACCGAAAGTTTTAGGTAAAACATTCCGTATTAATCATAAATTATTGGGCGACGGTTTTGCCTAAATCTTTCGGCTTTGGCCGTGACCAAAACTGAAAGATATAGTCTATATCTTTCGGTATTTGATCTTTTCAATTTATTATTTTATCTTGATGTAAGCATTATTATATTTTATCCTTAAAAACCTAATGACAATCCTACTTAGAAATTAAACACAAACCCCACACATACAAATATAAAACATATACTTACTCATTCTAAGTATAATCACTCATTTGATATGTTCGGACAAAAAGGGGAAAGAAATTAGGGTAGAGTGACCAAAACCAAAAACTTTAATGTAAATATTTCGGTATCTACTACATTAGTCGGAAGATATACATAAATATTTTGGCTTTGTACTTAAATAACCAAGAAAAACAAACTACTGGGAAATGGGCAAAATCGAAAGATGTAGTCTATATCTTTCGATTTTACCCTTCAAAACTGAAAGATATAAAGTAAATCTTTTGGTATTTGCCTTTTCAAATTTATTAATTTTACTGGATTGAAGCATGATTATATTTTATCCTTAAAACCTAATCACAATCCTATACTTAAAAATTAAACACAAATCCCTACACATAAAAATATAAAACTTAATCATTCATTCTAAGTATAATCAAGCACAAACCTTATATATTCATCTTTATATAATCAAACACAAATCTATACTTGGAACAATTATCACAATTGATATGTTTGGACAATTAAACAAGATTCATGTACTTAAAAACCAAAACACAAATTGGAAAATGGTGTGGAAATTAGGGAAGAGAGTGACCAAAACCGAAAGATATACACTAAATCTTTTGGTATTTGGTGTTAAAACCGAAAGATATACTTAAATCTTTCGGGTTTGGCCTTCAATAACAACAAAAAAACAACTACTGGAAAGTGGGCAAAACCGAAAGATTTATATAATTCTTTCGGCTTTACCCTTGAATACCGAAAGATTTCCCCCATATCTTTCAGTATTTGACCTTTTTAAAATTTATTATTTTAAACATTTGAAGCATGATTATATTTTATCCTTAAAACCTAATCACAATCCTATACTTAGAAATTAAACACAAACCCCTACACATAAAAATATAAAACATAATCATTCATTCTAAGTATAATCAAACACAAACTTTATATTCATCTTTATATAATCACACAAACCTATACTTGTCACTTTAATCAAATCCCTATACTTGAAACAATTATCACAATTGATATGTTTGGACAATTAAATAAGATTCATTTACTTAGAAACCAAAACACCAATTGGAAAATGGTGTGGAAATTAGGGAAGAGAGTGACCAAAACCGAAAGATATACACTAAATCTTTTGGTATTTGGTGTTAAAACCGAAAGATATACTTGTGACTTTAATCAAACCCCATAATTTGAATATTGGCTCACAGTTGATATGATTGGACAATAAAACAAGATTCATGTACTTAGAAACTAAAACACCAATTGGAAAAGAGGAAATAAATTAGTTAAGAGTGACACCGAGAGATTTAATATGAATCTTTTGGTATTCTTTGGCAAATCCGAAAGATATACCTAAATTTTTCGGTATATCCCTTAAATAACCCTAAAAATCAAGTGTTGGGAAGTGGGCAAACCCGAAAGATTTAGAATATATCTTTCGGTATATCCTTTAAAGAAAACCAACACTTAACCGTTTTCTGAATTTTCTTAAATGGATCAAAACCGAAAGATATGGTCTATATCTTTCGAAATATCCCTTAAAGAAACCAAACACTTAGCCGTTTTTATAATTCTTTTGAAAGGGATCAAAACCGAAAGATATAGACCATATCTTTTGGTATACCCCTTAAAGAAAACTAAACACTTATCAATTTTCTGAATTTTTTTTGGAAGGGATCAAAACCGAAAGATATAGACCATATCTTTCGGTAAATCCCTTAAAGAAAACTCAACACTTAGCCTTTTTTCTGAATTTTTTTGGAGGGGATCAAAGTCGAAAGATATAGACCATATCTTTTGGTATATCCCTTAAAGAAAACTCCACACTTATCCATTTTTCTGATTTTTTAGAAGGGATCAAAGCCGAAAGATATAGTCTACATTTTGCGGTATTGTTTCTAAATACCAAAAGAGATGTAGAGACTATCAACTTTTTCTCTCATTCGCGACAGGTTTGTTCCTTTCGGCACCTATACCGACATATATATAAATCCGAAAACCCCATTTTTTACTAGTTATATATATATATATAATTAAGTAATTTGATAGGATTAGTGTAATCAATAGAGACAGGGTCTAACTATTTATAAACACCGTTTTCCCCCGGTCAATGTCCCGTTCCATAGCTTATCACGCGTTTGTGAGACACGTGGAAATATGAAAGGACTACCGCGAGGCAGCTCGAGGTTCAATGATTTCAACCTTGGTTTGCATTCCAGACATCTTTTAAAATGAAACATTTAATTTTTTTAAAAGATTTTGAAAATACATAGAGCGGTAAGAAATTAATTATGTAAAATAATTAATCTTTTGTTCAAACATTAATAATCTAGGAGGCTGAATAACAATTTAACCTGGCCTAATTTAAATCAATTAAACATAATCAATTTAAAGATTATTCATTTGAAAATCAGAGTCGCCAAGAGATTTTATGAAAATTAATAAAATGATACGTGTACAAATGTATTTATACCAGAGTTTCTGAAAAAGTGGTTCGTTGTCTGTTTACGCTCGGGAAACGGCTTTCGCTCTATGTCCTCTGCGCCCGCCTAAGGATGATTTTCAAAATCCTTATAAAATAAACAAATTCTGGCTTCTATAAATCTAATTATAACATTTCTTATCTTTAATTAGTAGTCCCGGGGTCCTAAATGAGGATAAACTTTAAACAATTGTACAAAATCATTTAAAGGAGGTGTGTTGCGTTGGGGTTCAGATTTAATAAAACTTGAAAATATCAGAAAAAGATGTTAGAGAGTATAATCAAACAAGACCTAGCAAAAGAAAATTGCTTTGGGAAACATCCCAGAGAATCTTGAGAGTTACTTGATTACATTGAGAATGCCATTTTTTAGAAAATGGGGGTTTGGTTCCAGAATAGTTTTGGGTTTTTTGAAAATTGGAACCAAACGGGCCTAAGGATTAAACCCTAGGTTCGAGTCCGATCTTGTCAATTTGGGCTTAGTAAGGTTTGAGATGTTTAATTTTGAGTAAGGGTTCGGACTTAGGCCTAGGGCTATAACGGTCTTAGGCTAAGTGGGGGTTTAATCATAGGTTAGGGCTAGGGTTTAGCCTAGGCTAAAATGAGGCTAGGCTTAGTTATTAGTCATAGGTTAGGTGTCAAGGTCAATCCTAGGTCAAGTGGCAAGGTTTGTCCTAGGTTAATTTGGTCTAGGCTAGTTTTGTCGGCCCTAAGCCAACTCTCTCGGTTGGGCGACACAGTTCTATGCGATTTCCCCGGTCGGGCGACTCGGTCGTGGGCGGTTTCCTTGGTCGGGCGGATAACTCTCTGGCTCGGTCGTGGGCGGTTTCCTCGGTCGGGCGGCATGGTCCTGGGTGGTTTCCTCGGTTGGGCGTCTCGGTCGTGGCTTGTTTTTCTCGGTCGTAAGGCAAAATTCCAGGACCAAGTGTTCTTGTTTTGGTCCGAAACTTCAGAAGGCCATAACTTTTGATTGGGATGTCCAAATCACAATCCGTAAGTTGTTGTAGGTTCATATGATCATGAAGAACAAAAGCCCTAACATAAATCACGATTTTGAAAATCATAAGGGGATCAATTTTAAAACACCATTTCTAGGTCAAATTTTGGGATCTTTTAAATTAGACCAATTCAAGGCCTGATTTTTGTTTCATTAGCTTTTAAATGATGAATATAGTTAACCCATACCAAAACAAGAACATCATTACATCATTAAAATAGTTTTTGAAGATTGAATTAAAATCTAACTTTTTTAAAAATGAAATTTGATCAAACATGACCAAAAGGGTGAAACAATTACTTGAAATTCATCCTTATATGTTAAGAATCATGTATAGCTACTAATTGAATCAACAAATCCAACTTAGAAGCAAGAACATGAAATTTCAAAAATCCAGTTTTTTAACCTTTTTTTCCAAAATTTCAATTTGATCAAACATGATCAAAACATGATTACAGTTATATAGAAATCATCCAATCATGTATACAAACATGTAATACAAATAATTAAACCAATAAAATCATATTAAAAGCAAGAACACAAAATTTTAAAATTTAAATTTTCAAGCTTTTTTTCTCAAATTTCAATTTTGATCAAACATGATCAAAACTTGATTACAGTTGTTTGGAAATGATTCAAACATGTTTATAAACATTTATAGCAACAATTTGGACCAACAAATCCAGATTTAAACCAAGAACACAACATTTCAAAAAATCCAATTTTCAAACTGATTTTTGCAAAATTTTGTTCTAGGTTGATTTGATTAGTTTTCTTTCAACAAAAAGCTTACACGTGATATATATAATGATTCTCTACAAAGAAATCACACAATCAAGCATAAGAACACGACCAAAGTGATCAAATAAGAAAATTTGAAGAAATTCAAAAATTTGAATTACAAATCGAAAATCAAAGCTTCTGTAATCATACCAATAGCTGGAAAACGTTCCTGGACAGTATTGAAGTGATCCAGAAGCCTGGATCGAAGCTTGGCTCACCGGAGAAAGTTATGTAGAAACCTGTTCTTGGCCGGAAATTGCAGGTCTTCGATTGAGGCGATTTGATATGTAATTTGTAGTTATTGTTTGATGGATTGATATTAGGATGGTAGGGGAGTATTTATAGGGTGGATAGGTCGGCTATAGAAGGCTAATTCTACTTGATTTTGATCGCCGGCGTTCTTATCCCTAAAATCTTATCCGGAAGCTGGTAGCCTTATCCCGGGGAAGATAAAGCTTCTAGATAAGGGGGAAACGTAGGCGCTGATGAGGGGATCACGTGGGAGAAAAAATCAACGGATTTGATCGCCTGTAGCCGAAGTTAGAGCTTCTGGAAGGTTTGACGTCGACGATGATTGCGAATCCGGCGACCCTGCATCCAACGAAGAATATGAACAAAACAACGTCGTTTTGAGTAACGAAACGCCGAGTTCCGTCTGGTTCCGTTAGCGGTCAGCCTGTTTGACTAACGGGGTTAGTCTGTCCCGTTAGTTGATCCGGTGCGGGCGCGCGCGCGTGGTTCTGCTACAGCTGGATTTTTGGCGCGCTTTAGCTGTCGGATGAGATCTGGGAGCTCATCTGATGGTTCAGGATCCTACTGAAAAGTTTAAACATAAAATCAGCCACACAGGATTATGCAATTTTAATTTTATTTAAAAGGATATTAAAAATCGAATTTAATTCATTTTAAATCCATTTTTTCACCAAAAATTTTACAAAAAATATTTCTAGATTCATAATAACAATTATGATCATTTTTTATTTTTTTGGGAATTTTGGGGTATTATATTTAATTGGTTTAAGTCATGAATTAAACATTAATCATGAATAAATCCTAATTAAATATTTTTAACCCCATCCTTATTTTTGGAAGGGGTCTAATTTGGGTAAAATATATACAAATATTTTATCCTCAAATTATTTTTGGAATTTTGGAAAGTTTTCTTAATTAAGGTTTAATTATCACAATAATTAATCCTTAATTAGGTTTTAATTCCTTCTTTTAAATTATTTTGAATATAAAAGTCCAATACACTATTTTAATATTATTAAATATAATAATATTATTTTGCAAATAGGGTAAGTCAAAATTTCATGTTTACACTATTGATAACAACTTCGGACAAACGGATTGATAGAAATCCTGTTGGGGATTAATATCTCTTTTTATTTTTCGCAAACCTTCACAAACACTTGAAACGATTCAAGTGCGGAATTATTTGTTTGGGTTTGAAGCCTTGAACCAATGAAATAATGAAAAATAGAGGGAAAGAACACAACAATATGTTTATGGATGTTCGAAGCTAACTCTCCTACGTCACCCCTTCTTTCAACAACCAGAAAGATTTCAGTAAACTTCTTGAATCAAATACAGTTCACTGAATATCTAACACTCTTTTTGATGATGTTAAAACCATACAATCTTAAATAAAGCATTGTAAATACCCATCAAATACGATCAAAAGGATTCAAAAAAATATCCTAACATAAGTTAAAAAACCAACACACGTTTTTAAATCCCCAACATAAGTTAAAAACCAACACAAGTTTTAAAATCATAAGTTTTAAAATGAGATAAGCAAAGAAAGAGATATATTGTCCTTCCCTTTATACGTTTGCATCTTCATCTTCTACATCCAAAGAGTTGCCAGTTATGAGGTTGAGATAGCGAGTGGCACCTCCTCGGCCGCCTCCACTAGCAGCTCCACTAGTAGCTCCACCTCTGGAACTGCCTCCTCTTGAGCTACCTTCCCCCATTTTAACATTATCAACAACAGCAACAGGGAGTTCAACACGAGTTCTTTCTTTAATGAGATTGGCTTCAGCCATTTCAATCGCTTGAATGAACCTAGCAAGAGAATCAGTTTGCTCCATTCGTTCTGCTTCGACTCTACCCATTGATTTGGTCATTTCCACCATTTGAGCTTGAAGGAGATCCTGTTAGGATCTAGGTAGCCGCTGGAGGACCGGGGGTTGGACCGGTTAGCGGTTCTCACTCGAAGGGTGGTGGTTAATCCGGTTAGAGATTAACACCGGGGTTTCAATACTACACAACCTGTCACAAACCCTTGAACTAGGTTCAAGCGCGGAAGAGGTTTGCTTTCAGGTTGAAGCGGCACACTTGTATAATAGGCAGAACCGGTTTCGGATGATGAGGGTTTAGAAATTGATGGGTCGGTTTCGGTAACCTGGTGATTCGGCTTGGATAGAGTTAAGTCGGTTATAGTGGTATGGATCGGTTAGATAATGGAACCAGCAGAAAGTAAATGACAAAACAGATTTTATGGATGTTCGGAGATAAAACTCCTACGTCACCCCTTCCTCTCGAAACCGCGAGAAGGATATTCACTAAGGAATACAAGTACAATCCGATCGAGACTTATTTCCTGCTCGATGACACCCTTACAATTTACACCGAAATTGTAAAACACACACTTTAACTTTTGCACTTAGGCTTTCTTAGAACAACACAGTCTTATCACTTGTAGAGTAAATGCTCTTAGAATTTCTCACTTGTCTCACTGTATGTCGCTTATCCCTTGTGTCACACCTTTACTCTTCTTCAACTGCCCCTTTTATAGGTGAAATATTCCAACGGTCATATTTCACTACTTTGAATCTGATTGGCTGAGCAGGGGTGCAGAGGTTCAGTGATTCAGTGATTCAGACCCTACGGTCATCTTTTCAGACCTGACGGTCAACCTCAGACTTGTCGGTCAATCTCAGACCTGGAAGTCTGTTCTTCCGGTATGTAAGACAAACCTGCTAGGTTTGTCTTTTACTCAATGTAGACACTGTCTGTTAGACAGTTGTCTGTACTTGGAAGATCTCCTTTTTGACTTATCCCGAAGTGGAAAGATCTTGTAGGACTGTTTTCTGCAGCCTGCAGACTTTCCTCAGACTTGTATGAATATGGAAGTGTTCAGTATGTTCCTTTGGTATCATTCTCAACAGATACCCGAATTGTCTTCTTGTACTGGTCGGTCATTCGACTTAACCGGATGGCTTCCGGTATGGGTGATATAACCGGACTTCTTCAGGTTATTCCTCTGCCTTGTGGCTGGTCGGCTGTCTGATGTTTCCGGTTTTAAGCTTTGGCTGATCCTTTCTTTGTGCGGTTATATTCCAAGTGTTCCTGGTCGGTTTAATGACTTGACCGGCTAGTTTGCTTTAGCCGGTTCTTTTGTTTGTCCGGTCCGGTTCCTTGTTCCTGCATGGAATATTTATTAAAGTTAGGTTTATGTGAACCAGTCTAATTTTATCTAACAGATCCATTGAATTTACTATGACCTGATGAAGTTCCAAGTTGAAGGCCTTTATCTCAGCATGTTGTTTGGTTTGAGTACTAATGACACTTTTCTCAAATTTGTTTTGCTTGAAGTTTGCTATGTTAAGTTCATATGTGTTTCAGTGCATGGTCATCTCCAATTCTTTCTGAATAGCGAGGAAGGAAGACATCTCTTTCCGACTAATCATTGTGCCCTTTTCAAGATTTACTAACTTGGACTACATATCCTCCAAATTTAGATTGATGGAACTTATTGCATCCATCAAAATACGGAATTTTGCATCTCCATGAAGCGCCTCTTCGGGAGAGCGAGTAGCTGAGGACACTAAATGAGAATGATCAGGAGCAGTCTGAATTGGACTCACATGCATGTTTACTTGTAAAGAACACTCGGGTTCTTCATCCTTGGAATGTGAAGAGGAGGACTTAGACGCATCCTTGGATTTGTGTTCTTCATTTATAATATCAGCACAAACTTGTCGAATTCCTCCTGAAATGTTGTCAGAATGCAGAGGAAGTTTATTAACATACTCGTCAATGTTTGTAGCCGTAATGATGGGAGATGATCGAGGAATAGGAGAACGCAGAATGAAGCATTCTTCCAAAGGAATACCATATGAAGAATCTTCCTTAGCATCTTATTCCTCCTCAGCAGAAGAGGGAATTTCCTCGAGATCAGCTTCCTTCAAAGGTTCCCCCTTTGATTCTGAATTCGGAGACTTATTAGCAATATTTGCTGATTCATCTTCTTCCACTAAAGGCTCATTTTCAACAATAACAGTAGGTCCACTACAGGTGTCTCCTTCGGTTGAGAATCAGATAAACGAGCTTCAACAACAACTTCTTCTTCTTCTTCTACCACTTTTTCAGCTTGACCCACAAAGCACGGGTCTGATCAATAGTCTACAGGGAAGATAAACATGTCTCTTCAAAAGAAGTATTTGCCAATTCAACCATATGGGAAGCAACCTGCTCATCTTATTCTATTTCAGACTAATTAACATAAAAAATTTCCATAGGCTCGTCTTCATCAAAAGAATAATGAAATAGAGTTAACCCGAACAATTCTGTGGTCTGAGCCTTTTAGAGAACGATTGAGCAATAACTATGCATAATGAGATCCAGCCTCTTTAAAGCATTCTGCTCCGTACGAGCATCTCTGTCCATATGGTTGAAGTTGGCTCTTCTCTTTTCTAACGTGGGAAGAAAGGTATGTACCATAATATTTGCAACCATTAGTTTCCTTCGATTAAGGGCTTCAGAAACCGCATCTGTCATAGCCCATCTTAGGATTATATTCTCGTTCTTTATTACGTTTTTCCATTCATTAACGATCTCCTTTTCTGAGAACATCTCATCGAACTGAGTTTCCATTCTGTAATTTACCCAGGTGTCAAAGATGTTGATTTTCTCAGCAACCATCTATTCAACCTGCTCCATCACAAGGTTGACAATGCAATTAAATTTAGATACCTTCTCAGGAGATTCAACGACAGTCTCCTTTCCTTTTTCTTCAAGACCCTCAACAAGTTTAGGTTTAGGAAAGTACATAGGTTCGTGAATAATGATGCCAAGGGCACCTCTTGTTGATCTCATAATCTCAAAAAGATTCTTAGTCTTCGTAAACACCCCTTTTGGAAGAACGGACATAACGCCCTTACCAATAAAATTAGATTGCATTTTAGTAATCTTGGATGCAAGAGGCTCAACAATCGGCAGAGTAGGACCCTGCTTAGATAATACAATAGCAGCAACATATGTTGGAACAACAGCTTGCTCTGTTTCAGATGGAATAATGCTAGCAGTCTCAACAACTACTTGCATTTCAATGACACTGGCAGCGACAACAGCCGCTGGCACTTCGGGTTGGACAGGCGACGAGACCCTATCAACAATTTCAATAATTGGACCGACTGACTCAATAGTCGGTCCGACAACTTGTTCCATCATAAGAACATCACAAGTAGGCACAAAGGCCAAGGGAGAGGAGGAAATTACTTTTTTAGACTTTTTAGATGCCTTAGACACGCTAGATGCTTTAGACGCCTTCTTCTGATCTTCAACAACTTTAACGGGCTGGTGGATGGAGAGAGTGAAGAAATAGGAACTGTGGCAATAGGAGGGAGATTCCGTCTTGCCATGGAGTCAACTACTTCAAAATCTTTCTTCAAGGAGCTCTTTTGGCTGTTCGTACCCGCCTCGGACTCCATAACCGATTTTGGTTCGCTTTGCCCCCGTAGACAACACAGAAACAGTCTATCTCTTCGAACGAGTGATCGACTAGCCACCTATCTGTTGGATGGAAGAACCGGAACCCATCTCCTTTGAGAGCTTCATTCTCACCAACGTACTCTTCACGGAGAAGTTTGTGTATATGCAGCTAGGGTTAATGGCCTCACCCTCACCCATAGGGACACCCAAATGTTTCATAAGGCAACTGAGTTCGGCCGCGAAGCTTACACTCTCCTTATTCTTGTAATAAATCGACTCACAGAGATTAGAGTCGAAGCCTAATTTACTTGAATACCTTTTGAAATGGCAGTCATATAGTCGAAGCGATCCTAACTATATGAATCAAAAGATCCTGCCCTTCCTTGGAGCACTTTTGCTACAATATCGTTTAATAAGATGAAATGAGTATTTATAGCCTTCTTCTTCCCATTTATCCTTATCACAGAGCCGTCATTGGAAAAGACCGTCTTCATCTCCATAATAGTTTCCGCTAGTAACGCCAGATTAAATGTGTGACCCTTCGATAGATGTTCGAAGAACTCTGCACAGGCCGCTTTGTTGAAAGAAATAGGCGATTCGTTCATCGCAATGATAGATTCTCCGACCAAGACCGCCGTCTTAAAAAACTCGCGAACTTCCTTCTCGTAAAATATAAATGGGCTGCCAAGATATTTTCCGAGACCGGAATACTCCAATGACCAGAACATATCGACCAAATCCTGTTGATCGAAAGAATAAACTGAGGGAAAATCCACCTGTAGAGTGTAGTGACCGAGAGTAATCTTCTTGTTAGCCATCTGAGAGAAAATGAAGAAGATGAAAAGATTTCTTAGAGAGAAGTTATAGAAAACAAGGGTTCTTAAGAAAATATTGATCGAAAAGGTTTTAGAAGCATGCACAATGTCCTTATATAGAATTCTAACCGTCACATGGCCTAACTGCCATTTTGATATAATACAGGCCCATTAATTAATGTAAGACACCTTTTCCCACAAGTTTTCATCATTAATTTAAGGGTTATGTCAGTCAATTTCCTTAATCGTGAGAGACACGCGTCTTCAAGTTTCTAGGAATGATTGTTCAATATTTTGAGCGGGAAAGTTAGATGACAGCGCATAAAGGACAGTTGTCCTTAATCAATTTGAAGATGAAGCACCTAATAGAGCACGTAGTTAGATGTTTCATTTACTTCTACAATCTGTGTAAGTAAAGCGTCTATTAGACGTAGACGTCTGATTACGCATGAACAACACATATTAGACATGTGTTTGGTTAGATGTGAGTGTCCAACTAATTTTGTCTTGTAAGCGTCTGAACGTCTATTAGACTTTGACGTCTAACCGCATAGGTTTTTTACTAAGACATTTCACATTAGATTGTGTAAGTATGTATACGTCTAAGTACTTGCTTTTATTTTAGATGACCTCGTCTAATTGACTTTTTAAAACTTTCGTCTGCTTGCATCTTTATTTACACAATAAATTTTCCCCTCAATTTATGCATGTACAAAAAGAATAAACAAATGTTTTTGAAGTCCTCAAGGCCAAAAATATTTTTAAGGAAGAAAATACTTAGTCCTTGGAAGTGGCATGTGCCACTGTTATCCTCTAGAACAATTCTTCAGAAGATTATCCTCCAATCTTCCTTTCTGCAGTTTTCCTGTATCACATACACAAGGAAATATTTACAAACTTTGGTACCCACATTCACTTGGGTCCTCGATCAATCAGTCCCTTAGGAATCTATATTTGGGTAATTCTGATGGACTTCCCTTTTTGTGTAGCAATAAGTGCGTATGATTTTGACTTAGTAGACGTCTTCCTACTAGCCACTGATCCCTTAAATTTAGAGGGTGATTTTCTTTTAAAACTCCTTGACTTCTTATTAGGTTTTGGTTTGCTAGACTTGCTAGCTGTATCGAACTTAAGTTTCAACCAGGTACCTGTTGGTGGAACATAAGTTATCTCATCCTTTAAAGTTAAATCCTCACAACTTGGATCAGTTCCAGTATCAGTTAAACTCCCTTTGACAAAGCTTATTGGATTAAGCTTGTCAGTTGCTGAGTTTAACTTCTTATAGGACTTGTTTGAGTCATTTCCATCAAATCCTACACAAGATTTACATCTAGAAGGCTTCAACAGACTGATATGATATTTGACAGCTTCTCCAGACCTTGTCCACGAACTAACAATATATGTTAAATGTTTGTTTTTAGAAAAAAGGGTTTGAATCTTTTTCTTGAACATTTCATTCTTAGATGAAATCTCATTCATGTTTTCAAAAACTTTTGGCTCGGAGGTTTGAGAAAACGTTGGTTCATCATTTTCAGATTCTGAGCTTTTTTTGTTTTGAGATTCTGACAACTTTTTATACTCCGAGACCATATCATTTAGTGCAGCCACTACTTCATCTCGTGAAAAGTTTTTTGGAGAGAAATTCAATACCTCATATTCTTCAGAATCTTCCTCTTCTCTTGCCATGAATCAAGCAACCTCTTCATCATCACTATCGCTGGATGATGAATAGTCTGAGTTGCTTTGAATCCACTTGGCCTTGTTGTCTGTTGCCAAGAGAGCCTTCAACTCACCTTCATTGTCATTCTTCTTCTCATCACGTTTAGGCTTTCTGTACTCCGACTTGTAATGACCTAAAATACCACAGTTAAAACAATTAACATTAACTTTTGATTTAGATTTATCATCATTAGTATTATTTGAAGAGCTTGAGTTAGGAATGCTCTTCTTTATGTATTTTCTGAATTTCTTCACTAGAAGAGCCATTGCATCGTTGCTGAGCTGCTGGGTAGACGACTTTTCTTCGTTGACAACTAGTGACTCTTTGGAAGATACCAAAGACTTGGTAATGATGACGGATGTGGGGTGCTCCTCTCATTCCTTGAGTTCAACTCGAACTCATAGGCCTTCAGATCGGCAAGCAAGTCAAAGAACTCCATCTTATTGAGGTCTTTGGACTCCCTCATCGCCATAGTCTTGATGTCCCACTCCCTAGGTATAACTCGCATGACCTTTATAGCAATCTCTCTGTTGCTGTAGGTCTTTCCTAGAATGGATAGGGGGTGAAAATCTGACTAATTCTTGCATCAAACTCAGTCATTGTCTCTCTTAGACGCATCTTGAAGTTGTCAAACTACTGAGTGACAACCGTAATCTTGTTCTATTTGGTTTGCGCGTTGCCTTCACAGAGTTGAGTGAGTCTGTCCCAAATTTCTTTGGTAGACTCGCAAGATATGATGTAGTTGAACATGCTATCATTAAGGGATCTGTATAGGACATCCATAGCCAGGTTGTTGAGGTTGTTCTTCCTCTTATCTTCATTTGTCCACTCAGATTTTTCTTTGTCGATCTTGATAGGTCCTTTAATGACAACACTCCACATGTCATCGTGCAAGGAAGCAAGATGGGCACGAACTCTCTTCTTCCACACCATATAGTTTTCTTTCGAAAACATAGGAATCTTGGAGGAGCTAGCATCTTTCAACATGATTTAGGTTCTTGTTGCTTGCGAAAACAGAGCCCTGATACCAATTGATAGGATCGGTTTAATCAATAGAGACGAGGGTCTAACTATTAATAACAACTTCGGACAAACGGATTGATAGTAATCCTGTTAGGGATTAATACCTCTTTTTATTCTTCGTAAACCTTCACAAATACTTGAAATGATTCAAGTGTGGAATTATTTGTTTGTGTTTGAAGCCTTGAACTAATGAAATAATGAAAGACAGAAGGAAAGAACACAACAATATGTTTATGGATGTTCGGAGCTAACTCTCCTACGTCACCTCTTCTTCAAGCAATCAGAAGGATTTCACTAAACTTCTTGAATCAAATACAGTTCACTGAATAGCTAGAACTTTGCTGAACAGAACAGACTGTGTTAACTTACAATATGATTAAGAATATCTCTCAGCTAACACAGTATTTTTGATTCTCTCTCTTGAACTTTAGTATGATGTACAATCAATAAGTGCAAGAGTGATTCGGTAATTCGTGAGTAATGTAAGCATGGTAACTTCTAATTCTTCTGACAGATTTGTCCATTGTCCTTGCGCAGTTAAATATAATGGAAAGACACTAACGGTCAAATCTTTTGTATGGACACGTGGCACGCGTCCATAGGATGACTGCCTAAAGGATAGAATACATCAGGCTCTGTGCTTCTGGAACGTGGCCGTACAAAATGGTAGTGCGCGGGATATCCTTCTGCAACTATCCTGTACCGAATAAGTAGTGGGAGGAATATTTGCGTACGTGGCATTCATTCATTTGATGCAAGCAACTGGCGTACTGAACTGCAAGAGAAAGTGGAGCAGAAGTAGCGTACAACTAGTTGATCGTGGGTAAACGTATGCTAACTTTAGACGGCTGCTGAAGCGAGGCATTAGACGAGCTCCATTAGACCACCAAGTCTAATAGAGTTAGACACCAACGTCTATTAGAGAGATCCATTAGACTGCCACGTCTAATGGAGTTAGATTGCAACGTCTAAGTATGCATCCCATTAGACTAGCACGTCTAATGGAGTTAGACTACAACGTCTAACCTTACATCACTTTAGACTAATCTGAAGGAGTTAGACTTGCACGTCTAACTACGTATCTGTTAGACTGGCACGTCTAACTACATATCTGTTAGATTGGAATGTTTAACTACGTATCTGTTAGACTGGAACGTCTAACTACGTATCTGTTAGACTGACACGTCTAACTACGTATCTGTTAAACTAACACGTCTAACTACGTATCTGTTAGACTGGCACGTCTAACTACGTAACTGTTAGAGTGACATGACTAACTACGTTTTTGTTAGACTGTCACGTCTAACTACGTATCTGTTAGACTAACACGTCTAACTACGTATCTGTTAGACTAACACGTCTAACTACGTATCTGTTAGACTGACACGTCTAACTACGTATCTGTTAGACTTGCACGTCTAACTACGTATCTATTAGACTTGCATGTCTAACTACGTATCTGTTAGACTGACACGTCTAACTACGTATCTATTAGACTGACACGTCTAACTACGTAACACGTCTAATTAGCTTGCTTAGACCGCGTCTAACTTAGCCAAATCTGATGCACCTGAATAGAAACAATTAGACGACTTAGCTTCATTCATGTATTAACATCATCAAACTTTAATTGATTAATATTAGCACTTTTCTATTAATTAACTCTTTACTTAGTTTTCCAAACTATTTCTTTTAAGTTAATTAACTCTTAATTTTTCCCAACCTAATTTATAACTAGCCAAATTAAAAAATTAATATATTTAAATATAAAATTATTTGAAAATTAATAATAAGTTAATAATACTATAAAAAATATATATTTATAAAATTAATAATATTAATTAACTAATTTGAATAAATAATGTTTTGTTCTAATTTATAAATATAATTTTTCCCGTAATGTAAAATAGTATAAAATCATGAAAACGAAATTATTTTTAAACTTGTAAAATCATAAAATCTTATTATCCTAAATTTAAAATCGTAAATTTTTACTTAAAATCATACCCGTTAACCTTATTCGAAATCGTAAAATTATAAAATTTTAAGAGTAAACTCGAGATTTTAAGAATCTATCAGTCAACGACGATGATAAGGATGACAATTATAATTTGTCGGTATTATATTCAAATTATCCCATTTGGAGCGTTTTCTTTTTGTATGACTTGTGGTTAACCGATGATGGGGCAAATATGATATTTGTGTCCCCGTTTTGATAGTAAAAACAATTCAGAATACAAAATATTAAATAGTAACACTACAATAAATTGTACATGTGCCAACGTTTAATTGTCGACATATATTATGAGTCGGAAGAGTTAATAAAATAAAAAAGACTTTTCTCAACCCTTCACTTACCGCAACCCTTAAAATATTTTGATTTAAAAAAATAATAATAAAACCCTAAAATCAGCTTTGCTTCAGATAATTTAAATCCTAAACTAAATTTTAGATAAACAGTTTCAAGACCTTCACATCACACCACTCAACACTACGAAGAGAAAATCTCATTCTATCAAGACTATCAACAATCTTCCGATCTTTTCAAATGTTTATATTACGACAATAAAGTTAGTCCAAATCGGCTTAGAGATCCTTCTAAACATTTCTAAACGGCGATCAGTTTGATCGGAACTAGTATTGTTCTCCATCAAACCCTACCTGTCAATGTTTGCCCCCATTTCTCTCACTCTCCACCAGACGACTGAAAAAGGAAAGATGCAAGGCTTATTTCGTCTGATTGTTTGTTTGATGGTGTATTTTTACATTTCCTATACGATCTGATGCAGATTAATTTTCTGTAGATTATGAATATATTTAGATGAAACTCTCGTATTTTGATCTCTATTTCAATGAATATTTTGGAATGTTTACAATATTTCTCTACTTATTATAAAATTATACACAAGAAATTTCACCACTGGTTTGTTTTTAGTCTAAAGATAAAATTATTAATGATAGTTGGTTGTATTCACAAATTTTCAGTTACATTTTAATTATTATTCTTTGATTCTAGTAATTTACAATCCAAGTATTTGTAAGTTTGATATAGGAGAAAGAAAATTTATATAGTTTAAAAATGGAAATAAAAATATTAGTTTGTTCTGAACAGGGCGATGAAATTGTATAGTCTATATTTTTTTTTAATTGGGCCATAAAACTAATCACATCAATGAAAACATAATTTCAACAGACAGACATTAATCATTCAAAACTTTGTTTAATCTAGTCTAGACTTTTTTTTTGTAAACTCTTAAAAGAAATTAATCTAAGAACATGACACAAGCTTCCTAATCTAACATTATACAGAAACTAGTTGGTCTTCTCCCTTTCTAACAACATAGCAACATAACTTCATGTGGAAATCTCTTCTTTCATCATATTTGTAAGAGTGTGTTGTAGCAGAAAATTCATTGAAAGGAAAAAAGATAAACAAAACATAAATTTTCTTTATTGTTCCAAACCATAGATTGTGTATAAGTAATTACGAGCATATACTTATTGAAATTATCATTTTTATCAACGAAAATGGTGCAAGGTAGGATCAGATGTACTCATAGTTTATTGAATGTCTTATTATAAACAATTACTTGGATCTGCAATTCAAAAAAGTTTCGCTATTCCTGCTGAACTACAGAAGGTGTTGAACTGCGGAAGGTATATTTGTTATACATTTCTACTCCTGAACTTGTTTAATTGTTGTTTTCTTCGGGTTCCAAATCTTGTACCTAGCATGACTCATCCTGATTGATAATCTCGTATGACAAGTAAAAATGATCAGTCCCTCTAGTTGATTGTTACTAGGTATTCTTTTTAATCTTGATAATATGAAGGAAGTTATGAATAAGGTAAGAGGAATTTTTTAGGGTCCCTTCAAGCCTTTGTCGGTAAACTATCTGAGATTGTGTTGTCGATAATATTCGTCTAGGGACTACAAAAGCTTCATTTCACACAGGTAGATTACAACTTTTGATATTTTTTTTCAGTCACATATTTGTTTAAGAGAGTTCAAACTCAGTCCATAAAAAAAGATTGATGTTTCCGCCTTTTTCTATTGCCAAATGAAATCAATAAACTTGAATCCTTAAATTTTGTAAGTAGAAGTCTCTTAATTATAAATTTTAGATAACTATAAGATTCTTTTGAGGAAAAGAATTGCAGCCTCCATTCAAGCAAAAATGACTTTGAAATATCTCTCTCAAGTCGGACCATAGAAGATTTATGATACATATGTTTCTTCTATTTATTAGTTCTTCAACTACCACATATTATATTTTTTACCTATCAAAATGACTTATTTTTAATCAAATTTGATATATATCAACTTTGGTGAATTGAAGGAGTAGTGATCATGGCTCCAAAGATAACAACGGGTCATTTTGTAGTGAACACATTGACAACTTAACTGGTTAATATATTTTTCTTCTTGGGTAATCATAGATAGATAGATAGATATCAACGTGTTTAATTTCCTCTTCTTGTTACGATTCAACATATAATTTAAATTTGTCTTCCTTACTTTACTACAAAGGATATAGGGCATTATACGTTTTGAACTAAATATACCGATATGTTATTGGGTCACACTATGTTCATTGAAAATATTGATTAAGAGATTGGGTTAATTTTTATATGCCTAACTTTTGACGTACTCTTTTTACTTTATTTTATAACTGGATTACAATTTCTCCAGAAGTATATGAAGTGGCTACTAGACTAGTCCTAAAAGATGCAATGGTAGGCATAAATAGTATTCATCAATTTTTTGGCTTACTAAATATTTCAAACCGTTAATCCTTACACATGGTCAAAGATAAATGTTTTGCCCACTGCAACAAATGATTGAATCTACGCATCATATCTTAGATTCAACTCTGTTGTTATATATGTGATTCGATTTCTAAGGAAAAACAATGTATTCATTGTTCTCTATTAACTAGACATTGGTCAAATTTTACTTCTCTTATTATCCAAGGGTTTTGTGCACTATGTTTTAACATAAGATGTCCTTGACAACGTTGTAGAAACTGTTTTTGTTTATGGAGTTACAAGTAGTAGGAAGACACATATAATGTATTTAAGTTTCAAATTTTAAGGAGTAGGAAGTTTCACTTGAAACGGTTGGAAGTTTCTTGCATTAATCCTAATAATGCTTCCTTAGTTATTTATCTTTAAAGGATTTGAATAATTTTGAAGACACCTCATCATTGTTGTGCATTTCTTCTTGATTATTTGAGCTGCATATCTGAATTTGATGTACTAGTTTATTTGGAGTAGAAGTTGTTGACATCTATAAGAATCTATGTGAAATTAAAAATGAAAAGCATTGTAGCAAGAGTGAACTATCATTTTGGTTTTATCATAAGAAATTGCAAACTGTTTCAAAATCTATAGTCTATAGTAGAGCCATGCCAAAAGTAATCATGTTTTAAATAGGCTAATAAACAAGTTAAATATATAATGTAATTTGAAGGAGCCTTACAATTGTTCTTTCATGTTCACTCATTTCAGTTGTTCTTGATTTGTATGAACTACCTATGACTTTTCAAAAATCTTAATCCCGGGTACTCCTATACTGAAATATATGTTCATTCATTTTTTTTTAATTTGTATGAACTACCTGTGGCTTTTCATAAATTTGAAGTTTGTGTACTGTTATACTGAATTATAAAGTTGTTTATAAGATATTACTGGTCTAAAAGTTACTTCAGACACACGCATAGTTCAAGTTATAATGTAGTATTGTGATCTGAGTGTGTTACTTCAGACACACGCATATTTCAAGTTATAATGTAGTATTGTGATCTGAGTGTGCAACTAAAACATTTTATACTTAAACCTCGATATCATATTATTTTTAATTTTGTTCATTAACATGTGTAGGTTGATCAAAGATCTCCATGAATAATACCCCTAGTAATAAAAGATACCTTCATCATCATCCAAAATGTAAGCTTGTATTGAAAATTTGTTGAGACTAGATAAAGTTCAATAATTTTTTTCTGTATTTTTATTAATCATTATGTTATCTTCCACTAATTATGAATAACCATTGGACTATTTTTCTGTTCAAATCAATGATATTGACAAAGTACTTTATGAGAATAAAAATAACTTGACATAATATTTACCACTTAGTTGCTAATACCTTTGGTCAATGTTAAGTTGACGCTAGTTATTAAGTTCTTGCTTCAGACTCAAGGCCAATAGTTTCATCTTCGAGTTTCCTATCTTGAAATTTTTAATGAGGTTAGTGGAAATGAATACTTTCACAAATGTTAATGAATGATGTATGAAATACGGTATTTGATATAAACAATTTTTTGTCCTCATATGTGATAAATGATTTGCGAGTTCGTGAAGATGCACATGTTCTTGAAACTTCCAGCTTTTAATTATTTTAGGTTTTTTGTGATATGTAATATTCATTTGCATGCCATTCTCAGTTTTCATATTACACAACTTTTGAAGTTGATGATAGAACCATTAACTGTACATATTCATGCTTGTTGGGAGCTATATTTCTGTGAAACACCATTTATCGTTATGAATGAAGCTAGAGTGTGCTTCCACTTAATAATTTAGTTGATTTTCTTGTCTTTATAGTGTCCCTATTGTTTTTTAGTTGGTAAACTTTAACGCTTGTCTTTATAGTGTCCCTATTATTTTGTAACTGGTAAATTGGTAAAGAGAGTGGTACTTATATTTACAGTATTAAGGAAGTAGTTATATCCCCTGGTCATGCTCTTTCTTTTATTATTGTTGGTGAAGATAATAAGTTGTCTTCTTGTTGCAAATGTGGTTTTGATAGGATCGGTGTAATCAATAGAGACGGGGGTCTAACTATCGATGACAACTTCTGAAAAATGGTTTGATAGAAATCCTATTAGGGGATTAATATCACTTTCTATTTTTCACAAATCTTTGCAAACTCTTGAAGCGATTCAAGTGCGGAAACGTTTTCTTAGGTTTGAAGCTATGAACTAATGAGAGAAGGAAAGACAAAATGTAAATGACACAGCAAGATGTTTATGGATGTTCAGAGCAAACTCTCTTACGTCACTCCTTCTTCCAACCACCGGAAGGATTCACTATACTTCTTTGAATCAAATACAGTTTACTACCTAGCTAACTGTTGAACAAAATAGGCTCTGTTCAACTTACAATATGGTTAAGAGTATTTCTCAGTTAGACAGATTTTGATTCTCTCTTGAACTTGAAGATGTACAAATCAAAAAGTTCAAGAGTATGAGATAGATAGCAGGTAAGGCTTGTGAAATCAGTAAGTCTGGTACGCTCGTACAAAATTGTTACTTTGTTTGGTACATCGAACGTTGTCCTTGAGGATCTATATATAAAGGATAGACACCAACGATCGAATCTTCTAGATGGACACTTGGCAAGCACCCATTGGAAAGCCTCCATAGTACACGAGTACAATAGTCTCTACTGAACTAGTAGTGCGTCATATATTCTTCTGAAATTGTCCTTTACTAAACAGGTAGTGGAGGAATATTCGCGTATGTGAAGTTCATTCATTGGGTACAAATAACTGACGTACTGGACTACACAGATGAGTGGAGCAAGAGTAGTGTACAACTAGTTGATCGTGGGTAGACGAATGCTAACTTCAAGAAGCTGCTGAAGCAAGGCATTAGATGTGCTCCATTAGACTGCCAAGTCTAAGGAAGTTAGACGCTAACGTCTAATAGCAAGATTCATTAGACCACCAAGTCTAATGGAGTTTGACTGCACATATAACTACGTATCTGTTAGACTGCACGTCTAACTACGTATCTGTTAGACTGCACGTCTAACTACGTATCTGTTAGACTGCACGTCTAACTACGTATCTGTTAGACTGCACGTCTAACTACGTATCTGTTAGACTGCACGTCTAACTACGTATCTGTTAGACTACACTTCTAACTAGCAACACGTCTAATTAGCCTGTTTCAAACCAAGTCTAACTTAGCATATTTTTGATGCACCTGCACAAAAACAATTAGACGGCTTAACTTCATTCTTAATCAAAGTTTTACTAATACATCATTAAAATAACGTTAGTCAAAATAATTTGACCCAACAGGTTTCTTATATGATTTTTGTTGGTGAGTTAATACTATTTCTTCTATTGCTTACATTTGTAAGCAAAGCATCAGCATGTTTCTTTAAATAATTTTAATATATTCAGTAGTAGTCGTAGTCGCATCATATTTACTTTGGTATGTATTATTAATAATATGTTTTAATGTTCAAATTTTTTTATTTGAGGTTTAGTGTAGTAAAAGATGTGGTTGTCTAGTTAAAAAAAAAAACTATCGTTGTGCAAAATGTTTTTGAATTGGAAAATATCAAAAGAACTTGCCTGTTTCACTTTTTATTTTTTAGTATACTTATTTTGGCTGTACAGATCCAATTTTAATAAAAGTAATTGATAAGATTCTTGAAGAAAACTTTGGTCTCTTAAATAAATAAAAATATAATTAATGAACTAATAAGTATTTATTGAATAATTAGTGTGTTAACTTATTGTTATTTACTAATTTATTAGTGTCATGCCTACAAACAATTCATGTTGACAATAGAGCATTTGTAGAGGTGTCTTTAACTTATTGGTTTAAATAAATACCAACAAATGGTGGTGCAGTTATGCATTGTGTTCTCTCAAATAAATCTTCCAAATCTGTAAGATTTTCTCTCATTTGTATTTGTTTGCCTTTACTGAGCAATATTTGATGATTGGATAGAACTCAACTGAATTTTATCTATGTTAGTCGATATGTTTATTGTTTAGTATTTAGTAGTATCTCATTTCCTGGCAATGTTGTTATCTATTCTACATTATGAACCATTCACGAGTTTACAAGCCACTTTTTTAATTGAAACACTTAAACGTTTGGCTGCATATTTTATGTGAATGTTTTCGTTTATACCAGTAGATAAGGTTTTTATTTAAGAACGTTAGTGGGGAGGCAAAACCAGGACGATTGCTTGTTATCATGGGACCATCAGGCTCGGGGAAGACTACTCTACTTAATGTTCTGGCAGGTCAAACAATGGCTTCTCCTCGTTTGCATTTGTTTGGCCTATTTGAAATCAATGGCATGCAAATTTCAAACAAAGCATACAAGTAAGATTTGGTTATATAAATATAAATCACACCTTCATCTATTTTAATATTTTTATCATCATATCATTATGGTTTCAGATTTGCATATGTTAGACAAGAGTATTTGTTCTTCTCACATCAAACTGTTCGAGAAATATTGTCTCTTGCAGCTGAGATCCAACTTCGAGAGATAATATCTGTTGAAGAGAGGGATGAATATGTCAACAATCTTTTGTTTAAACTCGGTTTGATATGCATCTAATCTCCTAAGAAGTTGAATATTAAAGAGTTTTGAGTTTTTTTTGCCAATTTCTGATATTTCTTTCATTTTCTATGTGTGAATTTCACCTTAAATGTCAGGTGTGCTGATTCCCGTATTTGGGATGCAAAAGTGCGGGGAATCAGTGGTGGTGAAAAGAAACGTTTATCAATGGCATGCGAAATGATTACTAGCCTATCTGTCATTTTTGCTGATGAGCCTAACACATGTAATGTTTGTGATATAGCATACTTAAACAATACTTTAGCAATTGGCTTGCATTATTTCTGTTCAATGAGATCTAAATCTGAATGGAAACCTATTGAATCCTTTGTTTTTCTCATTCTTTCTACTTCTTTCCGTAAAATTATCCCAGAAAGGCATGACTCCTTTAATTTCCAAAAAAATCAATTAGCCATGTTCTTTTAGGTACATATATGAAAAGTGAAAACTAAGTGTAACTTCTACAAGACTTGATGCCTTCCAGGCAGAGAAGGTGATGGAAATTCTCAGATAGTTGGCACATGATGGACATATTGTGATTTGCATTATACACCAACCCGAGGTTCAGTTTATGCAAAATTCGACGACATTGCAGTGCAGTCCCAAGTAGAAGATCAAGTAGATGAAAATCATTCATTTTCAGCTTTGTTGTTCAAAATTATTTTGTTTGTTTTAGATCTTTTGAATTTTTGTCTATGATACGATTAAATGAGATATTTTATTGAGAGAATTTATGTTAATTTTGTTATAATTAAAAATGTCAATAATTAGTATTAATTTTTTTTAATAATTATTTAATTTTAAAATATAAACAAAAATAAATTATAAAAAATTGTCAAAAAAATCAATATTAGAATATAAAGAATTGTTAAAAATTAAAAATACTTTTAGCAACGCTTAAATAAATGTTCCCGACGCTTAATTAAGCGTTGTTATAACTTGCGCCCACCATGCTTCTGGCGACGCATAAATAAGTGTCGGTAATATATTTTGCGACGCTTTTAAGGGTTGACAAAAGTCTTTTTAAGCGTCGCCGAAAGTCTTTTTTGTTGTAGTGTAAATACACTCATAGTCCAAAAAAACTTAGGATCCAACACAATAATAAAATACTACCCTCATGATTAGACCATGTCCCTGAGATTTGATAAAAGAAAGGTGCATTAATGGTTAATACGTTGTAATTGAATAAGTTATTAGGAATATGACAGAACGAAAGACCAAGAAAAGAAAGAAGAATGAACCAAAAAGAAGGTGCTGCAACAAACACTGGTGGTTCTTTCTTGTTATAAGTGAATGCAACGAAAAGACCTGGAAATAACGAATAATGAAACAATTCATATATTGACGAATTTTTGAATGAGAAATACAAGATTTTACATAAATAGTCATATACATCAGGAATGGAAAATGGCTCAAGGAGATAATTATTTACTGGAGAAAGTGCATTGTCACCAGCGCCCACGCCAAAACTTGATGAGCTAGTGGCCAAGGGCGCCAATGATGAGTGAGCGGAAGTGTCCGGTTAAAGGGTCAATGTAATTGAGTCGACTAGAGTCCAAGGAATGGAAAAACCACAGGGAGAGAATCCATGAGAACTGGGAGAGGAGACTAGTACCATTATTAATGTTGCAAATCCATGGAATTGATAACCTCAGTCTCTTTGATTGTATTTGGCATTTCTCGTCTCTATTAAGAGGATCTAAAATCCTCCAGCTGCGGTTGATTAGTGTGTTGATGTTTCAGTAGCCCGACTGTATTTGCTAAAATTCTCTTGCTCTTTGGTTTATTATTGGTCATTTAATGCCTTAGCTTAGGCTTGTGAGCACATGATGGATGTCTGAATAGGGAATAAATGCATCTGTGGGTCGTAAATGTAGCACTATAGGCTTCCATCTAAAGTCGTACTAGGTACCCATGGCTCACACATGTACTAATGTGCCCCCATTATCATCCTATGTGAGTATTCAAATCTGACAATAATTCAAGGTAACAATGATATTTAAAAAATAATATATTTAAAAAGTAATATATATATATATATATATATATATATATATATATATATATATATATATATATATATATTTTTGTTTGAAGATAGAAATATTTTTGGATAAAAAAACTTAAATGATATTAATATAAAATAATAAAATAAATAATATTTTAATATTTTAGTTAATAAATTAAATAATGGTATAAAAGAGAGAAAAATAAAATAATATTTTTTTTTAATTTGAATTATTACAATAATCTAAGCCATTCATTCAGGCCTAAATCCTAAATCTAAATCTATATTTAATCTCTATTGTCCGGTACTCTATGGTATCCGTTATCTATCCTGGTTTGTATTTTGTTTATATATTTACAATTAATTTGTTTTAATAAAAATATAAAATGGTAAATTACTTGTGATTCTCTAATTACTCTGATAGCTCACATATAATCCTCAAATTAATTTTTGAAACAAATCGCCTTTCAACTTTTAGAAAGGTCACAAATGATTCTTCCGTCAATGTTTTGGTTAAATATAACGGTTTAAACTTAAAATATATATTTTTTATATATTATATTTAATCTTATTTTTTATATTTATATATATAAATATTAAATCACTTATATATAAAATTATATATATTATTAATTAGAAAAAAAACTCATGTATATACTTGTACAACTAATTCACTCATCTTAATAAAAGATCATTTAATCATCCTTACTATAAAAAAATTAGCTCATTTAGTCTATTTTAATAAATCATAGTTAACTTTTATTTTTTAACTTATATATTTATTAATTAAATATTAATATATTTTTTCTTTTCTTCTTTTTCATTAATAAATGAACTTTCCATTTTTTTCATTTTCATAAATTTATTATTATTTTTATATAAATATTTATTATTGATTATTTTAATTTTATTTCATATATATATATATATATATATGAACATTCATCATTAATTATTTTAATTATATATTTTTTTATATTTTTTTCTTATATTAACATTGATTATTAATTATTTTTAAATTGTTAGGTTTAAATGAATTTATATAACAATGACTTATCATTTCAACAATAAAAAATCATTCAACACAGCACAAAAATAAATAAATTAATAATCAAGTATTGGATAATAATAGCATCAATGTTAAACAAAAATTAGACAAATCATTCAACAAATATCAAAAGAGTAATAATCAAATATTAGACAAAATAATGTTCTTACGAATAAAAATTAAACAAAACATTATTAATTTCATTTTTGTTCATATTAAAATAATAATAAATAAATTCTTCAAAACATAAAAAAAACTGATTAAAAAAAAAAGATAAATAAAAAAGAGAAACTAATATAAAAATAATAAAAAATTTAAGAATAAAATAAATTACCTGATTTAATTAATGAAAAAAAAGAGAAAAAAATATATTAATATTTAATGAATAAATATATAAATTTAAAAATAAAAATTAACTATAGTTATTCTGAAAGAGGTTAAATGAGTTAATTTTTGATATGAAGTATGTTTAAATGACTCTTCAGTACATACATTTAAGTGAGTTTTTTTCCTTATTAATTTTTATATTTATATAATTACTAAATCTTTTATACAATATATAAATAATATATATATATATATGATTTATTTTTATCTAAATCTATATTTTTTATATAAAATAAAGTTTAAGATAATTTATATATAATATATATATATATATAATTTATATATGTTATTTTAATCATTAATTTATATATTATATTTATATAATATATATTTAAAAAAATAATTTGAGTGTTAAAAGTAATTGAATAGTTGAAATGTTACCATTAATTTAAACCCTCAAATTATTTTTTAAAATATATATTATATAAATTTATATATATATATAATTAATGATTAAAAATAATATATATAAATTATTTTTAAATTTTGTTTTATAGATATAGAAACATATATATATATATAAATAATATATATATAAGTTATTTAATAATTATATATATAAATATAAAAAATAATATTAAAGAAAATATATAAAAATAATAATATTTTAAGCTTAAGCAGTTATTTTTAACCAAAAAGTTGACGGAGGGGTCATTGATGACCTTTCTAAAAGTTGAAGAAATGGTTTGTTTCAAAAAATAATTTAAGGGTTAAAAGTGAGCGATGGTAGTAATTAGAGGGCCGTTAGGGTAATTTGCCCAAAAAAACTAGACATAAAATATAGAAAAAATATTTGGAGAGTAAATATGAGAGAAATGAGTGACACAATGTAAAAATAACAAATTTCATCTCTCTTCTTTTCTCACCCTTTATTATTTTCTCAAGTCAATAATGTAGTAACATGTCACTTCCTTTCTCACTCTCTCTCATTTCCTCTCCCAAATTCCTTATCTCTATCATATACAAAAATAAAACACAATTTTATCTCCTATCGTAAAAATTCAAACTTCATTCTTCAAATGAATAATTTATTTTATATTTAATTAAATTAAATATTTTATTGTTTTATTAAATTTAATTATTTAATATTATATTTTATTATAGTTAAAATAGTTAATTAATGTATTGACCCACCAAGAAATCTAAATAATAATGATTGGAGACAGTTTGAGTCAATTAAAACATTATATTTTATATAAGTTTATTAGAACAATATAACATCGAGAGAACAAATTCTACATCTCATCACAATCTCGTATCCAATCTAAGACTGCAAAATATATCAAGTTGCTCATAAATCGCTCGCGAGCTGTTTGGTCAAAACTTGACTTGAGCTTGACTTTGACCGAGTTCGAGTCGAGCTCGAGCTCATATAATGTTTGTTCGATGTCTTGTCGAGTATTTCGAGTCTCATAATATATAATATTTTTATTTATTTAATTAATACTAAAATTAAAAATTTGAATAATAATTTTTTCTTCACTTTATTTTTCTTCAAAGCTCATACAAAGGCCCACAATCCTTAAAGTAAAACTCTAATTTCTAATGTATTTATGACTCTTTATCTAATCTAAGTGACTCTTCATATGTTTTTCTGCATTCTACACCATTTCTTTCACTTTACATCTCTTCTTCATTCATTTATCACCATTTTTTCACTCTTCGTATCTCTTCTTCTGTCTTCATAATTTTTTTCATTCTTCATTTATTATTTTTCTTTTTTTTTCCAGTCTTGGTTGGGAAAAATTTAAATAGAAGTAAAGAAAATAGTTAATTAAGTGAGAAGTAATTAACTTAGAAATAAACAAAATCTATGAAACATTAAACAACGGAATCTTGATGATGTTTAGAACGGAATGTTGATGATGTTTATTTGTGAATAAAGTTATATGTTTAAACAGAATAAAGCTAAGTTGTCTATTTGGTTTTGATGCATGTGCATTAGACTATGCTAACTTAGACGTGGTAGTCTAACTCCATTAGACGAAGTACGCAAATGTCCTTCCAACGGTTTGTCTAGTATAAGACAATATCAGGAAGATATTCGGCGCACTACCAGTTCGGTACAGCCACGATCCATTTGCTCAGATTCTGTTGATCTGGTACTATGAGCAGCCTTCCAATGGACACTTGCCACGTGTCCACAAAGAAGATTCGTCCGTTGGAGTCCTTCTACTACAAATAGATGCTTAAGGACAACGGATGAATATCTCGAACACTAGATCAATTGAACACACTAAGTCACTTGCTTATTCACTCTTGGTCTTACTGATTTCTATCATCATTCAAGTTCAAGAGAGAAAATCAATTATTGTCTAGCTGTGAGAATATTGTAAGTTTAATAGAGGTTGTTCTGTTCAACATAGAGTTAGCTAGCTCAGTAAGTTATATTTGAGTCAAATTATTTAGTGGATATCCTTCCGGTTGTGGAAGAAGGGGTGACGTAGAAGGGTTTGCTCCGAACATCCATAAACAACTCCTTATGTTCATTACTTTTTGTTATTCATCTTCTATCGGTTTAAAGCTTTAAATTCGACGAACACTTCCGCGCTTGAAACCGTTTCAAGAGTTCGAAGGATTTGTGAAGAATAGAAACATATATTAATCCCTCACAGGATTATTATTGAATCATTTATCATAAGTTGTTAAGAATAGTCAGACCCTAATCTCTATTGTTAGCACCGATCCTAACAAGTGGTATCAGAGCCTCGTTTTCTATTCTCAAGCACCAACAAAAACCTGAATCATGACCAAAGATGCCAACTCCTCCAAGATTCCTATGTTTTCGAAAGAAAACTACATCGTGTGGAAGAAGAGAGTTCGTGTTCATCTTGCTTCCATAGATGATGACATGTGGAGTGTTGTCACAGAAGGTCCTATCAAGATAGAGAAAGACAAATCTGAGAGGACAAATGAAGACAAGAGGAAGAACAACATCGACAACTTGGCCATGTATCTTATATAGATCTCTTGACGATAACATGTTTAGCTACATCATATCCTGCGAGTCTGCCAAAGAAGTTTGGGAAAGACTCACTCAACTCTGTGAAGGCAACGAACAAACCAAAGAAAATAAGATTACTGTTGCCACCCAGCAGTTCGACAACTTTAAGATGCGTCTTGGAGAGACAATGTCTGAGTTTGATGCAAGATTCAACAAAATCGTCACCACTCTCTCTATTCTAGGGAAGATTTACAGCAATAGAGAGATTGCTATAAAGGTCATGCGAGCATTGCTCAGGGAGTGGGACATCAAGACTATGGAGATGAGGGAGTTCAAAGACCTCAATAAGATGGAGCTCTTCGACTTGTTTTCCGATCTGAAGGCCTATGAGTTCGAGTTGAACTCTAGAATTGATGAGGAGCACCCCACATCCACCATCCTAACCAAGGGTTTGGTGACTTCTGAGGAGCCACTAGTTGCCACTGAAGTAAAGACAGATGTCCAGTCGCTCAATAGCGACGTGATGGCTCTTTTCGTGAAGAAATTCGGCAAATTCATGAAGAATAACAATTTTAACTTAAACTCTTCAAACAATAACAATGATGATAAGACTACATCTAAGGCTAACGTGAAATGTTTTAACTGTGGTATACTAGGTCATTACAAATCGGAGTGTAGGAAGCCAAAACGTGATGAAAAAAAGAAAGACAACGAGAATGAGCTGAAGGCTCTCATGGCGGCTGATAGCAAGGCTAAGTGGATCCAAAGCGACTCAGATGACTCATCATCCAGTGATAGTGATGATGAAGAAGTTGATTGCTTCATGTAAAGAGAATAGGAAGACTCTGGGGTATTTGATTTCTCTTCAGAAGAGTTTTCACGAGATGACTTAGTTATTGCACTCAATAACATGGCCATGGAGTACAGAAAGTTATCTGAATCTCAAAATGAAATAAGGTCAAAATCTGAAAATGATGAATCTATTTTTTCTCAAACTTCCAAACTAAAAGTTTTTTGAAAACAACATGGGTGAGCTCTTATCTGAGAATGATAAGCTCAAGGAAAATGTTCAAAATCTTTCTTCTGAAAACCACATTTAACTTATATTGTCAGTTCTTGGACAAGGTTTGAAGAAGGTGTCAAATATCAGATTAGTTTGTTAAGGCCTGCCGGATGCAAATTCGGTTTAAGATTTGATAGTGATGACTTAGAAAAATCGTGTAAGAAGTTAAACTCAGCAACATACAAGGTTAAGTCAATAAGCTTTGTCAAAGATAGTCTAACTGATAATGGAACTAATCCAAGCTATGAAGATTTAACCTTAAAGAATGAGATTATTTATGTTCCGCCAACCGTAAGCTGGATGAAACTTAAGATAGAAACAATCAGCAAGTCTAGGATATCAAAGCCTGACAAGAAGTCAAGGAGTTTTAAAAAAAAAACATTCTCTAAGGTTAAGGCATTAGCTGCTAGTAGGAAGACTTTTGTGAAGCCTAAATCATACGCACTAATCACAACACAAAATGAGAAATCCATCAGAATAACTCAAATATGGATTCCTAAGGGACTGATTAACCGAGGACCCAAGTGAATGTGGGTACCAAAAGCTGTAAATATATTTTTATGTAGGTGATACAGGATAGCTGCATGGAGGAAACTTGGAGCACACTCTTTTGAGAACATGCTCCAAAAGATCAACAAGTGGAACATTTGCCACTCCTATGGACTAAGTTTTTCTTCCTTAAAATTATTTTTGGTCTTAGGACCTCAAATCATTTATTCATTTTAAATATGCATAAATTGAGGGGGAAATTTAATATTTAAAATGTTCAGACATATGCACGCAAACGAAAGCTTTAATCGGTCCATTAGATGAGGACATCTAAAAGAAAAGCAAGTACTAAGACATATATTTGCTTATGCAATCTATGCTTCTGAGTTGGATAATTATCTTGGTTTATAATCTATGCATGTTAGACGTCTAAGTCTAATAGACGTTTAGACGTCTGTAAGACAAGTGTAGTTAGACGCTCACGTCTAACTAGACACATGTTAAGCGTAATTAGACGTCCACGTCTAATAGACATCTAGACGTCTGTAAGATAAACGTAATTAGACGCCTACGTCTAATAGACTCATGCGTCTAATAGACGTCTATCCATCATAAACGCTAGAATGTAGAAGCAAGTTAGACGTCTAACTACGTGTGTAGTTAGACACTTCATCTTCAGATTAATTGAGGACATTTGTCAATATGCGCTGTCATCCAATATTTCCCGCCCAAATATTAAAGTAGTTGTTTTCTAAACTCGAATAACTTGAAGACACGTGTCTTTCAATGTTAAAGAAAATAACTAATATACTCTTAAATATTAAGATATTTTTTGATAAAAACTCAGTTAATGATGACTACTTCTGGGAAAAGGCGTCTAACATTAATTGAAGGGTTTTCTTTCTCAAAAAGTGACGGTTAAACTTGTGACTTTTCAGACTCTATTTAAAGACATTTTGCATGTGTTTTGAATTCTTACGCTTACAATTTTCTCATAACCCTAAATTTCTCTGCCTTCTCTCTAAGAAATCTTGTTTATCTTCATCTCTTATTCTCAAAGATGGCTGACAAGAAAGTTATATCTCTTGCTCACAACACCCTACAGGTGGATTTTGATTTTGTCTACTCTTTCGATCAACATGATATAGTGGATATGTTCTGTTCTCTTGAGTACTCCGGCCTCAAGAAATATCTCGGTGGTCCATATGTCTTCTACAAAAAGGAGGTCTATGAGTTCTTCAAGACGGCGAATATGGTCGGAGATTCGGTAACGGCGGCGGTAAACAGAAAGTCTTTTTCCTTCGGTGAATCGGTGTATGCTGAGTTCTTTGAACTTCCATTAGAGGGTCACACCTTTGACAATCGCTTCCAGCCGAAACTATTTCAGAAATGTAGATCGTCTTCTCAAACGATGGTAGTTCTATCATATTAAATGGGAAGAAGAAGAACCTGAAGCCGCATTTTATTCTTCTAAACGGCATTGTGGCGAAGGCTCTTCAGGGAAGGGCAGGTTCGTTCGACCTGTATAGCCAAGAACGTTAATTATATGATGATTATTTCAAAAGGTATGTTGATCAACTAGGCATCCACTTTATTTTCAAATCTCTGTCAGTTGTTTTATTCAAGGAACAAGCAGAGTGTGGGCTTTTCAGTCCAACTCAGCTGGTTTATGGAGCATCTAGGTGTTCCTATGGGCGAGAGTGAGGCTATTAACCCTAGTCGTATCTTCACTAACTTCTCTATGAAGAGAACCCTTGCAAGATTGAAGCTTTCGAAGGAAATGAATTATGGCTCATCTAGCCAATAAACAGGTGGTCAGTCGGTTACTCAGTCTAAACGCCAAGTTACATCCATCCATTTTATAGGGGCTAAAAGAGCCAAATCTTTAGTCATGAAGTCTGCGGCTAGCACTAATAGCCAAAAGAGTACGTTGAAGAAGGATTCTGGAGCAGTTGACTCCAGGGCAAGACAATGAATTCCTCCCCTTGCCGCTATTCCAATCTCGTCTCTTTCGCCCTCCCCCAGTCCGATAAAAAAGAAGCAAGCTAGATCTTCTAGTCCTGATGTTGATCAGATGAAGGCGTTTAAGGCGTCCAAGAAGTCTAACCAGGTAATTTCTTCTTCTCTTCTGACCGTAGTGCCTAGTATTGATGTTCCTGTGTTGGAACAAGCTGAAGGACCAAGTGTTGAGCTAGTTGGTCCAAATATTGAATGATTAGACAGGGATTTTTCGCATGTCCTTTCTAAAGAATCAGTAGCATCTGAGGCTACTGATAAAGGAAAAATTATAGAGCATGTAATTGCTCAAACTCCTCCTACTGTTATGTCCTCTAAACAAGCTCCCATTCAGCCGAATGTTGAGCCGCTTGTAAATGAAATTGTTGAAGAACAACCCGTCATTAAGGGAACAGGAGTAGTGTCTGCATTTCCAAAAGAGGTCATTCCGAAGGTTATGTCCGCTTACGAAATTATGAGAGCATTTAGGGGTACTCCTGGCATAACCATCAAAGACCTTTGCCCACTCCCAAACCAGCCGTAGTTCCTGGAAAAGGAAAAGGCATTGCTAAAGAATTTCCGGAAAAGGTTTCGGAGGCCAATTGCATTGTTAATCTTATCATTAAGCAAGTTGAAGTGAAAGTGGCTAAGAAGATTGAAATCTTCAATACCTAGCTGAATCACAAGTTAGTCACTCAATTTGATGAAATTATCTCGGAAGGCAAAATTGAGAAAGAATGGAAGAAACTGATTAAGATGGAGAAGAGAGTCCTGAAATGTGCAAAAACAAAGGAGGTTTCTGAAGCCCTCAAAAGAAAGGATCTCGTGGTGGCTAATATCATGGGTCATTCTCTCTTTCCCATGCTTGAGGCAAGAAAAGCCAATTTCAACCCGCTTGATAGGAATGCTCTTGCAGATCAGAATGCATTGAAGCGACTCGACTTGATTATGAACAACTATTGCTCAATAGTCCTTCAACACGTTCACTACACCGAGTCTTCCAGGTTAAATTTGTTTGAGGATATGTCTTCTAGTCAAGACGAGCCGATGCAAATCTTTGAAGGTGATTAGACTATTTCGGAAGAAGAGGAGCAGACTGTTGCCCATCTTATTGAGCTAGCCAATGTATCATTTGAAGAAAAGAGATTAATGCCCCCAAAATATTGTTGAACAGACTCCGGTCTTAGTTCAAACCGAAATCAACTTAGAAGAAGAAGTGGTTGTTGTTGAAGCTATTCAGACGTCTATTCCATAGAAAGAGACATCTGAAGTGGCTCCTCCTATTCTTGAAGAAAAAAATCTCCGTTGGTTGAGGAAGAATCAACAAATTTAGCTGATCTGTCACCAGGATCAGAGGCTAAGGGGGAACCTTTGAAGGAAGTAGATTTTGAGAAGATTCCCTCTGCTGAGGGGAACAATCTGATAAAGATGAGTCATCCTCATCCTTAGAAGGAGCACCTGTGGAAGAAATTCCAATTCCTTATCCTCGATCATCCCCCATCAAGACATTGTCATACATTGTTGACAACGTTGCTGAGTTACCTCTTCACTCAGAAGACATTTTAGAGCGTATTCATCAAGTATGTGTCGACATTTTAAATGAACGGGATCTGTCTAAGGATACATCAACGTCTCCCTCTTCCCCTCCTAAAGATGCGTTTTTTACAAGTAAATGTACATGTGAGTCCTATTCACACTGTTCTAGCTTGTTCCCAAGTTGTATTTTCGGTTGCTCGATCTTCTGAAGAAGATTCTCATGGAGGAGTAAACTTTTGTAATTCAATCTTGGATGCAATGAATTCTATGCAGCAGAATATGCTGGACATATCGTCTAGATTGGCTCATCTTGAGAAGGGGTCTACTTCATGTAAAGAAGATGTGTCTTCCATTCTTGCTACCCAAAGAGAAACGGAGAAAATTCTGAAGCGAAAAACATATGAAGTAAACATCTTGAATACTCAGCACAAGAAGTTTGAAAATAATTTATTTAATCGACAATCGGAGCATCATGCTAAAACCAAGACTTTCACCCTAGAGCTTCACCAAGATATTACATCAGCAATGAAACTTATTCAAGCACAAATGATGGAGAAGTCAAACGCATTGAATAGAGCAAAGGCTAAGCGAATGGAGCAAGCTCACACAGTTGCAAGGCAATTTCAAGCTAGAGAAGAAGCTGAAGTTGTTGCTGAGAAGGAAAGAGCTCTTGTTGCTGCCGAACCTGATAATGTTAAAAAGGGGGAAGGAAGCACAAGAGGGGGGGGGTCAACGTCTGCTAGAGGAAATCGATCGTAATCAAAGCGAAAAGTTGTTGCTGGTGCTGTAGATGACGAAGACGGTTGTAGACCAGCAAAAAGAGATTCAAGACGTGGAGGCGACAGAGGTGGTGACAGTGGAGGACTAGCGATCACTCGTTTCCATAACATCCTAAATGGCAAATCAATTCTTGAAGGCGACGCAGATCCAATGTTGAAAAGGGAAGGACCCTAAATCTTTCTTTCTGCTTAACAACTCTTTAAACTTATGCTTGAATACTTTGGTGAACTACTTTGATTTCAATCTTATTTGATGGGTGTTTATTTTTCTTTATTAAGATTGCATAGTTTTAACATCATAAAAAAAGGAAATTGTTGGGAAAAATTAAAATAAAAGTAAAGAAAATAGTTAATTAAGTGAGAAGTAATTAACTTAGAAATAAACAAAAGCTATTAAACATTAAACAACAAAATCTTGATGATGTTTAGAACGGAATTTTGATGATGTTTATTTATGAATAAAACTAAATGTTTAAACATAATAAGCTAATTTGTCTATTTGGTTTTGATGTAGGTGCATTAGACTATGCTAACATAGACATCGTCTAAGCAGGATAATTAGACAAAGTTAGACGTGGTAGTCTAACTCCATTAGACTTGGTCTAATGGGATGCGAAATTAGACGTGGTAGTCTAACTCCATTAGACTTGGTCTAATGGGATTCGAAGTTAGACGTGGTAGTCTAACTCCATTAGACTTGGTCTAATGGGATACGAAGTTAGACGAGGATGTCTAACTCCATTAGGCTTGGTCTAATGGGATGCGAAGTTAGACAAGGACGTCTAACTCCATTAGACTTGGTCTAATGGGATGCGTAATTAGACGAGGACGTCTAACTTCATTAGACTTTGTCTAATGGGATGTGAAGTTAGACGAGGACGTCTAATGGGATGCGTAGTTAGACGAGGACGTCTAACTCCATTAGACTTGGTCTAATGGGATGCGTAGTTAGACGAGGACGTCTAACTCCATTAGATTTGGTTTAATGGGATGCGTAGTTAGACGAGGACATCTAACTCCATTAAATTTGGTCTAACGGGATGCGCGGTTAGACGAGGACGTCTAACTCCATTAGACTTGGTCTAATGGAACGCGCAGTTAGACGAGGACGTCTAACTCCCTTAGACTTGGTCTAATGGAGCACGTCTAATGTCTTGCTTTAGCAGCGGTCGGAAGAAAGCATACGTCTAACTACGATAAACTAGTTGTCTGCTACTCCTGCTCCACTCACTTCTGTGCAGTTTGACAAGCTAACTAATTGTATCAAATGAACGAACGTCATGTACGCAAATGTCCTTCCAAATGGTTTGTCCAGTACAAGACAATATCAAGAGGATATTCGGCGCACTACCAGTTCGGTACGGCCACGATCCATTTGCTCAGAGTTTGCTGATTTATGGTACTCTGGGCAGCCTTCCAATGGACACTTGCCACGTGTCCACAAAGAAGATTCGATCGTTGATGTCCTACTACAAATAGATGCTCAAGGACAACAGATGAATATCTCGAACAATAGATCAATTGAACACACTAAGTAACTTGTTTATTCACTCTTGGTCTTACTGATTTCTATCATCGTTCAAGTTTAAGAGAGAAAATCAATTACTATCTAGTTGTGAGAATATTGTTGAGAATATTGTAAGTTGAACAAAGGTTGTTCTGTTCAACAGATAGTTAGTTAACTCAGTAAGTTGTATTTGATTCAAAGTATTTAGTGGATATTCTTCCGATTGTGGAAGAATGTGTGACGTAATAGGGTTTGCTCCGAACATCCATAAACAACTCCTTGTGTTCTTTATTTTTTTGCTATTCATCTTCTATCGGTTCAAAGCTTCAAATTCGACGAACACTTCAGCACTTGAAACTGTTTCAAGAGTTCGGAGAATTTGTGAAGAATAGAAACAGATATTAATCTCTCTTAAGATTATTATCGAATCGTTTATCATAATTGTTAACAATAGTCAGACTTTAGTCTCTATTGTTAGGACCGATCCTAATAGTCTTTACCTCTCATTCATTTATTTTCACTTATACAAATTTTTTCTTTTAAATAACTTTGATTATATTTGATAAGGAAATTCAATAATAAAAAAGGAAACAACTATTTTTGTTGGTTAACTCATATATAATTTTTTCATATATTAGTAAAAACTTATACTTATATATCATTTTTATGTATTAAAAGAAACTTAAGTTTATATTAAGTAAGGTGGAATGAATATATAAAAGCACTATTTTTTAAATTTTATAAAAATAAGATTGATTGATGATAGAAAAAAGGGCCAACAATATAAATTATTATATATATAATAATTAATATATTATATATAATATTCAAAGAGATAAAAAATTAATATATTATATATAACAAACTGGATAATATGAAAAACTGGATAATATGAAATCAGTTTCTTCATTCATTCCTTTAGGTTGCTGCCCTCTGGCAAACCTCACCATCACAAACCCATCCTTCTTTAGGACCACCACCATTCTTCTCCGTCTTCTCCTCCTCATTACCTTCTTCTTTTGCAACTTTCTCTTCTTCTTTTGCAACTTTCTCTTCTTCTTTCAAAGCACATTTAGGATGAAGGTCAAAATCGCAATCATCGCAATAATAAGACCAAACTTCCCCAGGCCCGTCACATTCATCGCAAAAGAAATTCTTCCGTTTCGCCAACAACAGCTCGTGTTCATGACTCTCAACCTTAACTTTCTCGGGCAACCCCTTCACCAAATCATCCAACTCCTTTTCTATCTCCTTCATTTTCTCCTCATCAAACGGATACGCTTTCGCTCCATGCGACATCACCATCTCCCTTACCTCCGTCGAAACAGTCCTCCCAGTCTTCCCAAGTGCCACAAGAGTCGGAATCCCCTGCACCTCAAACAGACGGGAAAGCCCCTCCTTCCTCTCGTCCCCGAATGGTAATGCCAGCCCAGGCATAGTCGCGAAGTATTCATCGAACGAGGCTTGATCGTGATCGCTAGAGACGAAAATCAGCTCGAATTCTGCATCTTTCTCCTTTATTTGGTTGTAAACCTCTGTCAGCTTCGGGAGAAAAGCGCGACAAGGATAACACCAATGTGCGGAGAAGTAGAGAAGGATAGTCTTCCCGACTAAGTCGGAAATTGGAACTTTTACTCCCTCTTTTCCGATTACGAAATCGAGACCTCCTTCAGAGACTAAAACCTCTTCTAACGTTTGGGATTCGAGTTTCTTCCTTTTCAGCTCTTCGAGGTGATCGAACCTTTCCGCCGTGAATGGATAGGCTTCGGAACCGTGTTCTCCCACCATGTCGGCTACGTCTTGCTGAAGGGTATTTCCGTCTGGACCGATGATGACAAGTGTGGGAAGAGAACTGAGTTCAAAGTACTTCACCAGCTTTCCGGCTCTCTTGTCCTTGAAAGGCAATGCCAACCATGGGAGACTCTTGAGATCTTCTTTGAAAGAATCTTCTTCATCGTCCAAGGGTATTGTGATCATCTCGAATTCTGATCCATTCTCTTTCTGTATTTCCTTGTACACTTTCACTAATTCCTTAGTGTACTTGACGCATCTGCCATAGGAAGAGTCGGTGAAATATAGGCCAATCATTTTCCCTTGAAGAGAAGAAACAGGAACCTACACCAAGTAAAAAAGAGATGCAGCTTGAGTTTATGAAATTTGAAACAAATAAGCAAATTTAAGCATTCAAGCTCGATGAAGAAGACACACACACGCACGCACCTTCTTCCCATCAGATGAAATGACGAAATCGCTGGACTTGGAAACTAGGAGAGAATTCAGAGATTGGTTCTTCTTAGCTTCTTCTTCCTCCACTCTTATCGCATTCAAAGAATCTACAGTGAAAGGATATGCCTCCGCTCCATATTCCTTGATTAACTCGACTCCTTCATTCATCACAACTTCTCCGGTATCATCGATGAACACCAGAAAAGGTATACCGTTCACCTCAAAAACCGAATCCAAGCTCTCACGAACTTCAGAATCTGAATAGGGAATTGCAAGCCATGGCATCTTGGAGAAGTAACTTGTAAAAGATTCTTCATCTTCATCTGCTGAAACAAATACAATCTCAAAATCTCCTTTAGATGTCAGCTCATTATAGGCTTCCACCAAAGTTGGAGTGAACCTTGTACATGGATCACACCATGATGCAGAGAAATACAAAGCAACTTTCTTCCCTTTCAAACTGTCAAGTTTAACCTGTAAGGTCAAAGAATTTGAAAACATCCTAAGCATACGTTTCTACAAACACCTTATGGGCAAAACGACAGCATAAATGGAATGAGCAGAAACCCAAGTCGTATCTGTTAGTTTACTATGAAAAAACAATCAATTTAAGAAAACCCAAGTATGAAGCAGCCTCCATCGATCGATCAATCAATCAAAATCATATAAACAATAAATATGAAAATGCAACAAACCTGTTCGCCGTTGTTTCGAATGAGGAAATCTCTGTCAGGCGAAGAGAGGATCTTGGTAAGGTCGTGTATTTCGACTTCTTCGATCATCTCCTGATCCGCCATTTCCGTTCTTCTTTGTTGAGAATAATGGGTAGAATCAAAACTGTGTGTGTGTGGGTGTGTATAATCAATCAATCACGATAGAAGAGGTAGGTGAGATTATATATAGAAATTGAAAACTATACCGCGTTGACTAAAAGGACGACTTCAATTTGATCTTTAAAGAAGAAGAAATGAAACCTTCGATTTCTTGTTGCCAAAGATTACGCGTAAAAGATATATATATAATTCCTTACCCACCAGTAGAACTTATGGGCGAACATTTGTATCGGTCCGTACACGTGTCATTATTACATACATCCAACGTTCAAGATTAACTTTCAAAGATAAATCAAGAAAGCATCTAAGGAATATAAGAATCACTTTTCTTTTTCTTTATGAGTCGTGACAGGTTTGTGGTACCCAAGATTTCATTATTATGTTTTTTCTTAATACATTTTCTATTTAAAATAGAGTAATAATTGAGGGCGAAATTTTAATATTATAATTGTCTTCTAATGATACGACAACATGAAATTAATCTTAAAAATAAAATTTGTTTTATATTAAATTTTAAATTTAAGTCTAATTATATGTTATCACATCATTTTTTACATAATTAATGACATCAAATTCCTCAGCTTTATATTTTTATTAAAATATATATATAATATTTTATTGTTCAAAATGTTACAGTACTACTTGTCCTAGGGATGAATCTACTTTTAAGTCATGGTCTTTTTTTTATAGTTTTTAGTGGTTAATACTTTTAAATATTATTTTAAAAATATAACAAAGTACTTTAAAAATTATTAAAATTATACAATTTTTAAATTTAGATATTTAAAAGTTAGTATTAACAAATTATTGTGAATTTTACTTATATACCCATATGTGTAGATTTTGATAATAAATTTATTAATTTTCTCCCATCAGAATAAGGGTTATGCTAATAAATTTTGTATTATTTTCTAGAATTAATTACGGTCAACCATATTATTAGGTAATTCAGATATCTACATTTTAAAAATAAAATAAAAAATTATTCTAAATTTATATTTAATTAAATAATAACTGTCAACTTGCAAAAACACAATTTATAATTTTTTTTTAAATATTATATTGAAATTCGTTTTCAATAAAAAAAAAATAAGATATATATAATATTGTTTTTAAAGGTAACAGGAGGAATTGCATGATTTAAGCAGCATAGTAAGCTAGATTATTTTTACACGGGTTAAAAATCATAGAATGATTAAGAATTAAATTAAGACTATTTATCAGGGAAAATTAAGATTTTAGACATATTCATTCAAATATCACAATTTAGAACTTTTATGGTTAAAATTATAATGAAAAATGAGATTTTGTATTATCGATTGAAATGAAATTAACTTATTATTGGTGAGTCTAAGTATCGATGATTACCATTAAATTTGAAAGTTAATCGTCTTTATAGTCCTTTATGCCATTATGGCTTATTTAATTATTAATAAATTTGGGTTTGTATGTATAACATAAGTAGTTTATGGTTTTTAAGTTAATTTATTCATTTAAAATAAATGTTTACCTAAGACTTATCAAACTTTTCATTTTCAGCACATATATCATTGTTCTTCCTAGTTTCTTTACTTATTTTGCTTTCTTCATCATTGTTCTTAGAAGATCCGATAAATCGGAACTAACATTTGGTATTAGAGCCTATCTGAAGAACATACCGTCAAATAAACAAGAGATGCAACAACAATGAAGATCAGAAGAAAAGGGAATGTGACGTTACTCACGAAGAGTAACTACTCAATATGGACGTTGAAGATGTGGGTAAACTTACAAGCACAAGGAGTGTGAGAAAATGTGATGCTCGACGAGGTCAACGAACGGAAAGATAGAATGACTCTCGTCATCATCTATCAAGCGCTCCCCGAGGACGTCATTCTCACGGTGGCCGAGTAGGATTCCACCAAGCTAGTGTGAGAGACGTTAAAGACAATGAATGTTAGAGTGGAGAGAGTTAATGAGGTAAAAGTGCAAATCTTGAAGACACACTTCAAGGCGATTCACATGAAGAACGGGGAGTTAGTGGATGATTTCACCATAAAATTGACATCCATCATGACTGGTATCCGCTCTTTGAGAGAGAAGGTGGAGAGATCTTTGTCATTAAAAAGTTCCTTAGAGTCATACCACAAATATACATGCAAATCGTTACCGCGATTGAGCAATTTGGTGACCTCAAGAATATGATCGTCGATGAGATTGTCGGCTGTCTCAAAGTCTATGAGGAGAGACTTCGCGGCTACAAAGACCAAGAAGAGGAGAAGCACATCTTGCTCACGCATGGTGAATGGATGTCACGAATGAAGAAAAATGGAGAAGCCAATTTTTCTTCCAGATCGTCGAGTCATAGTGGTAGAGATAACTGAGGTCGTAACAGATGACGAGATCGTAGAGAAAGCTCACATCGATAAGAAGACACTAAGCCCTACAAAGACAAGAGCATAGTGAAGTGTTAGGCTTGTCAAAAGTACGGGCACTACGCGACTAAGTGCCCTAACGAAAGGCCCGACGATAAGGAAAACCTCACTAACTTCCATGATGAGGAACCATCATTAATGTTTGTTGTGAGATTGACGAACTCTTTGCCCGAAGACGAGAAGACAAACCTAGAAGAGTTCGTGCAAGAATCGTCTAAGGAGGAACCATAGGCGATGTTACTCAATGAAGAGAAAGTCATGACGAAGCTCATCGCAAGTGGTGATGAGTATAATCACACCAACGTATGGTACCTTGACAATGGAGCAAGTGAGCATATAACGGACCATCGAGAGAATTTCAATGAGCTCGATGAGAAGATCACCGAAAATGTGAAGTTCGAACACGACATCTCTACTCACGCAAATTTTCTCACAAGCTAGAACAAGAAACATGTGCGCCTTGCTTCCATTTTCGAACTTCACATTTTCGGTGATCTTTTTGTCGAGCTCATTGAACTTCTCTCGATGACCCGTCATATGATTTCTTGCTCCATTGTCAAGGTACCACATGTCGATGTGATTATACTCATCGCCACTTACAAAAAGGTTTGCCATGACTTTCTCTTCATTAAGTAACATCACCACTATTCTTCCTTGGACGATTCTTGCAAGAACTCTTCGAGGTTTGTCTCCTCTTCTTCGGGCAAAGCGTTCGTCACTCCCTCAGCAAACATTAATGATTGTTCTTCGTCATGGAAGTTAGTGAGGTTTACCTTATCGTCGGGCCTTTTGTTAGGGCACTCAGTCGAGTAGTGCCCGTACTTTTTACAAGCGTAACACTTCATTGTGCTCTTATATTTGTGGGGATTAATGTCTTCTTATCGAGGTGAACTTTCTCCACGACCTTGACCTCAACCTCTCCCTTTACCACGACCTCGATTATCTCCATCGTTGATGTTGCGACTCGACGGTCCGAAAGAAAATTTGTCTTCTCCATTTTCTTCATTCATGACATCCATTCACCATGCGTGAGAAAAAGATGCTTCTCTTCTTCTTGGTCTCTGTTGCCGCAAAATCTCTCCTCATGGAATTTGAGACAACCGATAATCTCATCGACGATCATATTCTTGAGGTCACCAAGTTGCTCGGTCGTGGTAACGATTTACATGTATTTTTATGGTACGACTCTAATAAACTTCTTGACGACGAATATATCCTCCACCTCCTCTCCTAAAGAGCGAATACCAGTCACGATGAATGTCAATTTTATGGCTAAATCATCCACCGACTCACCGTTCTTCATGTGAATCGCCTCAAAGTGTGGAAATCAATATAATCACACTAACATGTTGTACCTGACAATGGAGCAATCAACCATATGACGGGCCATCGAGAGAAGTTCAATGAGCTTGACAAGAAGATCATTGGAAATGTGAAGTTCAAGGAAAAAAACAAGATGCAGAAGTTTCTTGTTCCAACTTGTGGGAAAATTCATGTGAGTAGAAATGTCGTGTTCGAGGAGGAGAAGAAGTGGAAGTGGTGCAACAACAACAACGAGATCGTACAAAATTCCGTGGAGTTCAGAATTCTACGAGATGTTTATGCGGAGATAGATCGTGATGAATTATTGTTGCTCACCACCGACGAACCATAAACATATCATGAGCTGGAAGCTGAAGTGACATGGAATGAGGCCATGAAGAAAGAGCTAGAGTCCATCATGAAGAATAAGACATGTGAGCACACCGACTTACCACCCTGTCACAAGACCATTGGGTTAAAGTGGGTTTTCAAGTTGAAAAGAAATAGTGAAGGCAACATCCTCAAACACAAAGAAAAATTGGTAGAGAAAAACTATGTGTAGAAGAAAGTAGTTGACTTTTAGGAGACCTTTGCACCGGTAGCAAAACTTGACAATTGACATAGTTAGACTAATTCTTGCCACCGCAGCTCACCGTGGATGGGAGATCCACAACTTAGACGTCAAATCAACATTTTTTAATGGTGACATCGAAGAAGAAGTCTATGTCGCTCAACCTAAAGGCTTCATCATCAAGAATAAAGAGAACAAAGTGTACAAGCTATACAAGGCTCTTTATGGACTACGTCAAACACCAAGGGCTTTGAACACTTGCCTCAATAAGCGAATGATGAGTCTCGACTTTATGAAATATTCTCAAGAGCAGAATATGTACACGAGAAACTATGGAGAAAAAGTATCATCGTTGGCATATATGTTGACGACTTAATCGTGATAGGATTAAGCATCAAGGGCATTGGGGAGTTCAAAAAGAAGATGATGAAGAGTTCGAGATGAGTGATCTCGGGCTATTCTCGTACTACCTTGGTATCGAGGTGGACTAGAAGAAAGATAGCATCGAGTTGAAGGAGGTGACTTATGCAAAGAAGGTGTTGAAACAATTCACATTGGAGGATTGCAACCCGAGCAAATATCCGTTGGAAGCAAAGTTGCAACTCGCAAAGGAAGTGGAAGGAAGCTTAGTGAATCCGAAAGAGTATAGGCGTATCATCGGGTGTCTTAGGTACTTGACGCACACTCGACCCAATATCTCTTACGTAGTTGGCATAGTGAGTCGATACATGGAGAAACCTACCACTCTATATCAATAGGTAGTAAAACACATTCTTCATTACGTGAAGGGAACGACGAGCTATGAGATTTAGTTAAGAAGAGGACGAGAAGTTGAAGAATTTGTTGGTTTTACTAATAGCGACCTAACCGGTGACATAGACGACACAAAAAACACTATAGGGATGGTGTTTTATCTCAACGAGAATCTAATCACTTGGCAATCTCAGAAGCAACGAACATTTGCTTTATCTTCATGTGAGGCGGAGTTTATGGCATTTACTACAATGTCCTATCAAGGACTTTGGTTGAGAAACATGTTGAGCGAGATGCTCGGATGTGAGTCAAGGTCGGTAACCCTCTATATCAACAACAAGTCTGCAATAAAATTATTGAAAAACCCGGTGTTTCATGAACACAACAAATACATCGACACATAGTTCCACTTCATCCGTGAATGTGTTGAGAACTGCTAGATTGTCGTAGAAATCGTAAGCATCAATGTGCAACGTGAGGACATTCTCACCAAGGCGCTAATAAGAGTCAAATTGATGAAGATGCGAGAGCTGCTCGACGTGAAGAATCTCGAATCAAATCAAGTTTACGAGGAGATCGTGAGTCTAAGCATTGATTCTCAACAAATTTAAAAATTATTGGTCTTTATTATCATTTATGCAATTATAATTTATTTAATTATTAATGGGTTTTGGGTTGTAAGTATAAGTGGTTTAAGGTTTCTAAATTAATCTACTCCTATAAAAGAGTTATTTATAAAGGTTGATATACAACACTCAAACTCTTGAAATTTTCCCTCTTCAACATATATATAATTGTTCTTCGCAGTTTCTTTACTTATTTTTCTTTTATCATAATTTTTCTTAAAAAATATGATAATCCGAATCAATATTATTTACATGTCATTTATAAATAAAAGTTCTATGCTATTAATTTAACTATCGAATTTCAGCGAATTTAGAGTTTTAACTGTCGACTATTTGAAATTAAGTAGTTAAAATCTTTAATTCGCTAAAATTTGGTATTTAAATTAGTGACATAAATATTTTATTTATTTATATTTAAATTCTACATGAATAATAGATTAAAAGCGTTTAAAATCATAATTATTTTATATAACTTTAACAATAAGATGCCTCAAATTAGATCGTGAGGTTTAAAAAATATTTCTGTCTCAATCTCACCTCCAATATCAGTCCTAATTTGATATTCTAAATAGATTAATATGGTAATTACGTGTTTTGTTTTAGTGTATGAATCATATATTTACGAAGGAAGGATACATTATGACAAGTAATGAGAGCGACTACTCATTTCTTATTTCTTAGTTACTATTATGACAAGTTATGCATTATGATAAGTATTCTCACAATTATAGTATCATATATTTTTATTCTTTTTTCAAAAACAAAATTTTCAATAAAAGAGACGTTCAAACCAAACTAACAATAAAGTCCAAATAGGAAAAGTAAGACATGAGTCATCACATAGAAACCAAAAATAAATCACGTGGGAACATTTATTATTGCACTGCCTTGTAAATAAAGTATACTTAATAGATATAGTAAATTAAATGGATTGTTTGGTTATTATATATTACGGTTGTATAAATAATTATAAACTTAATATTCTTCTTTTATTCCTGATTTTATAAAATTATTAAAATTTAATTTTTTTATTATATTTTAAATTATAGTAATAATAAATTATATCTAAATATTAATTTAAATTTAACTGTTTAATTTTTAAATTTAAATAATAATAATAAATATACAATTACTTAATTTTATTTGTTTTTTAGTTAATATATATTTTTATTTCTATAAACAAAATTATATTATTTTTAAGTATAAAATTTTTTAATGTAATAATTTGTATACATAATTAAATATAATGATTATATAAAATTAATAATAATTTTAATTAAAAATTAAGTCATATATAAAATTAAATTTTAAATTAATATTGTATTTCATTATTAATAAATAATATTTATAATTAATTATATAAATTATTATTATTATTATTAATTAATACAACTTATAACTATATAGTTTATTTATGAAACTGATTTATAATTATAACATTCTAATTTTAAATATTATTTTAAATAAATTATTAATATTAATAATATTTTATTTTATATAAATAATTAATATTTTTTCAATATACAAATATTTATAATAATACATAAATTATTATTTTTTAATTAATTAATATATAAATAAGTTATATATATAATTATATAAATTAAATTATAAGTAATTATATATAAAATATTGTAAACCATATAATAATATTATTTATTTTAAAAATTTATTTATACAATAATTATATCTTATTTTTTATAAAATTTCATCTAATTAATAATACAAACTACTTATAATAAACATTAAAAATAATTTTAAAAATATAAGGATAAAATAGTCTTTTACACTTCTTACTATTTTCTTATACTACCAACCAAACACAAAATAATAAAACATATACTATTTATACATATTTTCTACTCCCAACCAAACACTAATAACTTATATAATTTATACATTATAATACTTCCTTATGTGACTCTAAATTTAGAAATTATATATAAATTCATAAATAGGTTAAGGTTTTCTCAAACATAAGCCCATAATCAAATCAAGTAAATAATATTTTTAAACGGGCCTATATACATTAAATAGAAGCCCTGTTCAGTGAGGTAAGTTCTTTTTAATACTTTTAACAATGTGGCCCAATATGATCATATTATTTTTTAAAGACACAAAATGTGAAATAGCCCATTTAACAATCCAATTTGCAACACAATCAGTTTTTTTTTTCTCGAATTAAAAAAAATTACTCAATTTTATCTAATCAAGTCAAATAAGAATGTCCTATTAAAATTAAAATTGAGAATTTATTCTATCCAAATGCGAGAATTTATATAAAATTGTTATATATTATTATTATTATTATTATTATATATATATTTTATATCTAGCAAATTTAAAAATTTATATATTTAAATATAAAATTAATTAAAAAATAATAATAAATAAATAATATTATAAAAAAAATACATATTTACTAAATTAATTATATTAAGTAATTTATTTAAATAAATAATTTTTCTTTTATAATTTATAAATATAATATTTTTCCCTTAATGTAAAATAGTATAAAATCGTAAAAAAAAATTATTTATATACTTGTAAAATCGTAAAATATAATTATAAATGATAAGAGTTTACTTTAAGAGATACTTAAATTCATACTCGTCAACCTTACTTAAAATCGTAAAGTTATAAAGTTTTAAGATTTTAAAAGTTAACTCGAGATTTTAATAACATAAACGTTAACGTTAATAAGGATGACAATTATAATTTGTTTTGCAATATTAGATTCGAATTATCCCGTTTGAAGCATTTTTTGTTTGACCAGTGGTTAATCAATGATGTGGCAAAGATGGTATTCTACTAAAATAAATAAATAAAGACAATTAAATTTATCTCATCAACAATATATTTATTTATTATTCATATTTTATAAGAGTTTTTAATTTAATTTTTATAATAATATGAATTTAATATATTGCAATATATTATATAAAACATCATTTTATATAAAAAAAAATACAGTAGATTATAAACATTGTCCCACATAAATTACTCAGAAACCAAACAAAATAGGAATTAGTAAAATAAATTCAAAATACGAGATAGTAAATACACTCATAGTTCTAATGTGCCTCTTGTTCCAACTATATTTAAAAAAAAATAAGTTATTTAAAAAATATATTATTATTTATTTTTTTGAAAATATAGAGATATTTTTGGGTAAAAATAATTAAATGATATTAATATATAATAATAAAATAAAAAATAATAATTTAAAATAAATAACATTTTAATATTTTGATTAATAAATTAAATAATTTAATAGGAGTGAGAATTTTTTTTTTTTTAATTTAGATTATTAAAATAATCTAAGTATGCCTAAATCTATATTTAATTCCTGTCCTAAATCTTTTTTTAGATTGAATATTTTTTTAAAACTTAGAGAAAGAAAAAATAATAATGGTTGATAATTTTAAAAAAATAATAATTAATTTAGTAAAAAAATTTTAAAGGTATTAATATATATAAATAAAATAATAATTTTAAATTTTAGCATTTTAGTTAATAAAATAAATAATTTGATTGTTAGGGAGTGATTGTTTAAAAAATAATTTTATTTGAATTTTTTTTTAAAAAAAAAAAACCCTGGTCCGGACTCTATCTTATCTATCACTGTTTTTATTTTGTTTCATAAATTAACAATTAATTTGTTTCAATAAAAAAAATAATTAGACATAAAATATATCCAATATATAGACAAACAAATTACAAATAAAATTTATCTCAAATCTTAAAAATTACAGCTTAATTCTTCAAATAAAATGTATTCATTTACAATATTTTTTTATATTTAATTAAATTAAATATTTTTTGTTATTAAATTTAATTATTTAATATTATATTTTATTATAATTAAAATAATTAATTGATGTATTAACTCACTAAAAAACTTTACATAAAAAAATGTAAATAATGATGATTGGAGACCGGCTAAGTTATTAGCTTTAATCCAAAATAAAATAAAATTAATTACTTGTTAATAAAGTTTGAGCCAATTAAAACTATATATTTTATATAACTAATGAATTTACTGTACATGAATTTAATTAAAGTTTGATTTTGACCAAGTACAAGTACATATATAAAGTGTGAACTGAAGTCTATTTAAGCCTACCCAAATAAAAAATTACATTATATTATATATCTATGTTTCAACCGATATAATTACCAACCAAACAAATTCTTTTAATTTTAATTCTTATACCTTAATTCTTTTGCTTCTTAAACTGTTTACATAGCTTATATTATTTTTTCAACCAAACAAATTTAACCATTTCATTCCCAACCAAACAAATATTTTATTTCATTAATTATTATTCCACTAATTATTTCCATCAATATTATTTTATTTCACTTATTCTCATTTCATTAATTATTTACATTTCATACTAATTTTACCTAGAATTTTCTTCTACTTTCTTTTTATTTTCTAATTCTCTTCCTTAATTTAACATTTTACTTAGTATAATTGTCAACTTAATTATTTATATGATATTTATAATTAATTTATACATGTTTGATTAATATACAACATTGACCTTTTATCATGTTAGTATTACTTAGTTATTTTTAAAATTTTTATCACACTCTAATTGTTTTGATGAAAATATTTACTTTTATTTTTCTTTAGTTATGTAATTTTTACATTCTAATTATTCAATAAAATACTCATTTAATTTGAATAATTGAGTTTATCTTAAAATTAATATAAACATATTTTAAGAGTTAAACATTCAATTATTTATCAAAATAACATTTTATGATAAATTATGTATAGATAAATAAAAAATGAAACATCAATATATTGCAAATAAATGAAAAATATTAACATCTTCAATAGAGAGATTGTCTAGTGAAAATCCTACGTCCACGGACTATAAAATTCAAAATCAATATAGTCAAAACTCTTTTAATTTTTTTTTCTAACAACAAACATCATTAAACGACAAAATTGTTTCCACATTATAAACTTGATATGATGCAGAATTTAAGGTTTTACACTTGTTGAGTTGTGTCAAACAATTGATCAAGAATACGATCAAAATGTGAAGACGAAACTTTGCAATAAAATGGAGAATGATTTTATTGTCCACTACTTGACAATATATGTCAAACGAGATTTAACTAATATATATATATATATTCTATTTTAGATTAGTTTTATGTTTTAAAATCTCGGACTTATTTAAACATTATATTATAGCCTCTCTTATATATAAATAATTTATTATTTAAACTCAAGCCCACCCCAAGTCGAATTCCTAGGTCCGTCCTTGACTTTGACCGAGTTGGAGCTCATATAATATTTGTTCTGTTCGATGTCTTGTCGAACTTTTTGGAGCCTCATAATATATAATATTTTTATTTATTTAATTAATATTAAAACTCAAAATTTAAATAATATTTTTTTTCTTTATTTCTTTAAGCCCATATGATGACCCACAATCCATAAAGTAAAACCCTAATTTTTAATATATTTATGCGACTCTTTTGTTCTTCTTCATTCTTCACAATTTATTTCACTAATTCTTCATCATTTCTTTCACTCTACATCTCTTCATTCATTCTTTCCTATTTCTTTCATTCTTCATCTCTTCTTCTTCACAATTTCTTTCATTCTTCATTTATTAATTTTCTTCGTTTTTATTTTTCATTTTTCATCCCTCATTCATTCATAAGAGGTAATTAAAATTTATTTTCACTTTTACAATTTTTTTTTCTTTTAAATAATTTTGATTTTTTTGTTATAAGGAAATCCAACAAAAAAAAAACTATTTTGTTAGTTAACTCAGAATAAATCTTGTTCATCATTTTTTCATGTATTATTAAAAATTTATGCTTTTATATATATATATATATATATATACATATGGTTGAATTGGGGTGAATTAATATATAGAAAAACACCAATTTTTAATTTTTATCCAAATATTATTGATTGATGATAAAAAAAATGGTCAACAATATTAAGTATTTATAATAATTAATATATTATATATAATAAAAATAAATATTAAGAATATAATAATTAATTTATTATAAATAATATGAAAGAAATAAAATGGTTAATATATTATATATAATAAAAATATGAGGAGTGATAGAGAGAGGGAATTTTGTGAGGGAATGACTTGGCATGGAAAATGTAAAAGTGGGAGGAAAGAGAGAAAATAGAGAAATTATTTGATTTTTTTAGCGAATAAGATTATGCCAAGTCATTCACTCACCAAATTCCCTCACCTAATCATTTCTCTAAAAATATATAGTATGGATATAATAATTAGTAATCCTATATAAATGATTAATATATTATATATAATAAAAGGTACATTTTTGATAGGATAGGTGCAACCAGGTCTCCAATAGAGACAGGGTCTAACTATTGTTAACAGCTTCTGGAAAACGGTTTAATATAAATCCTGTTAGGGATTGATATCACTTTCTATTCTTCGCAAACTTTCACAAACTCTTGAAACGATTCAAGTGCGGAACTGTTTGTTTGAGTTTGAATCTTTGAACCAATGAGAAAGGAAAGAAAAAGGAAAGAACACAACAAGTTGTTTATGGATGTTCAGAGCAAACTCTCATACGTCATCCCCTTCTTCCAACAACCGGAAAGATTTCACTATATATTTCTTTGAATCAAATACAATTACTGATCTAGATAAACACTTTGTTGAACATAACACCCTCTGTTCAACTTACAATATTAAGAACAATATTCACTCAGTTAGACAGTTTTTGATTCATTCTTAGCTTGGAAGATGATCGATATAAGTAAGTGCAAGAGTAAACTTGTAAGATTGTAGGGATAAGCAAAGTAACCGATGATTCAGACGTTGTCCTTAAGCATCTATTTGTAGTGGAAGGACACCAACGGTCGAATCTTCTTCATGGACACGTGGCAAGCGTCCATTGGAAGGCCGCCCAAAGGATAAGAGTACAACAGACTTTGAGCAATTGGAACGTGGACGTACCGAACATGTAATGCGCTGAATATCCTCTTTGATATTGTCTTATACTGGACAAATCGTTGGAAGAATATTTGGTACGTGGCGTTCGTTCATTGGATGTAATTAGGTGGCTTGTCAGACTGCACAAGAGTGAGTGGAGAAAAGTAGCAGACAACTAGTTGATTGTGGATAGACACATGCTAACTTCAGACGGCTGCTGAAGCGAGACATTAGACGTGTTCCATTAGACTGCCTAGTCTAAGAATGTTAGACGCAAATGTCTAATAACGTATTCCATTAGACCACACGTCTAATAGAGTTAGACAACAATGTCTAACTACGCATCCCTTTAGACTTGTCTGAAGGAGTTAGACTGCATGTCTAATTACGCTACCCATTAGACTACCACGTCTAATGGAGTTAGACTGCAACGTCTAACTACATATCACTTCAGACTTGTCTGAAGGAGTTAGACTGCACGTTTAACTACGTATCTGTTAAACTGCACGTTTAACTACGTATCTATTAGACTGCACGTCTAACTATGTATCTATTAGACTGCACATTTAACTACATATCTGTTAGATTGCACGTCTAACTACGTATCTGTTAGACTACACGTCTAACTACGTATCACGTCTAATTAGCCTGCTTAGACCACATCTAAGTTAGCCAAGTCTTATGCACCTACACAAAAATAATTAGACGGCTTAGCTTTATTCATATCTAAACATCATCAAACCATAATTGATTAATATTAGCACTTTTCTGTTAATTAACTCTTTACTTAGTTTTACAAACTATTTCTTCTAAGTTAATTAACTCTTATTTTTCCCAACAATTTCCCCCTTTTTGATGATTTAAGCTAAATGATTAAAATCAGTTGAAAAATTTCCCTTTTTGATGGTGTTAAAACAATGCGATCTTAAATAAAGCATTGTAAATACCCATCAAATACGATCAAAAGGATTCACAAAAATATCCTAACATAAGTTAAAAAACCAACACACGTTTTTAAATCCCCAACATAGGTTAAAAACCAACACAATGTTTTAAATCATAAGTTTTAAAATGAGATAAACAAAGAAAGATATTTATTGTCCTTCCCTTTTCACGTTTACATCTTCATCTTCTACATCAAAAGAGTTGCCAATTAGGAGGTTGGGACATGATTTAACACCGGACCCCTGAAGGCAACACCGGGTCCCCTGAATGCTCTCCCTGGCTCCCTGAAGATCCCCCTCGGATCGTAAGGTCATCTACTTGTGAAATCAGCCCCTTGAATGTCTTGATGAGTTTTCTTGGAGGCATTGTACGTACCTGTTAACAAAGTTAGTACGAGAATATTTATTAGTATGAAATCAATATGATGTGAAGTTTAAGGTAAACACAAATCTATTCTTAACTAGATATTTGTAAAACATGGATTTATTTTTGTCACAATCTTCTAACCGGGCCGTGATGCCATATTAGGGGCGTAAAATACTTGTTTTTCTTGACTCTCCAAAATATAAGGTTCCTACATTTGAGGTTTTTAAAATTCGGTTGACATTTATACTTTCGAAACCATATTTATCCACTTTCACTCCACGTTCCCTAGAATGTGCATCAAACCACTAACACTTAAAGAGGACAACCTGTCTGTGATAAAAGTATTGTACTTGGATTATGTTCGTTAAAACTCTGTAGTATGATAGAGTATCTGATCCATTGTTGCCTACAACAACAACTCCACTGTTTTGAGTGGTTAGACCTTCGTCATGTTTTTTCTGTATAGTATTTGTATCCGTTTATTTTACACCAAACAAAACTAAATGAGTACATAGTTGGATCGGAGCTTAAGATCTTAAGGTCTCTTGATATATTATTATCGCCTGTTAATTGGGTGACCTATATACGTAAATTAAGACTCAAGTTAAATTATTCGTAAATTGTAGAATCAAGTTGAAGTTATTAGATATGCATGGTTCTAGTATTTACTCACTCTATGCTTAAAATAACTAGCATACGTTGGGGGAATTTCTCCACGGGACTCCATGTTATTGCAATCCTGCACATACTCACTGCACGTGTGTTCACAATATTAAATTCTAAAATCATATCTTTAATGCTAATAATTTGTACTAACATAGCAATATGAAATCATACATGTAAAATGGTTCTGATTCAGGGCAATTTTTCAAGATGTATGAATGAGTCATATCTCGATCGCAATAATCCAAGTTATATATTGTTCCATTAGATAGTTCTTCCAATGATAAAAATACTAAGAGACCCGTGATTGAACTTGGTTTAGGAGCTTCTTTCATGTACTTGGCACATAGATGAATACTTTCATTCACAAGATATGTCTCGCTTATTAAGCCTTTTAGGTGATTTTTATTCCGCAAATATCTTTCATTGTACCCATATATTGTTCTATCGGAGACATCCATCAAAATTGGACAGGACCCCATAGTATAACATCAAGTGACAAGTGTATCGGAAGATGCATCATGATGTCGAAAAACGATGGTGTAAAAATCATTTCCAATTTGTATAGTGTCGTCACAATATCCAAGTACAATTGTTTTAGGTCCGATTCACTAAACACTTTGGAACACAACAAACGAAAGAACTGGGACAAATTTACTATAACAACATACACAATATCTAGAAGCAATCCACGGCTTGCTAGAGAAATAAGATATTCTAATAAAATGTGACAATCATGACTCTTTAATACCGTAATATTCTTATCTTACACAACCTCCAATGTTTGAGCAAAAGCCATCAGGAAACTTAAGATCCTTTATAATTTACAAAGACGATGTTTATTCTCAAAGGAAAAAGTGAAAAGGGTTTCTGGATAATGAATTTCTCCTTCGACATCTATAGGATGTAATTAGTGTTTTATGTTCAAGAGTTGCAAATCTTTTCGGGCTTTAGGACCATCCTTAGTCTTCTCTTTCACATTCATCATTGTTCCCAATACGCTATCACAAATATTTTTATCAATATGCATCACATCCAAATTATTTCTCAATAATAATGATATCCAATAAGACAAATTGAAAAAATGCTAAGTTTGTTCCAATTGTCTCCCCGTGTTTCATGATATATCTTGGTTTTTTCATTTGATTTGTAGTTAGAATGGTGCCTTCTAGGTCTCGTGCTTGCTCGTAAATTTCTTGTCCCATTAACATTTTTTAGGGATCTCTATAATCTGCTCGACCATCAAATGACTCTTTATCCCTAATGTATTTGTGGTTTGGTGGGAGGAAGCATCGGTGACCCATATAATATTCTTTCTGCCAATTAACCAATCAAAGAGATATAGTGTCTTTGTTACAACAAGGACAAGCGAGTTTCCCTTTTGTACTTTTTGGGTCAAATTATTTTGACTAAATGTCAAAGTAGTTTGACTATTAGAATTTTGATGATGAATGAATATAAAACTTAATCTATGCGTCTAATTGTCTTTGGCGTAGGTGTATCGAAATCAGACATTATTAGACGTGGTCTTAATGAGGGTAATTAGACCGATTTGACATTAGATGCACGGAGTTAGACGTGCAGTCTAACTAGAAGAGTTAGACGTGTAGTCTAACATACGAAGTTAGACGTGCAATCTAACTAGCGGAGTTAGACGTGCAGTCTAACTAGCGGAGTTAGACGTGCAGTCTAACTAGTTGAATTAGATGTGGAGTCTAATGGAAAGAGAAAGTCAGACGTGCAGTCTAACACACGGAGTTAGACGTGGAGTCTAATGGAAAGAGAAAGTTAGACGTGCAGTCTAACTCCTTCAGACTAGTCTGAAGGGAACCGTAATTAGACGTGGAGTCTAATGGAATGTGAAAGTTAAACGTGCAGTCTAACTAGTGAAAGTTAGACGTACAGTCTAACTCCTTCAGATTAGTCTGAAGTGAACTGTAATTAGACGTGAAGTCTAATCCCATTAGACCAGGTGGTCTAATGGATCCTGTTATTAGACGGGGACGTCTGATTTCATTAGACGAGGCGTCTAATTGAAATACGTCTAATGCCATGCTTAAACAGTTGCTTGAAGCTAACACCCGTCTACCCACGTGCTCTAGCTGTATGCTACTCCTGCTCCACTTTCCAGTGAAGATTAGTAAGTCAGCTGCAACCAATCAACCAATGCCACATAAGCGAATATCCTTCACACTACTTGTTTTGTAGGTACATCTCTGAAGAATATTCGGCGCACTACCAGTTGTGTACGGCCACGATCCTTGTATTCAGAGTCTGCTGTGTATTATGGAAGCGTTCCAATGGAAGCTCACCACGTGTTATTATGAAGATTCGACCGTTAGTACCTTTTCCTTATTTAAAGAATCTCAAGGACAACGGACGAACCGCCAGACAATTATTCGATCTATTGATACTCAGATTATTCTATCGAAATTGTTAGCTGCTTTCTTTTTTTACTGTGTGTTAATCAAGAGAGAGTTAGAATCAAAGCATCGTTTTAACTGAGTGATATTCTTCATCATATTGTAAGTTGAACAGAGTCTGTTCTGTCCAACAGTGAGCTATTCGTGCAAACTGTATTTGATTCAAAACATGATAGGATTGGCTTTATCGATAGAGACGGAGTCTGACTAAGGATGAAGGCTTATGAAAAATGGTTTGAAAGAAATCCTGTTAGGGATTTAATTCGCTTTCTATTCTACGCAAACACTTGTAAACACTTGAAACAGATTCAAGGCAGAATATTTTACTTGGGTTTGAAGCACAAGATGGAATATGAAAAGATGATAGAAATGAAAGAACATAGTAGTTTGTTTATGGATGTTTGGAGAAACTCTTCTACGTCACTCCTTCTTCCAACCACCAGAAGGATTCACTATAATATGATTCGAATCAAATACAGTTTACACACACTTATCTCACTATTGAACAGAACACTTTCTGTTCAATTACAAGATGAAGAATATCACTCAGCTAAAGATGTTTTGGTTCTAACTCTCTCTTGATTCACACACAGTACAATCAGAAAGCAGCTTCAAAGTATGAATATTCAAAGGCTTGAATTCAGTAATCAAGATGATAGAACATTTTCTCTCTCTGTAAAATCAAATTGCTTGTTCGTTGTGTTCGGATAAATTCGTAAGGAAGATTGTCCGTTGTCCTATAGATTTGTTAAATACTGAGCAGGAGCTAAAGGTCGAATCTTTTAGAATGATATGTGGCACTCTTCCATTGGAAAGCCTCCATTGTACACAACAAGTTCTAAGTACAAGGATCGTGGCCGTACACCACTGACAGTGCGCCGAATATTCCATTAGGGATGTACTTGCAAAACAAATAATGTGAGGAAAATTCTCTTACATGACATTCCTTGGTTGGTTGCATATAGCTGTTGTACTAATATTCACTAGAAAGTGGAGCAGGATTAGGGTACATGTATAACACATGGGTAGGTGAAATGCTAGCTTCAAGCATACTGCTTAAACCGAGAATTAGACGTATTTTAGTTAGACGAATTTGTAAAATCATTCTAATGAAATCAAATATCTCCTTCTAATAGTAACGTCTATTAGACCGCCTGGTCTAATAGAATTAGACTCACGTCTAATTACAATAACCATTAGACTGCACGTCTAACTCCACTGAGTTAGACTGCACGTCTAATTCCGGTTTATTAGGATCGGGGACGCCCTTGGAGGACCGGGGTGTTTCCGGTTTTAGGAAGGGTGTCCGCTTACACAACACATAACACACTTTGGTGATAGTCCGGTTAGAGACTACAACCGCTCTCAGCACTACGCAAACTGTCAAAGACTCTTGAACCGGGTTCAAGGGCGGAAATGTCTGTTTCAGTCTGAAGCAACGTATGCGACTTAGTTTTGATGAGATTAACAAAGAATCGGTTGGATGGAATATATGGATCGGTTTGGTTAGGATTATATTTAGGTTGGTAATAGTTCAGTTTTTAGAGTGAGTGAGCCAGAAATAAAAGAAATGACACGAGACAAGATTTTTTATGGATGTTCGGAGCAAACCCTCCTACGGTCACCCCTTGTTCTCAAGTTATGAGAAGGATCTCCACTAACTTTCAAGATTACAACAATTACACTGCCGGTCGAGCCTTAACTTACTACTCGCCGGTTACACCAACTCACTCTTGATGTAATACAATAACACAACACAACAATAACTTTCGGTAAATGACACAACGGTTTTGGATCGCGCGTGAGATTTCTTTATCTCTCTAAGATTTTCGTAACTTGTCATTAATGAGGTCGCTTCGTATTCCTTTTATAGTGAAGATGATCCTAACGGTCATTTTCTTCTCTCACCGTGGGATTGGTTAATTCAGAGTCACGCCGGTGCAGAGAGGTTGCTTGCACGTTTCACCTTCCTAACACTTGTCAAGCATACAAATACTCCTCAAGTAAAGATGACGTAGCCGGTTTGCAGATTCGAACACGTGTCAGGCATGCACCCTCCGACTGTCGAAGTCAGATTAGTAAATCATCATTGTTTTTATCGCATTCTTCTGATCGGATCTTATCTTCTTTTATTTCTCCGAGACACGTCTATTTCGTCATATTACGTCATCTTTGTAGATTTTAGTTTCCGGTTGACTCTTACATAGTATAGTCCGGTTGGAATGTAGACTTTTCTTTGCTAGCCGGTCCCTTGAGAATGTTGAAACCGGTTCCTCTTGATCTTGACTTGATCACTTGGAACTGGATTTCTTTGAAGTGTTCTTTAGCCGGTTTGTGAGGCTCCAGCCGATTTATGCAATTCGATCTGTTCCTGCACATAGAAGTTAATAGTTGTTTAATTTTCTGGCCGGTTCCAAAAATTACCTTTACTTAATTTTTTATCAATTTCTTCCTTTTTGAATAAATATTCAAAACTTGTAATGTGTGGCCGGTTTGAAAATTAACTTTCTTAATTTTTCTATCAATTTCTCCCTTTTTGATTATTTAGAATAAATATTCAAAACTTGTAATGTGTGGCCGATTTGAAAATTAACTTTCTTAATTTTTCTATCAATTTCTCCCTTTTTGATTATTTAGAATAAATATTCAAAACTCGTAATGTATGGCCGGTTTGAAAAATCTGTTTAACAACTTCTCCCTATTTGAAATTTTTCTGTTTAAGAAAAATTTCAAAGCATGTTTTGATTTTTCAAAGGATGTTTAGTGAAATAAGTACTTTAAAGTATGATAAAAGGTGACTGAGTTCCGAAATAAAACCAAACACAGATAAATTGTTCATAAGAGAGAAAATAAACTAAGGATTGAATAATCCCCCCTTTTCATTTTCTTTCTCCTTCCGCTTCCTTTCTTCTTCTTCCCTCGCCTTCCATTCCCTCTCTCTTCGTTCAACGTCGAATTTCCATCCGGTAAATACACTTGAGATGCCGGGAGTTCGTTTTCCGAATCCAAAACCGCCACTTACTGGTCTTGGTGGGCGAGACGGTTGAGCAACAATCAGCCTGGTACTTGGAATTTCGACTGCTTTCTTCTTTCGCCGATTGAGTTGTTTGATGTCCTCTTCTTCTTCTTTGTCAAGAGGTTCTTCGTTTAGTCCGACCAGTTGAATCTCTCCTAGACCGCTTCGTTCCGCCAGCTTCATTACAGCCGGAACCGCTTTCCGTTTGTTCTTATTCCTTGTTTTCATAGAGTGCGAGGGTTGAGCCGGTGTGGATTCTTGTAGAGCGGTCTCTTCTTCCTCATTGCATTGCTTGGCCAACTCATGATCTTTGTCTTCAATTTCCTTCCTTAACCGTTCCCTCTCCTTTTCTTCGTCTTGAAGTTTCTTGGCAGTTTCGGCATCAGAACTGATCTGCGCTTGAGTTTTGTTGACTTGAAGTTTGGACAGCTCCTCAATCTGAGCGGCCATAGCCTGCATCATGTCTATTAGAGGAGCGGTTGCGATTTGAACGGATTCGGCGATCATTGAGTTAATTGATGTTTGCACGGTTTCATCTATCATCGACTTGATCGATGTTTGAGTGGTGTTGGCAATTTCGGATTGAATGGATGCCCGGATAGTTTTTGTCAAATTGGTTTCAACGGTTGCAATCTTCTCATCGGTAGCAAAGCTGTATTTGTGAAGACAAGAGATGATTGTACCAACCACTACTTCCTTTACTTGCTCAAGTTCTGGAGTCTTATCAGTATGTGGAAGATCACTGCTCCGGTTTTCTGATGTCATGGAGGACTCTCCGGTAACAAAGAAATGTTTACTTTGATAGAGATCGACATGAGTTAAGACATGTTTGCACTCGTTCCTCCATTCTGCTTCGAGCCTGTCAGTACTTTGAATGAGTTTATCACGCACCGAATGAAATCGCTCAAACATTCTTGATTCTATTGGAGTTAATGTTGCCCCTTCTGCCTCTCTCAAGGTATCTTCTACTGCATGTAACCGGGCGTATTCGTGTATTGCCAACGTCTTGTTGAATGCGGATTGAATGACGTTGGTACCTGCTAGCTTGAGATCCTCTTCTTCTAAAGCCAGAAGTTTCTCCCAGTGCTTGTTACCGCTAATGTCGGGGAGCATGTCTGATAACTTTGTTTCACAACGAAGCTTGACCCACAGGTGGTACGATGAGACCAACTCTTCAGCATCCTTGTTCATATCCAGGAGGAACTTCTGATACATCTCCTCCTCTTCTTCTACTGAAATGGGGACCTCGGCTTCGGTTACAATCTCAGGTTGGGGACCGGTTTGCAAAGCACTTTTTCCCTTTGCCGCAGAATCCTCAAGTAGAACTTCTTTGCCTTTGTTAACCTGAATTGGACCTTCAGGTGTGATTGTTGAATCGACTAGCCCATCTTGAGCCGATTGGAGCGTTTTTTCGGTTGGAACGGATTTGTTCCCCGCCGAGCCGGATGGTTCTTTTTCTTCAATATTTCCCTCCTGAGCCGGAGGGATGATGTTCTCAATGTTGGCTGTTTCTTCGACCGGATGGGTTTCACTCTGACCGGGTATCTCAACCTTATTAGATGGCTTGAGAAGACTTGTCACATCGTCTTCGGTTTCACGATGTAGAGTTTGGACCACGTCCACTATAATCTCTGAGGTTCTTAAACCTACTTTAACCATTATTTCATCGAGTTTCTTGTTCGGGGACTTGGAGTATTCAGAATAAATACTAACCTCTTCTGCCTCCTTCGATGTTGACTTGGTTTCTTGGCTCCCCGAGGGTTCGGTTTGCCTTGATGATGGAGAGTCGACTGGAATGGGATGGACTGTGTTGATGGGAGTGGACTGAAAGATGTCTGCGGTTCTTTTTGGTGAATGATCCGAGGAGAGAGTATTCTCGGAGTCTGCCGGTTTGTTGGAGCTCTTCTTTACAGATGTCTTCCTCCTTCCCTTTTTCTTCTGAGAGGCCTTGGATTGAACCGCCTTCCCCTTGGGATCTTCTTGTTTCGAACTTTCACCAGCCGGTGCGGATAAGCTGGTTCCTTTTGATGACTTTGTTCTGGAGGACTTTGGCATAGCCGTTTTAGCAGTTTTCTTGCTCATTTACTCAGAGTTAAGAACATTGGCGGATGGAAGCGGTTCACCTTCACCGAGTTCCACATTAAGGAACTTAAGAATCTTCACTATTTGCATTGCAAAGGCCTGAACCCGGCCATCCTTCTTTACCACCATTTCGCAGATCAGTTCGAACAAAACAGTTCCCCAGTCTATCTTGTCACCGCGGACAATCGCCATCATCATCTTTAACTTCAGCTTGGTCAGGTTATCGAAGTTTCCTCCTCTACCCTGAAGTGATCTTGAGGTTATGTTCAGCAGCCATCTGAACTCCGGCTTGAGTTTGTTCTTCCGGCTTGAGTGAGTTACCAGATCCTTGTCGTCAGCCGATATAACCAACCGGACCGCGTTGGATTCTGCGTCTGTCAAGCTAGATTTGAAGTCCAGCCCGGTATTTGGCAAACCGAGTGCTTCAGAAAAGATCTCCTCCGTGATGTTAACCGCTTTGCCGTTCACGGTGGCGGAGACTGTCCTCTTCGTTAGAGTCGCCGTCGCCAGAAACTCCATAACCTACGTCGGGTGCACGATGAACGGACCAGACAAATACGTTTCTAATCCCGAATCCCTGAGCGATTGCATCACCGCCTTGTTCTCTTCCGCAGCGTGTTCGTCGATGTCGCTGAAATCGACCTGCAACATGTATTGAAAGGGTGATTTAACTAGAGCCATGATGATTTTGTGAATGAAGAAGATGAAGAACAACGATGATCGGAAGTCAAAGAGATTTATAAGATTTTAAGATTTTAGAGAGAGAAAGCTTGTGTAGAAAATGGACTGTTTTGAACTTATATAGGAGGCGGTTTTGAGCGGTTAGAAGGTGAACCGTCACTTGGTTATGTTTTTGGCGCCAACTTTCCCTCAAAAGTTACTGTAGTAACTTTCGGCGGTAAAAGCGGAGAATACAATGGGCGGTAATTTATGCGCGGTAAAAACCGTGGGCGGTAAGTTTTTTGAACTTTGTTTTTGATCTTGATTTACCGGAAGCTTGTTAACTGGAAGTTTCGTTTTAACTTGGAGTCCTTTGTTTATTCAGATCAAAACCGGAAAGAAATGTAATGTGAAGAACCGGAGACTTTTAAAAATGGGAAAATTTTATAGATGAGTCTGAAACATAGAATAATGAAGTGGTTTTCCGGTCGTACAACAAAATGACCAGAGAATCGGAAAATACAGATAGATTAAACTAGATCGATCCAATCCCCCTCAATCATTCTGATAAGCCATTTGTTCACGGTGTTGTCGGGTGTCCATTCCTCAATTCTCGATATCCATCTATTTAGCATGGATAGAGTCTGGGTGTTGGCCGGTCCGACAGGAACACCGGGCCCGAGGTTGCGACGATGATCCTCCAAGAATCGAGTGATTTGTGGAGCGAAATCGATCCTTCCCCTTGGAGCGGTGATGAGCTTCTTCAAATTGTTGAAGAGGTAGGAAGCCCAATTGATGGGAGATTTTCGGATGATGGCTATCATGATGTCGAAAGCCTCCTAGTTATAGTTTTGGTTGGGCATTCGGCCCATGATAGACCGCTGAATCAAGTCATGAAAGACTTGGTATTGAGGAGCGAGTTTGTCCTTCTCCCCGTGGTCGGCGACCGGTTCGATGGAGGAGGAGAAGATATAGGCGTAGTCTTCCTTAGCCGGGAAGAACGGCGTTGGGAAGTCTGAGAATCATTCGGTTGGAAGGTCAAAGAATAGAGCAAAGTGTTCTTCGGTAAGCCGAAGAAATTTCCCGTTAATGATGGTCCGAATGCTACCATCATTAAGAATATGCCCGTTGTTGAAGAACTCGTACACCTCATCTTCGAGGATGGTGTCTGATCCTTCAAGAAATTCTTGTAGCCCCGATTCTACGATCGGTTGGAATATGCTTTCGTAAAACCGGCCATTTCTTATTTCTTGGAAGTTAACTATGATTGTGTTTCGTAGTTCATCATTCATTTTGGAGAAAAGTGAGATTGAGAATTGAACAGAGTTTTTTGAACTTTCAAGCTTAGAGAGAGAAGAGTATTGGAAGTGTGTTTGAAGAGAAAGGATTAGGTCCCCTTTTATAGCGTGAGCGGTTGGGTGCATTAAATGAGAATATTTTGAAAAATCAGACCGTTTATGTCTGGTCATAAATGCCTTGTCAATTTTCAAGAGGATAAGGGTATGTCTAGTCTAATCGGATCAGGCATGCTTCTTGGAGGGAGAATATTTCTGTTTCCAAGACTGATTTGATTTGGTTTGATACGGCGCATTTAATGTTGGTTATTTACTTTAGGATTTCTTTGTTTTTGATTGAGGAAGAAAGAAATGGTCTTCATTAATGCAAAGTACTAAACCGGTAGTACAACAAAATTAACGGTTTAGGAAAGGATAAAGGGGATGAGGAAAAGTTAAACGTTTGATGACCCGGCCGCTTGATTCCTCTTGGCCTTAGCTGCTTCCTACCGGTCGATCAACTCTTGGATTCTCTCCTTCGTGAGCACATGCTTCAGATGGAGAGTGACGAAGGGTCCGGAGTGGATATCCAGACTAGCACAAAAACCGCTTAGCTGAGGAGCATAGCCGGTTTTGTTTGAAAGAATCATCTTCTTTAGGTTGCTCAAGATGATCCAGGACCAGTTTACCGGTGTCCCAACCGTAATGGCAATCATCATCTCGAAGAGCCTCTGGGTGTAGTAGTAGCTCTTCTCTCTGCCCAGAACGGACTTTCCCAGAATCTCACAAAGAAGTTGGTATTTGTGAGAGAGTTGGCTTTTAGCACCCCAGGGTCTAACCGGGATGTCAGAGTTGGAGAACCGATGACACATTTCTTCAATGGTCACCGGAGAGTAGGTTAGATCGGTTACCCCTTTAGTGGGCAAACCGCAGTATTCAGCGAAATCCGTCTCGCTGAATAGAAAGGATTGACCGTAAACTCGTGCAACGATTATGTCTTGATGCACTTCTTTTGCAGTCTGGAAGAATTCATCGACTACTAGGTAGTCGAGGATGAATCTATTTTCCAGAAATCCTCTTAGTCCGCTTCTTTCAACGGCTAAGAACATTTCTTTGACATCGTGATCTTTGTATTTATAAATCGAGTTGAAATCAGCCAAGAGAATTTTCTTTGCTAGTGGGTCGGAGTTCATGTTCTTGAGGTAGTTTAAGCTCAAGATAGTTTTGTGAATAGTAGATTTTTGTGAAGAGTTGTGAGGATTTGAGGGTGGTTTATATAGCTAGGGGTTCGGCTAGATCAATAGGTTAAGCATGCTTAGTGATGTCATCAATTAGTTAATAGGCTTTAACTATTGAAGTGTATAATGTTTATTTCCAATGCAAAGGTAATTATTACTAAGATATTCATGATGACAAAAATCTATTGACAAGATGTGAGTCTCCCTCTCTTGATGATGGACACATGTCGTCATCTCGATTGAGGTAAACTATTTAATTAATTAAAGGCTTCATTTCTCAAGGTATGCATGAAAACGCGGTTAGTTATCTCAAGTTAACCGGAAAAGTTCAATCTATCGAAACCAGAGTGTATTAATACTAATCGGTTTTCCATGGCCGGTTTTAATTGGATATTTTATTCCGATTGTGAAGAAATGTTGAGACATATCAACATTTGTTCAGCTTTGGATTAAATATGTCCAATTTTACCAGGTCATTTCACCCGCCTAGTAAATATTCATGTGGTTCGACATCATGAAGTGACCAGGCATAACCGGAGACTTCCTCCCAGTTAGCATCCTTGAATTTTCAATGGCCTATTTGAATATGGTTTGAGAAGCGAGAGCTTCTCCTTGAACGCATATCCCGGTTTTTCATAATTATGTATGTAAGAAGTATGTATGATCATGGTATAAGTTGCTTAACATCAGTAATTTCTAGAATATTTCTGAAATGAGAGAACTTAGCTTCTTGCAGCGGTTTGGTAAAGATGTCTGCCACTTGTTGCTCAGTTGAGACATATTCCAACCGGATGTGTTTCTCCTGAACATGCTCCCGGATGAAATGGTGTCTTATATTAATATGCTTCGTTCTTGAGTGCAACACCGGATTGTATGTAATCGCTATCGCACTGGTGTTGTCACAAAATATTGGTGATTCCTTAGCTACTACGCCAAAGTCCCTTAGTTGCTGTTGGATCCATAGGAGTTGTGCACAGCAGCTTCCGCTGCTATATACTCTGCCTCTGCTGTTGACGTTGCAACTGAGATCTGTTTCTTGCTGCTCCAAGTAACGAGCCGGTCACCCAGGAATTGACAAGTTCCACTTGTACTATTTCTATCGATTTTGCATCCTGCGTAATCCGTGTCTGAGTAGCTTATGAGATTGAAACTTGAGTCTTTTGGATACCAAAGTCCCACGTCTTGAGCTCCCTTCAGATATTTCAATATTCTTTTAACCGTAGTGTAATGTGATTGCTTTGGATTGGCTTGGAATCTTCCGCATACTCCAACCGCAAACAAGATGTCTGGACGGCTGGCTGTTAAGTAGAGCAGAGATCCAATCATTCCCCGATATGCTGTGATGTCAACGGCTTGACCATCCTCATCTTTGTCTAACTTTACGGAAGAACTCATTGGTGTAGCCGCCTCGGCGCATGTATCCATTCCAAATTTCTTCAGTAGTTCGGCTGTGTACTTTGGTTGGCTTATGAACGTTCCGGCTTCAATCTGCTTAACCTGAAGTCCTAGGAAGAAACTCAGTTCTCCCATCATACTCATTTGAAATTTGTCAGTCATCATTTTTGAGAATTTATCACATAGTTTTGGACCGGTTGATCCAAAAATAATATCATCAACATATATTTGAACAAATAATAGGTATCCCTTTTTCTCAAATTTGAAAAGTGTTTTGTCAACTAAACCTATTTTAAATTTGTGATCAAATAAGAATTGTGTTAACGTATCGTACCAGGATCTTGGAGCTTATTTCAAACCGTAAAGGGCCTTGTTCAGCCGGTAAACATGATTTTCATGTTTTGGATTTTTGAAACTTGGAGGTTGATTAACATATACCTCCTCATTTACCTTATCGTTTAGAAAAGCGCTTTTAACATCCATTTGAAAAACTTTGAAATTTTTGAAAGCTGCATATGCTAAAAATATTCTAATGGCCTCAAGTCTAGCTAAATGGGAAAATGATTCTTCAAAATCAACGCCTTCTTCCTGTTTGTAGCCTTGAGCCACTAGTCGGGCTTTATATTCCTCGTAACTAAACCGTCTTCATTGAGTTTATTTCTGAATACCCATCGTGTTCCTATAACCGGTTTATTTTTCGGTCTAGGAACTAGGTACCAGACTTTATTTCTCTCAAACTCGTGTAATTCCTCTTGCATTGCTAGGATCCAATCGGGATCTGATAATGCTTCATCCACCTTTTTCGGCTCAATTTGTGATATGAAAGCGGAGTTTTCATAGTGTTCCAAATTTTGTTGCCTAATTCGGACGGGTGAGGATATGTTACCTATTACTAGTTCAAGTGGATGATTTTTGTTCTTTCTGAGGTTTATCCGAGACGTGTCTATCAAGCTTTCGGTTGGCTGGTCAAGGTTAGACTAATCGGTAGGCTGAATAGAGTCAGACCGACCGATTTCTTCAGTCGAAACTGAAGAGTCAACTTTCTGCGGTAAAGCAGCTTGAGCAGGCTGAGGTTCAGCATCAACCGCTTGGTCATTGACAAATCGTCTAAAAACCGGAACCTCATCTTCATCATCAGAATATATATTGAAGTTTTCCATTCTGTTGTGAAGGTCGAAGGGTAATGCAGTGTTTCGTTCAACCGATTCATCAAAAACAACGTGGTCTGTTTCTTCAACTGTTAAAGTCCTAGTGTTGTATATTCTATATGCTTTCCTCACAGCCGAATATCCCAACATTATTCCCTCATAGGATTTAGCGTCAAAAACGGTCAAATAATTTTTGCCGTTGTTGTGAACAAAACATTTACTGCCAAAAATTCGAAAAATACCGTATGTTTGGAATTCGATCATAGTATATTTCAAAAGGAGTTTTTGAAAAACGTTTAGTTACTAAAGATCGGTTTTGTGTGTATCATGCGGTATTGATAGCTTCAGCCCAAAACTTTTGGGCGATACCCGAATCGGCTATCATTGACCTTGCGGCTTCCTTGAGAGTTCGGTTTCTTCTCTCAGCCAGTCCGTTTTGTTGAGGAGTTCTAGCACTAGACAACTCGTGTCTAATACCAGAATCATCAAGAAAAGTGGTTAATCTGCTATTTATAAACTCAGTTCCTCTATCATTTCTGATTTTGTTTACTCGAATAGATTTCTCATTTTGTATTCTCAAAATCAATTTGATCAGGTTTGGAGTTGCTTGATTTTTAGAGGCTAGAAATATTACCCAAGTAAACTTAGAATAGTCATCAATAACTACCATAGTGTAATGCATGCCTCCTAGACTGGTTACTCTAACCGAACCAAACGGATCCATATGCAAAAGTTCTAAACACCGTTCAAATTGATAATTTCCTTTACTTTTGATGGATGACTTTATTTGTTTACCCATTTGACATGCAGCACATACCTTATCTTTTGAAAACTTAACATTTGGAAAACCTTGAACTAATTCCTTAGAGCATATAAAGTTGATTGTTTTGAAATTCAAATGGTTTAGCCGTTTATGCCAAAGCCAGTTTGGATCATTTCCAGCTATCATGCATACAGGTTTTTCAAAATCAGTTTTCCAATCAACTTTGTAAATATTTCCCATTCGGTTGCCGGTCAAAAGAATGTCATTTTGATGATTCTTAACTAAACATGCATTCTTGTGAAATTCAACTTTATAACCTACAACGCACATTTGACTTATACTTAATAGGTTAAAATGCAAGTGTTCTACCAGTAATACATTATTTATGGATAGGTTAACATGGACAATCTTACCCTTGCCCACAATTTTACCTTTCGAGTTGTCACCGAATGTTATGACTGCTCCGGTTTCATACTTGATGTCGGTTAGTAGTTCATCGTTGCCGGTCATGTATCTTGAGCATCCGCTGTCCAGATACCATTCCGAGTTCTTTAACCGGTTGCTTCTCCTAACCTGCAAAAGAAAGTTATTTACATCTTTTTGATCCTTGCTCAAGAATGCCTTATGTTGTGGTGATGAGTGTCTTTGAGACCTAGATTTACTTGTTTTATTTTGTTTATTTTCTTTCCGGTTGCTTTCCTTCTCTCAAGATGAAGCCAGTTTTCTGATTCAGTCGGACTCACATATTTAAGTTCTTTTTTCGGTTTTAGATCACGTGCTTCCTCATTTTCGGTTGATGAACTCTTGACAAATCTTATGAATGGAAGATTGTCTTTTGTGAGTTTCATCCCGTTAGGTTGATTTGATTCGTTTTGTTTGTTCTGCTCATAACCAATACCAAATCTACACTTAGGGTGTCTTTTATAATTACACATCTGTTTTACGGCTTGACAAGATTTTTCCCACGTAGCCGTAACATACAATGCTCGTTCATCGATTTCAGTTACCGGTTGAACTGTATCCTCATTTTCTAAGGATAGTTCATCCGGTTCATACATTGCAGTTTCGCATGACTTATCAGCGATACCACTTGATTCTACGGTTTTGTGTTCTACCGGAGTCGGTATATATGCAAATATGTTTCTGAACTCAGCGACCATTTCGTTGAGTGCAGAAATCAAATCTTCCTTAGAGAACTCATTAGAAGAGAAATCAAATACCTCTTCATCGTTTGCCATGAAGCATGTTACTCTTTCTTCATCATTTTCGTTGTCAGAGTACGCCCATTCGCTTCCACCGTCAAATGCAATGAGTGCTTTCTGTATTTCCTTTCCTTCGTCGGCTTGCTGGTCATCGTTTCTCCGGTAGTCGTTCCGTTGGTTATCATTTCTCCGATAGTTGTTCCCTTGGTAGTTGTTACCCTGGTACCGGTTACCTTAGTAGTTGTTGCCTTGATAGTTGTCTTCCGGTTTTCTGTCGTCTCTTCTCGGTTTCCTACATTCTGACCTGAAATGTCTAAAACCGTCACAGTTATAACATCTTTTATTTGATTTATCTACATAATTATAGCTAAAGTTGTTGTTAGATGGCGACTGATTCTTCTTCATGAATCTCCCAAATTTCTGAGCTAGTATCGCCATCACATCTTCACTGATCTGATCAGCGTTTTTGACTGGAACCGGAAAGGTTGATACTTGGACCGCCGGTTCCACCGATGTAACTAAAACTCTAGTTGTGGTTGACGTGGATGCTTCATCTTCGATCCGAGACTTGATCTCGAACTCGTAAGCTTTTAGATCCTCAAACACGTCATGCAACTTCATCTGCCCGAGGTTGCTTGATTCCCTCATCACCATGGTTTTGATATCCCATGTGCTCGGCAGTGATCTTAAGGCTTTAATGATTACTTCTCGGTTGTCGTATTTCTTTCCGAGTGTCTGAAGCTCGTTGACTACGCTGTTGAACCGGTTACTGAATTCCTTCATATTTTCCCCCGGTTTCATCCTGATGTTTTCATATTTCTGTGTAGCCACCAAGATTTTGTTTTCCTTTGTTCTTTCGTTTCCTTCATGAATCTGAATGATTGTTTCCCAGGCTTCCTTTGCATTATCACATGCTGATATCTTGTTTAAGGTATTATTGTCAATAGCCTTATAGATGTGCCTCATGCAATGGTTGTCCAAGTTACTCCGTCTTCGATCTTCATTTGTCCATTCGTCTAACTCCTTGTTGATTTTGATTGGCCCTTCTTTCAGAACTCGGCTCATCTCATCATCTAGCGTGATCAGATGTAGATACATCTGTTTCTTCCAACTGCTAAACGCTTCACTATTTGGCATTGGTGGCTTGTCGCTGTGGGTCATGCTTCCCATCTTCTTCGGTTGCTTGAGTGCTAAGAACCTTGCTCTAATACCACTTGTTAGGATCGGGGACGCCCTTGGAGGACCGGGGTGTTTCCGGTTTTAAGAAGGGTGGCCGCTTACACAACACACAACACATTTTGGTGATAGTCCGGTTAGAGACTACAACCGCTCTCAGCACTACGCAAACTGTCACAGACTCTTGAACCGGGTTCAAGGGCGGAAATGTCTGTTTTAGTCTGAAGCAACGTATGCGACTTAGTTTTGATGAGATTAACAAGGAATCGGTTGGATGGAATATATGGACCGGTTTGGTTAAGGATTATGTTTAGGTTGGTAATAGTTCGGTTTTTAGAGTGAGTAAGCCAGAAATAAAAGAAATGATACGAGACAAGATTTTTTATGGATGTTCGGAGCAAACCCTCCTACGTCACCCCTTCTTCTCAAGTTATGAGAAGGATCTCCACTAACTTTCAAGATTACAACAATTACACTGCCTGTCGAGCCTTAACTTACTACTCACTGGTTACACCAACTCACTCTTGATGTAATACAATAACATAACACAACAATAGCTTTCGGTAAATGACACAACGGTTTTGGATCGCGCATGAGATTTCTTTATCTCTCTAAGATTTTCGTAACTTGTCATTAATGAGGTCGCTTCGTCTTCCTTTTATAGTGAAGATGATCCCAACAGTCATTTTCTTCTCTCACTGTGGGATTGGTTAATTCAGAGTCACGCCGGTGCAGAGAAGTTGCTTGCACGTTTCACCTTCCTAACACTTGGCAAGCATGCAAATACTCCTCAGGTAAAGATGACGTAACCGATTTGCAGATTCGAACACGTGTCAGGCATGCACCCTCCGGCTGTCGAAGTCAGATCAATAAATCATCATTGTTTTTATCTCCTTCTTCTGATCGGATCTTATCTTCTTTTATATCTCCAAGACACGTCTATTTCGTCATATTACGTCATCTTTGTAGATTTAAGTTTCCGGTTGACTCTTACATAGTATAGTTCGGCTGGAATGTAGACTTTTCTTTGCTAGCCGGTCCCTTGAGAATGTTGAAACCGGTTCCTCTTGATCTTGACTTGATCACTTGGAACTGGATTTCTTTGAAGTGTTCTTCAGCCGGTTTGTGAGGCTCCAGCCGGTTTATGCAATTCGATCTGTTCCTGCACATAGAAGTTAATAGTTGTTTAGTTTTCTGGCCGGTTCCAAAAATTACATTTACTTAATTTTTCTATCACGGTTCCACCTCAGACTTGTCTGAAGGAGTTAGACTCACGTCTAACTTTTCACTAATTAGACTGCCCGTCTAATTATCCAATAACCATTAGACTACACGTTTAACTCCATTGAGTTAGACTACACGTCTAATGCCGGTTCTACCTCAGACTTGTCTGAAGGAGTTAGACTCACGTCTAACTTTCACAGTCTATTAGACTGCACATCTAACTCCACCGAGTTAGACTGCACGTCTAATTCCGCACAAATTAGACTATCCGTCTAATTGCAAATATATTAGACTACACGTCTAACTCCGATGAGTTAGACTGTACGTCTAATTCCGTTCATTCATTAGACTACACGTCTAATTTCGAATATCTATTAGACTATCCGTCTAATTACACGTCTATTAGACTACACGTCTAACTCCGATGAGTTAGACTGCACGTCTAATTCCAAACACATTAGACTTACATCTAATTCCGTGTATATTAGACTTACGTCTAATTCTATATATTCATTAGATTACACGTCTAACTCCGATGAGTTAGACTGTACGTCTAATTCTATGCATTCATTAGACTACACGTCTAACTCCGATGAGTTAGACTGTACGTCTAATTCTATGCATTCATTAGACTACACGTCTAACTCCGATGAGTTAGACTGTACGTCTAATTCTATGCATTCATTAGACTACACGTCTAACTTCGATTAGTTAGACTGTACGTCTAATTCTATGCATCTAATGCCAAAATCGGTCTAATGACTCTTATTAGAGCCAAGTCTTATGAAATATTGTTTCAATACACTTTTATCAAAACTCATAAGTCATTTCATCATCAAAATCTCAGTGGTTAAATTATTTCAACACTTAGTCAAAATAATTTGATCCAACAATTTCCCCATTTTTGATGAAGAAATTGGAAACCTGCATACATATACCAAAATATGCATTCATCATATAAATAAACAAAACTTTTGTTCACTTACATCACACATCCAAAACCAGTATTCAAAGAACCATCAAAAAAACATTGTTTGAAAGACTTGAATATAGTATAAAAGAGGTTTTTGTTCTTTCCTTTTAACTCGAGGATCGGTTGGACTCATTTCTTGACCGGGAACCATGTTGAAGAAGGAAGGATAGCCGCGACCACCACGACCGCCTCCACTTGATCTATCACCACGTTCATTACCGCTGCCACGACCTCCTTGATCAACATTGGCTAGCGTACTACGACCACCACCACTTCGACCTCCACGATCACCACTGATTCGACCTCCACCTCTCTTGGTTGGCCTAGGATTATCATCGGTGCTTCGAGCTCGCCTGGATCTAGTTCCGGTTGACACGCCGTCATTTCTTCTACTTGATTCACCTTGAGCGAGTCAAGGTTGAGCACATTCACCATTGGCCTTTGCGTTCTCCTTTGCTTGAAACTTCCTTGCAATGGAGTCAGCAAATTCCTGTCGTTCATTGTCATTTCTACTCAAACAGCCCTGAATTTCCACCATCTGATTCTTCACCAGACTGAATTCTTCTAAGGTCTCCTTGTGACGTTCATCATTGAATTGCCTTTCAATGTCCAGTAATTCACTTTGACGACTGAAGAGTTGCTTTTCAAACTTTGAGAAGTTTAGATTTGCGACATGAGTCTCATATGTGTTCTTCTTCAAAGTGTTATCCAATTCAGTAAGGACCTTGATAATCTCGCAAAATCCCTTTCTTGCTTCTTCCTTCGTATTCATAGCCTTTGTCATGGTCTTCTGAATAGATGAGAACACAGACTTCATAGACCTTAACATCTTGTTTCCTTTGGCAGAAGATTCTTCATGTGATGAAATCTCTTCAGACTCTTCTGCCATGCTCTGAATTGGCTCAAAGTTTGTGTGAATCTGCAAGGATTTCTCTGGTTGATTCATTTCGTCTTTCTTAGCAGCTTCATCTCGCTCTTCTTCTAAAATTTCTTCTTCTGCTCTCTGAAATCTCTCATACAGATTTCTAGAGTAATGAATAGGAATGTTGATATTTTCATGAACATTTCCCACAATGGTGTCGGGAAATAGACGGGGCTTGATAAAATTTGCTTGTTGATCCTGTTCCTCCTCAGATGAGGAACTTTCTTCTTCATCGGCCTTCTCATTGGAGGGTTCCCCCTCAGATCTGATAGTTTCTGGCTGAGGTACCTCGACCACTTTCTCTTGAATTCTCTCTGCTCTCACAACAGGGGTTATCGCAACATCTTCTTCAATAGGAGCTTGAACAGCATCCTCAATCGCATTTTCCACAAGAACTTCTTCTACATTTGTCTCAAGGGCTTGTTCAGGCTCTTGGACAATCACTTCTTCTTCATTTGGATTCTCTTGAATTGGTTGATCTAGAATGCGTCTTTCTTCGGCAGAAAGATTCCCGAATTCGATCAATAGAGCAACATCTAGCTCATCGACATCATTCTCAGCATCAAGAATATCCACATCTTCATCATCATTGAGAGGTTCTGTGCTAGAACAATCGGCACCATGAATGTGTCGAGAAGCTACCGAGACGTAAATGTCCAAAATGTCATTCAACCTTTTCAAAACTTTTAATTCAACTTCAGATCCTTTCTCAGCAGGATTGAAGTTAGCCTTTATGGCTTCAAAGATTGGGAAAAGAGCTTTTCCATTCAGACAAGCTTCCACTAGATCTTTTCTCTTCAGAGCCTCAACAACCTCTGAAGTTCTTTCCCATTTAAGCACTTTCTTTTCGTTTGCTACCCGCTTTTTCCATTCTTTCGTTATTGCAGAATTCGTCAGAGAATCGTTGTACTTGGATGACAGTCTCTCCAGCGACCAAGATTCAAAAATCTCCAGTTTCTCAGCCGTAATGACTTTAACTTGATCTAAAATAAGGTCAACAATCTCTGTTGCCTCCGATACTTTTTCAGGAACTGGAATCGCAATCTTTTTGCCTTTTCCAACAACCTCTATGGGTTTTGGAGTAGTTCTGGGTTCACCGAGCACGATTCCACCTGTCTGTCTTTTGGAACGCATCAGTTCAAACGCAGATTGATGTTTCTTACTGAGCTCAGCAGGGAGCTCCACACGAATAACTTTTCCAGCTATCATTGAATCTTTAGGAGCAGGAACAGTGGGTTCACCAGCCACAAAGGTAAGAACAACACCTTGTTCTGGTTGAGATGACTCTGTAGCACCGGCGGTTACTAGATCAGTTGGAACAACAGGAGATACATTCCTGTCAATATTTTCAACATTTGGACCAGCTGACTCAATAGCAGGCCCTTCAGCAGATTCCCTTAAGGGAGAGAATACAGATTCAGCTTGTTCCACTACGGGAACATCAAACTTAGGCACAGCGGCCAAAGATTTAGAAGAGGTTACCTTTAAAGATTTAGACGTGCGGGCGGGGCGCCTTCGTCTTCTTCTCCTTTGAGACACAAGATCTCGAAGGTTTCCTCAATATGGTTGAGGGAGTAAATAGAGAGGACATCGGAGTTGCAGCAAGTACGCCTGGACCTTGCCTTAACCTTAAATCGACAGATTTAGAGTCCTTCTTGTTTGAACTCTTCAAACTGGAGGAATTGGCCTCCGATTCATTCACCGTTTTCGATCTTTTTGCTCCTGTTGACTAGACAGAAGCAGAAGGTTGCGTGGACCGGTAGAGGGTTTACCACCAGTTTGGTAACTAGATGCACCAGATGCAAATTTTAGATTGTTCTTTATTCTCATCAGTGTGTTAGCCACTGTAAGGGCAGTAAATACTCTTGGAGAGTTGATATGCACATGTTCACCAACAGGAACCCCCAAATGCTTCAACAAATAACTCAGTTGAGCCGCAAACGTTATGCTTTCCTTGTTCGTCTGACAGATCAAGAAGCACAAGTTCTGGAAAAGGGTATGAGCCCAGTTTACCTGGATTCCCTTTGAAATAGCGCACATATAGTCAAAACTGATAGAAAAATTAAGTAAGTTAATTTTTGAACCGGCTACACATTACAATTTTTGAATATTTATTCTAAATAATCAAAAAGTTTGAAATTGATAGAAAAATGAAGTAAGTTAATTTTTTACCGGCCAGAGAACTAAACTACTATTAACTTTCATGTGCAGGAACAGACAAAGTCGTATAAATCGGCTGGAGAATACATCAAAGTAATCCGGCTCCAAATGATAAATTCATGATCAAGAGAAACCGGCTTCAACATTCCAAACACACCGGCTAGCAAAGAAAAGTTCATACTACAGCCGGACCATATTACAAAAGGATCAACCGGAAACTTAGAATAACAAGATGAAGTAATATGACGAAATAGATGCTTCTTGGGAAAATGCAAGAAGATAAGATCCGGATCAGAAGCATGCGATAAAAACAATGATGATCTGCTTATCCGAAGATCCGAATCAGACAGCCGGAAGATGCGTGTTTGACACGTGTCCAGAACTACAAGCCGACTACGTCATCAATACTTGACTGGTATATGCATGCTTGCCAAGTGTCAGAAAGATGAAACGTGCACGCAATATCTCTGAACCGGCGTGGTTTCAGACTGACCAATCCCACAGTGAGAGAAGAAGATGACCGTTGGGATCTTATTTACTATAAAAGGAAGACGAAGCGACTTCATTTATCACGTTTCTTGAAAATATCTTAAGAGAGAGAAAAAAATCTCACGCGCGATCCTACGTAGTTGTTTCATTTACCGAAAGCATTGTTGTAGTATTGTGTTACTTTGTATTATATCAAGAGTGTAGTGGTATAACCGGCGAGTAGCAAGTTAAGCTCGACCGACATTGTGAGTGTTGTAACATTCTAAGTTAGTAGAGATCCTTCTCATAATCTGAGAAGAAGAGGTGACGTAGGAGGCTTTGTTCTGAACATCCATAAAAAATCCTATCTTGTGTCTTTTACTTATTTCCTGCTTATTTACTCTAAAACCGAACTACACTAACCAAATATAATCCTACTCCTTAATCAAAATTGGTCTATACATACTCCTTAAACCGACTCCTCATAAACCTCATCCAAGTCGTGTGTGTTGCTTCAAACTGAAATAAACATTTCCTCCCTTGAACCCGGTTCAAGAGTCTGTGACAGTTTACGTAGTGTTGAGAACGGTTGTAGTCTCTAACCGGACTATCACCAATCAGAGCGTGTGTTGTGTTTTAAGTGGTCAACCCTTCCAAAACCGGAACTCCGGTCCTGCAAGGGCGACCCCGATCCTAACAAGTGGTATCAGAGCGAGGTTCTTAACACTCAAGCAACCGAAGAAGATGGGAAGCATGACCCACAGCGACAAGCCACCGATGCTAAACAGTGAAACGTTTAACAGCTGGAAGAAACAAATGTATCTTCATCTGATTACGTTGGATGATGAAATGAGCAGGCTTCTGAAGGAAGGACCAATAAAGATCAACAAGGAGATAGACGCATGGACAACTGAAGACCGAAGAAGGAGTAACCTGGACAACCATTGTATGAGACACATCTACAAGGCTATAGACGATAACACACCAAACAAAATATCAGATTGTGAAAATGCAAAGGAAGCCTGAGAAACAATCATTCAGATCCATGAAGGAAATGAAAGAACAAAAGAAAACAAAATCTTGGTGGCTACTCAAAAATATGAGAACATCAGGATGAAACCGGGAGAAAACATGAAAGAGTTCAGCAACCGGTTCACTAGTGTGGTCAACGAGCTGCAAACACTCGGAAAAAGATACGATAACCGGGAAGTAATTATCAAAGCATTAAGATCACTGCCTAGCACATGGGATATCAAAACCATGGTGATGAGGGAGTCAAGCAATCTCGGGCAGATGAAGCTGCATGATGTGTTTGAAAATCTAAAAGCATATGAGTTCGAGATCAAGTCTCAGATCGAAGACGAGGCATCTACGTCAACCGCAACCAGAGCTCTGGTTACATAAGTGGAACCGGCGGTCCATGTATCAACTGCTCCGGCTCCAGTCAAAAACGCTGACCAGATCAGTGAAGATGTGATGGCAATTCTAGATCAGAAATTCGGGAGATTCATGAAGAAGAACCAACCGCCATCTAACAACAGTTTTAATTATAATTATGTTGATAAGTCAAATAAAATATGTTATAACTGTGATGGTTTTGGACATTTCAGGTCAGAGTGTAGGAAACCAAGAAGAGACGATCGAAAACCGGAAAACAACTACCAAGGCAACAACTATCAAGGTAACCGGTATCAGGGTAACAATTATCAAGGGAACGATTACCAGAGAAATGACAACCAAAGAAACGATTACCAAAGGAATGACAACCAGCAAGCCGATGAAGGAAAGGAAATACAAAAGACACTCATCGCATCCGACGGTGAAAGTGAATGGGCGTACTCCGATAATGAGAATGATGAAGAGAGAGTAACATGCTTCATGGCAAACGACGAAGAGGTATTTGATTTCTCTTCTGATGAATTTAGTAAGGAAGATCTGATTTCTGCACTCAACAAAATGGTCGATGAGTTCAGAAACATATCTGCTTATATACCGACTCGGGTGGAACATAAAACTGCAGAGTCAAGTGGTATCGCTGGTGAGCCATGCGAAACCACAGTATATGAACCAGCTAAACTATCCTTAGAAAATGAGGAGATAGTTCAACCGGTAACTGAAGAAGATGAACGAATACAGTACATTACGATTGCTTGGGAAAGATCTCGTAAAGCCGTAGATCATATGTGCAAGTATAAAATGCATCCTAAGTGTAAATTTGGTATTGGATACAAATAAAACAAATAAAACAAACCAAATCACCCTAACGGGATGAAACTCACAAAAGACAATCTTCCTTTCGTAAGATTTGTCAAGAGATCTTCAACTAACAATGATGCAGAAACTGTCATAGAACTAGAACTAAAATATGTAAGTCCAACCGAATTCGAAAAATGGCTTCATCCTGAGAGAAGGAAAGCCAACCGATCAGAAGATAAACGAAATAAAACAAATGCATTTCAAAATCAAAACTATTCATCACCACGATATAAGGCATTTTTGAGCAAAGAACAAGAAGCTAAGCCAAATACCATAAGAACCATCACCGGGAAAGTGATCCGACTTATCCAAGTCTGGATCCCAAAGGGACTAATCAACTACGGACCCAACTGAATGTGGGTACCAAAAATGTGTAAATATTTCTTTTTTGCAGGTTAGGAGAAGCAACCGGCTAAGGAACTCGGAATGGTATCTGGACAGTGGATGCTCAAGACACATGACCGGTAACAGTGGACTACTAGCAAATATCATTTATGAAACCGGAGCAGTCATCACATTTGGTGACAACTCAAAAGGTAGAACTGTGGGCAAGGGTAAGATTGTCCATGGTAACCTGTCTATAAATAATGTATTATTGGTGGAAAAAACTTGCACTTCAATCTATTAAGCATTAGTCAAATGTGCGATGTAGGATACAAAGTTGAGTTTCATAAAAATGCATGCTTAGTTAAAGATCATCAAGATGATATTCTATTAACCGGAAACCGGATGTGAAACATTTACAAAGTTGATTGAAAAACTAAGTTTGAAAATCCTGTATGCATGATAGCTGGAAATGACCCAAACTGGCTCTGGTACAGACGGCTAAACCACTTGAACTTCAAAACAATAAACTTCATATGTTCTAGGGAATTAGTTTACGGTTTTCCAAATGTCAAGTTTTCAAAAGATAAAGTATGTGCTGCATGTCAAATGGGTAAACAAATAAAGTCTTCTTTCAAAAGTAAAGGAAATCATCAATCCGAACGATGTTTAGAACTCCTGCATATGGATCTGTTTGGTCTGGTTAGAGTAACAAGCCTAGGAGGCATGCAATATACTATGGTAGTTGTTGATGATTATTCTAAATTTACTTGGGTAATATTTTTAGCTTCTAAAAATCAAGCAACACCAAACCAGATGAAACTGATTTTGAGAATACAAAATGAAAAATCTATTCGGGTAAACAAAATCAGAAGTGATAGAGGAACCGAATTTATAAACAGCAAGTTAACTACCTTTCTTGATGATTCTGGTATTAGACACGAGTTGTCTAGTGCCAGAACTCCTCAACAAAACGGCCTGGCTGAGAGAAGAAACCGGACACTCAAGGAAGCTACAAGGTCAATGATAGCCGATTCGGGTATTGCTAAAAAATTTTGGGCCGAGGTTATCAATACCGCATGCTATACTCAAAACCGATCTCTAGTAACTAAACGTTTTCTAAAACCCCTTTTGAGATATACTATGATAGAATTCTAAACATACGGTATTTTAGAATTTTTGGTAGTAAATGTTTTGTACACAACAACGACAAAAATTATTTGACCGCTTTTGATGCTAAATCTGATTAAGGAAAAATGTTGGGATATTCAGCTGTAAGTAAATCATATAGAATCTATAATACTAGAACTTTAATAGTTGAAGAAACATCTCACGTTGTTTTTGATGAATCGGTTGAACGAAATACTGCTTTACCCTTCGACCTTCACAACAGAATGGAAAATTTCAATATCTATTCTGATGATGAAGATGAGGTTCCGGTTTATAGACGATTCGTCAATGATCAAGCGGTTGATGCTGAACCTCATCCTGTTCAAGCTGCTTTACCGCAGAAAGTTGACTCTTCAGTTTCAACTGAAAAATCGGTTGGTCTGACTCTGTTCAACCTACCGATCAATCTAACCTTGATCAGCCAACCGAACGCTTGGAAGACACGTCTCGGATAAATCTCAGAAGGAACAAAAATCATCCTCTTGAACTAGTAATATGTAACATATCCTCACCCGTCCGAACTAGGCAACAAAATTTGGAACATTATGAAAACTCAACTTTCATATCACAAATTGAGCCGAAAAAGGTGGATGAAGCGTTGTCAGATCCCGATTGGATCCTAGCAATGCAAGAGGAACTAAACGAGTTTGAGAGAAATAAAGTCTGGTACTTAGTCCCTAGACCAAAAAACAAACCGGTTATAAGAACATGATGGGTATTCAGAAATAAATTCAATGAAGACGGTTTAATTACGAGGAATAAGGCCCGGTTATTGGCTCAAGACTATAAAAAGGAAGAAGGCATTGATTTTGAAGAACCATTTGCTCCTGTAGCTAGACTTGAGGCCATTAGAATATTTCTAGCATTTGCAGCTTTCAAAAATTTCAAAGTCTTTCAAACGGATGTTAAAAGTGCTTTTCTAAACGGTAAATTAATGAAGAGGTGTATGTCAATCAACCTCCAGGTTTCAAAAATTCAGAATATGAAAACCATGTTTACTGGCTAAATAAAGCCCTTTACGGTTTGAAACAGGCTCCAAGAGCCTGGTATGATACATTAACACAATTCTTATTTGATCACAAATTTACAATAGGTTCAGTCGATAAAACTCTTTTCAAATTTGAGAAAAATGAACATATATTACTTGTTCAAATCTATGTTGATGATATTATTTTCGGATCAACCGATGCAAAGTTATGTGATAAATTCTCAAAAATGATGACTGACAAATTTCAAATGAGTATGATGGGAGAACTGAGTTTCTTCCTAGGGCTTAAGCAGATCGAAACTGGAACGTTCATCAGCCAGCCAAAGTACACAGCTGAACTGTTGAAGAAATTTGGAATGGATACATGTGTTGAGGTGGCTACACCGATGAGCTCTTCCGTAAAGCTAGACAAAGATGAGGATGGTCAAGCCGTCGACATCACGGCATATCGAGAAATGATTGGATCTCTGCTCTACCTAATAGCCAGCTGACCGGACATCCTGTTTGCGGTCGGAGTATGCGGGAGATTTCAAGCGAATCCAAAGCAATCACACTACACCGCGGCTAAAACAATATTAAAGTATCTAAAAGGGACTCAAGATGTGGGACTTTGGTACCCAAAAGATTCAAGCTTTAATCTCATAAGTTACTCAGATGCAGACTACGCAGACTGCAAAATCGATAGAAAGAGTACAAGTGGGACTTGCCAATTTCTGGGAGACCGACTTGTCTCATGGAACAACAAGAAGAAAACTTCAGTTGCAACATCAACCGCAGAGGCAGAGTATCTAGCAGCCGGAAGCTGCTGTGCACAACTCCTCTGGATCCAACAACAACTAAGAGACTTTGGTGTAATAGCTGAAGAATCGCCAATATTCTATGACAACACCAGTGCAATAGCGATCACATACAATCTAGTGTTGCACTCAAGAACGAAACACATTGACATACGACATCACTTCATCCAGGAGCATGTTCAACAGAAGCACATCCGGCTGGAATACGTCTCAACTGAGCAACAAGTAGCTGACATCTTCACCAAACCGCTACAGGAAGCTAAGTTCTCTCATTTCAGAAATATTCTAGGACTTACTGGTAGCAAACAACTTATACCATAATCATCCATGCATGGTGTCAACATACATTATCATGAAAAACCGGGATATGTGTTCAGGGAGAAGTTCTCGCTTCTCAAACTGTATCCAAATAGGACATTAAACATTCAAGGATGCCAATAGGGAGGAAGTCTCCAGTTATGCCTGATAACTTCATAATATCAAACCACATGTATACATACTAAGCGGTTCAAATGACTTGGTAAAACGGATAAGCTTAATCCAAAGTTGAACAAATGTTGATGTGATTCAATATCTCTTCACACCGGAATAAGATATCCAACTAAAACCGGTCACGGAAAACCAATTAGTAAAAATGGATCATGGTTTAGATGAACTGAACTTTTCTGGTAAACTTATGACGGCTAACCGCGTTTTCATGCACACCTTGAGAAATGAAACTTATAATTAAAAAAATAGTATACCTTAATCGAGATGACGACATGTGTCCATCATCAAGAGAGGGAGACTAACATCTTGTTAATAGATTTATTGTCATCATGAAAATCCTTAGTAATGATTAATTCTGCATTGGAAATAAACATTATACACTTCAACAAGTTAAACCCTATTAATTAATCAATGACATCACTAAGCATGCTTAACCTACTAACCTAGCCGAACCCCTGGCTATATAAACAACCTTTCATTCTTCACAAAATTCACTATTCACAAAATTTCTTGAACTAAACCTATCACAAGAACATGAACTCTGATCCACTCGCCAAGAAAATTCTGCTGGCTGATTTCAACTCTATATATCAATACGAAGACCACGACATCAAATAAATGCTCTTAGCCGTTGAAAGAAGCGGGCTAAGAAGGTTCTTGGAGAACAGATTTATCATCGACTACTTGGTAGTCAATGAGTTCTTCGAAACGGCAAAAGAAGTGCACCGAGACATCATCGCGGCACGGGTCTACGGTCAATCATTCCTATTCAGAGAGACGGATTTTGCTGAATATTGCGGTTTACCCACTGAAGGGGTAACCGACCTCACTTACTCCCCAATGACCATTAAAGAAATGTGTCATCGGTTCTCCAACTTTAACATCCCGGTTAAGCCCTGGGGTGCTAAGATTCAACTTTCTCACAAATACCAGATTCTGTGTGAGATTCTGGGAAAGTCTGTTCTGAGTAGAGAGAAGAGTTACTACTATACCCAGAGACTTTTCGAAATGATGATTTCCGTCACGGTCGGGACACTAGTAAACTGGTCCTGGATCATCTTCAGCAACCTGAAGAAGATGATCATTTCAAACAAAACCGGCTACGCTCCTCAGCTAAGCGGTTTTTGTGCAAGTCTGGACATCCATTCTGGCCCCTTTGTCACTCTCCACCCGAAGCACGTGCTCACGAAGGAGAGAATCCATGAGCTGATCGACCGGTGGGAGGCGGCAAGAGCTAAGAAGAATCAAGCTGCCGGATCATCTAATGTCTAATCTTTTTCTTATTTCTCAATCATCAAACCGGTAATTTTCTTGTACTACCGGTTTGGTACTTCTCTTTAATGAAAATCTTTTCTTTCCTCTTCGGTCAAAACCTAAGAAATCTTGAGAAAATAAAAGACATTAAATGCGCTACACCAAATAATATCAAAACAGTCTTGAAAACTGAAATGTCCGCTTTCCAAAAAGCATGCCTAATCCGAATAGACTAAACAATCTACAAACGGATTATTACCTTGAAAATTGATAAGCATTTATGACCATACATAAACGGTCTGATTTTTCAAATATTCTCATTAAATGCAAACCAACTGCCTGCATTATAAAAGGGGACTTTATCCACCTTCAGCAAATCACACTTCAAATATTTTCTTCTCTCTCTAAGCTCGAATCCTCAAACTTTATTCATCCTTTGTTCAAAACTTCTCTTGAAAAATGAATGCTGAAATGAAAAACACAATTATCGTCGACTTTTATGAAATGTTGAACTCTAGGTTTGAAGAAACCATATTCTCACCAATCGTAGAATCCGGGCTGCAACACTTTCTTGAGGGTTCAGACACCATCCTCGAAGAGGAGGTGTTTGAATTTTTCAACAATGGGCACATACTTGATGATGGCAGCATCAGGACCATCATTGACGGATCATTCCATCGGCTCACCGAGGAGCATTTTGCTTACTTTTTCCAACTTCCATCCGAAGGATTTTCGGATTTCCCAACACCTCATTTTCTAGCCAAAGAATACTATGCTTTCATCTTCTCAGGCTCGGTTCATCCGGTTGATGATTGCGGCGAGAAGGATGAATTCGCACCCCAATACCAAGTCTTTCATGACTTGGTCCAACGGTCTATCATGGGCCGAATGACCAACCAGAACTACAACCGGGAGGCCTTCGGCATCATGATCGCAATTGTCAGACAATCGCCCATAAACTGGGCCTCATATCTCTTCAATAATTTGAAGAAACTCGTTTCAGCTCCAAGGGGAAGAATCGGCTTTGCTCCCTAAATCAGCCGATACCTGCAAGTTCACCTTCCCAACCATGGACCCGATGTTCCTGTCGGACCGGCCAACACCATGACTCGACCCATGCTGGATAGATGGATAACGAGGATTGATGAACGGACCGGCAACACCGTGGATGAATGGGTTGACAGAATGATCGAGGGAGACTGGCTTGATTTTCTTTGAATTTATGTATCTTCCGGTTATTCTTTTCATTTTGTTGTACGACCAGAAAATCACTTAAATTCCTTTTTTGGCTTAATATAAGAATCTCATATCTTTAACCCTCCGGTTTTTCACATAAGTTCCTTTCAGTTCTGATCTGAGTAAATAAAGACTTCCGGTTAACCAAAGCTTCCGGTTAACAAAATTTTCTATTAAGGAAATAAATCTCAAAACATATCTGAAAATTCAAAATTTACTACTCACGGTTTACCGCACACAATCTTACCGCCCATAGTTAATCTCCGTAATTACTGCCGAAAGTTACTGCAGTAACTTTTGGAGGGAAAATTGGCGCCAAAACGAAGAATGAAGTGACGGCTCAACTAATTAACCGTTCAAAACCGCTCCCTATATAAGACAGAAACAGTTCATTATTTGCTCACTCTTTCTCTCTCTAAAAATTCACACAACTTCCTGCACTCTAATCTTCTCTGAACTTCATCTTCTTCGTTACATTATCTCACCATGGAATCAGATAAACCACTATTCAAATATATCTTGCAGGTCGATTTCAACGACATCGACAAACACGCTGCAGAAGAACACAAAACTGTGCTCCAATCCTTAAGGGATTCTGGGTTAGAAACTTATCTTTCTGGCTCGTTCTTCGAGCATCCGTCAGAAGTTGAAGAGTTTCTAAGAACGACGGTTCTGACGAAGAGAACAGTCTCTGCTACCGTGTGCGGCAAGGCAGTCAACATAACAGAAGAAATCTTCTCGGAAGCTCTCGGTTTGCCAAATACCGGGAAAGACTTCAAAACAAGTTTATCGGATGCGGAATCTAACGCTGTCCGGCTAGCCATTTCAAGTGATGACACGGATTTGGTGTCTCACTCTAGCCGGAAGAACAAACTCAAGTCAGAGTTCAGATGGCTGGTGGATATCATATCTAAACCTCTTCAGGGTAAATGAGGAAATTTCGATAATTTGATAAAGTTGAAGCTGCAAATGTTGATAGCAATTGTCCGCAGTGACAAGATTGACTGGGGAAGTGTTTTGTTCGAACAGTTTTGCCAAATGGTGGTCAAAATAAACGGTCGGGTTCAAGCATACGCCATGGAAATTGGGAAGATTCTACGATTTCTTCAAGTTGAAATCGGTGAAGGTGAACCACTTTCATCCGGCAACATTCTAACTTTTGAACACATGAGTAAGAAAACTGTTAAGACGGCCAAGCCGAAAGCTACAAGGGCCAAATCCGCAAAGGAAGCCGGACCGGCTGCACATGTCGGTGAGAGCTCCAAACAAGCCAATCCAAAGGAAAGGCTAAACAAACCAAAGTCCCGCAGAAAAAGGGAAGGGTAAAGAAATCGGCGAAGAAAAGCTGTGAGAAACCGGAAGATTCTGAGAAAACTCTATCCTCAGAACAATCGCCCAAACCGACTGAACAACAACTTCGGTCAATTCCGCTTAACACAGTCCATCCAAACTTGGCCGAACCACCTTCATCAAGGCAAGCCGAATCCTCGGGGAGCCAAGAAACTCTGTCCAAATCAAAGGAGAATCCGGCTAAGGAGGTTAGTATTCACTCCCAAAACTCTAAATCTCCGACCAAAAACCTTGATGATATAATCGCCGATGTCGGACTGAGAACTTCAGAGGTAATAGAGGACGTAGTCCAAAATGTTACTCATGAAACTAAAGACGATGTAACAAGTCTTCTCCAGAACACTGATTAGGTTGGAGCAACCGGTCAGACTGAAATTCACCCAGTCGAAGAAACGGCCAACTCCAAAAACATCACCCCTCCGGCTCAGGAGAGAGACAACGAAGAAAGAGAACCATCCGGTTTGGTTGAGGACAAATCTGTTCCAACCGGATCAAACCCTCAACTGGCCCAAGAAGGGTCGACCAATCCATCTATCACACCTGAAGGTCCATCTCAGGTTTACAAAGGAAAAGAAGTTATAATTGAAGATTCTCCGTTGCGAGGAGAAGATGAACTGCAAACCGGCCCCAGACAATCTGAAATCTTACCCGAAGCCGATGTACCTATTTTGACAGAAGAAGAAGCAATGTTTCAAGCGTTCATCCGGGATATGAATAAGGAGGCCGAAGAAATGGCCGCTCCTTATCACTTATGGGTCAGACTGCGATGTGAAACAAAGCTTTCCTAATTGATTCCCGACTTCAACGAAAATGAATATTGGGCGAAACTCTTGGTATTAGAACTGGAAGCTCTTAGAGTTACCGGTACTGAAGTCATACAAGCCGCATACGCTAAAACACCTATGATGGAAGAATACGCCAAGTTACAAGCGGTAAATGATGCATTGAAGAAGGCAGAAGGAGAAGAATTAACTCCGATGGAATTAAAAATGATTGAGCAGTTTCAGAAAGTAAGAGATGATCTCACAAGCAATGTTAACCGGCTAGAGGCAGAATGGAGAGAAAACTGCAAACAGCTTCTGCTACATGCCGATCAGTTTCAAAGCAGACCAATCTTCAATATCGGAGAATCTTCCAAGTCGGCAGAAAACCGGCAAGAGGGACATCAACTGCATGAAACTGTACACGAGGATAACCAGAGTAGATTCCCATCTCAAACTGATCAGAGTCCGGGACTTGAGCAAATAAAGGAAGTTGTTATTTATACAATCATCTCCTCTCTTAACGAATACAGCATAGCCACGGACGTCAAAATTGCAACCATTCAAGCCGACCTCGTTGAGACGGTTCGGGCATCCATTCACTCTAAAATTGTTGAAACGGTTCAAACTTCCATCAAGACAATGATTGACAAGTCCGTTGAAATGACAAACGCACCTCTTCTCGAGATGATGCAAGCTATGGCAGCTCAGATTGAGGAGTTGTCTAAGTTTCAAGCGGATAGAACTCAAGAGCAGATTCGTTTAGATGCCAAAACAGCTCGCAAAATTCAAGGAAGCCAAGGAAGTGTTAAGAAAGGAAACCGAAGACAAGGACCACGAGTTGGCCAAGCAATTCGATGAGGAGGAAAATGCTGCTCAACCGGAACCCACGCCAGCACAAGCTCCACATTCAATGAAAACAAGGAACAAGGGTAAAATAAAGCAGATTGCAAGCTTGATGAAACAGGTGGAACGAAGCAGTATTGAAGATTATCAATCGGTTGGTCAGCTCGAGGAACCTCTTAATGAATAAGAGGAAGAAGATGTTGCACAACTCAACCCGCGGAAGAAGAAAGCCGTTGAGTCATCAACCGCATCTACAAGTACCGGTCCAATAATTGCCCAATCATATCGTCCACCTAGACCAGCAGGCGGTGTCTTCCGGTTCAACCAATGCAATCCCGGTACATCAAGTGTATTTATCGGATGATGCATTGACGCGGAAAGAAGAGAGAGGGAATGGAAGGAGGAGGAGGACATGAGAAAAGAGAAAAAAAGGGGGGATCATCCAACCTTTAGCTTATTCTCTTATGAACATATTTATGTTACCTTTCAATCAATGTTGTGTTTCAGAACTCAGTCATTTTCATTAACATCTCATATTTATATTATACTAAACAATTTTTGAAAAACCAACTTATTTTGAAACTTTTCTTTGAAAATCATCAAAAAAGGGGGAAATTGTTAAACATAATTTTCAAAACCGGCAACACATTACAATTTTTGAATATTTATTCTAAATAATCAAAAAGGGAGAAATTGTTAAATATAATTTTCAAAACCGGCCACACATTACGATTTTTGAATATTTATTTTAAATAATCAAAAAGGGAGAAATTGATAGAAAAATTAAGTAAGTTAATTTTTGAACGGCCAGAGAACTAAACTACTATTAACTTTCATGTGCAGGAACAGACCAAGTCGTATAAACCGGCTGGAGAATACATCAAAGTAATCCGGCTCCAGATGATCAATTCATGATCAAGATGAACCGACTTCAACATTCCAAACAGACTGGCTAGCAAAGAAAAGTTCATACTACAGTCGGACCATATTACGAAAGGATCAACCGGAAACTCAGAATTACAAGATGATGTACTATGACGAAATAGATGCTTCTAGGGAAAATGCAAGAAGATAAGATCCGGATCAGAAGCATGCGATAAAAACAATGATGATCTGCTTATCCGAAGATCCGAATTAGACAGCTGGAAGGTGCATGTTTGACACGTGTCCAGAACTGCAAGCCGACTACATCATCAATACCTGGCCGGTATATGCATGCTTGCCAAGTGTCAGAAAGATGAAACGTGCACGCAACATCTCTGAACCGGCGTGGTTTCAGAATGACCAATCCCACAGTCAGAGAAGAAGATGACTGTTGGGATCTCATTTACTATAAAAGGAAGACGAAGCGACTTCATTTATCACAGTTCTTGAAAATATCTTAAGAGAGAGAAAGAAATCTCACGCGCGATCCTAAGTAGTTGTTTCATTTACCGAAAGCATTGTTGTAGTATTGTGTTACTTTGTATTACATCAAGAGTGAAGTGGTGTAACCGGCGAAAAGCGAGTTAAGCTCGACCGGCATTGTGAGTGTTGTAACATTCAAAGTTAGTGGAGATCCTTCTCATAATCTGAGAAGAAGGGGTGACGTAGGAGGGTTTGCTCCGAACATCCATAAAAAATCATGTCTTGTGTCTTTTACTTATTTCCTGCTTATTTACTCTAAAACCGAACTACACTAACCAAAATATAATCCTACTCCTTAATCAAAACCGGTCTATACATACTCCTTAAACCGACTCCTCATAAACCTCATCCAAGTCGCGTGTGTTGTTTCAAACTAAAATAGACATTTCTGCCATTGAACCCGGTTCAAGAGTCTGTGACGGTTTGCGTAGTGTTGAGAACGGTTGTATTCTCTAACCGGACTATCACCAATTAGAGCATGTGTTGTGTTTTAAGCGATCAACCCTTCCAAAACCGGAACCCAGGTCCTCCAAGGGCGACCCCGATCCTAACAAAAACGATCTTGACTATAGAGATGGAAGGAGCCAGATTTCTCTTGTAGCGCCTTTGCCACCACGTCGTTCAACAGAATGAAGTGCGGTTTAAATGCCTTCTTGAGTCCATTAACATGGATTATCGAACCATCGGCATAAAAGGTTCTCTTCATCTCCTCCATGATTTCTGGTGAAAGGATCAAGTTGAACGAGTGCCCTTCCGTTGGAAGTTCAAAGAACTCCGCATAAACTGCTTCATCGAAGGAAAACTCCATGCCGTTGACGGTTGCTACGATGGATTCACCCACCATAGTTGCCGTTTTGAAGAACTCGCGAACTTCTTTTTCATAGTATATGAACGGACCGTCAAGATACTTCCTTAACCATAATATTCTAGGGTTCGGAACATCTCCACCACCTCCGGTTGATCAAAAGTATACACCGATGGAAAATCCACCTGCAGAGTACAGTGACCCAAAGTGATTTTCTTCATCATTTTCGAAAGAATATGAAACGACACAAGATTTCAGAGAGATTTAGTGAGAGAAGTGCAAAGAGAACTAGGGTTCTTAAGAATTTCGAGGGATTGAAAACTTTCAAACTCATGCACTAAAGTCCTTATATAGACAGAAGAGAGAAATACAAAATAACTGTCTTTTCTCAAGGGTATGACCCATTAATAAATGTTAGACGTCCTTTTTCAAAAAGTCATCATTAAAAATGAGGGTATATCAGTCATTTTCTCTAAACTTAAGAGACACGTGTCTTCATGTTAATAAGAGATGAATGTTTGATGTTTTGAACGGGAAAAATAAATAACTCTCAATCGTGGGACAACTGTCCTTGATCAGTCTAATCAGCACGTAGTTAGACGTTTTTCTTACTCTACAAATCCATATAACAGAACGTCTATTAGACAGATGAGTCTATTAGACTCATACGTCTAATTCCGTGTTATAAAAATCTGTCTAATGCCTATTAGACGTGTACGTCTAATTCCGCATAAACACCACGTGTTAGACGTTTGTTTGATTAGACGTGAGCATCCACTTGCTCGTGACGTAAAAACGTCTAACGTCTATTAGACGTGTCCGTCTAATCGCGTAGGTATAACACCTCAACGTATAGAGTTAATGAATAGATTTTGAGCAAAAATACGTCTAAGTACACGCTGTTTCTTTCAGACACCCTTGTCTAATTAGACCAATTAAGGATATTCGTCTAGAGAGAATCTTTACTTCCAAAGTGATTTTCCCTCTCATTATGTATATGGACATAAAGGTGTAATAAATAATTTTTGTGGTCCAAAGACCAAAAATATTTTTTAACAAATAAAAACATTTATTCTACTAGAATGGCAAGTGCCATTGTTGATCTTCCAGACTGTGTACTTAGAAGAGTAATCTTCTAGCTTCCTTCCTGCAATCCTCCTGCATCACCTACAAAAGAAACTATTTACACATTTTGGTACCCACACTCAATTGGGTCCTCGATCAATTAGTCCCTTAGGAATCCATATTTAAGTTATTCTGATGGACTTCCCATTTTGTGTTGTGATTAATGCATAAGATTTTGATTTAGCAGAAGACTTCCTGCTAGCCACTGATCCTTTAACTTTTGAAGAGGATTTTATTTTAAAACTCCTTAACTTAGAGTCAATTTTTCGATTCCCATACTTGTCAGTTGCTTCTAGCTTATTCTTAATCCAGCTAACAGTAGGCGGAACATAAAATATTTCATTTTTGAAAGAAACTTCTTCATGAATGGGATCAGATTCAATGTCAGTCATACTTCCTTTGACAAAACTTATTGGCTTAAGTTTGTCATTTGATTTTGACTTTTTGCATGACAGGTTAGGGTCATTGCTATCAAATCCCTATCCGGATCTAGATCCAACAGGTTTTAACATGCTGATCTGATATTTGATAGCATCTCCAGACCTTGTCCATGCACAAACAACATAGTTTAACTTTTTGTTTTCAGATGAAAGGGTTTGAATCTGTTCCTTGAGCATCTCATTCTCAGATGAGATCTCTTCAATCTTGTTTTCAAAAACATTTGACTCTTCAGCTTTAGACAGATTTGGTTTATTTACAGTTCTTCCCGTCACCTACCATAAGAGCCTTCAACACTTTTCCATCATCCTTGGCATCTTCACGCTTTGGCTTCCGGCATTCCGATGCATAATGACCTTTAATACCACAGTTAAAACAAGTAACATTAGCTTTAGATTTTTTATTGTCATTAGAATTTGAAGAGTTTGAGTTAGAGTTGCTCTTATTCATGTAGTCGCCAAACTTCTTCACGAAGAGAGACATGGCATCGCTACTCAGCTGCTGAGCTGCCATCTTCACATCCGGAGCGGTTGGTGGCTCTTCAGAAGTCACCAGCCCCTTGGCAATGATAACAGACGTGGATTGATCTTCTTCCATCCTACAGTTCAGCTCGAACTCATAAGCCTTGAGATCAGCAAAGAGATCAAAGAGAGAGATCTTGTTAAGATCTTTGGATTCTCTCATCGCCATAGTCTTTATGTCCCATTCCCTTGGAAGAGTACGCATGACCTTGATAGCAAGCTCCCGGTTGCTATTAGTCTTGCCTAGGATAGACAGAGAGGAGACGATCTTGCTGAATCTTATGTCGAAATCGTTTATTGTTTCACCAGGACGCATCTTGAAGCTGTCGAACTGTTGAGTGGAAACCATGATATTGTTTTCCTTGGTTTGCTCATTGCCCTCGCACAGTTGAGTGAGTCTATCCCAGACCTCTTTGGCAGTATCGCATTTGATAATGTAGTTAAACATGCTGTCATCGAGAGATCTGTACAGAACATCAAAAGCCATGTTGTTGAGATTGTTCTGCCTCTTTTCATCAGCGGTCCAGTCAACCTTCTCCTTATCAATCTTGATAGGACCTTCTGTGACAACGCTCCACATGTCATCATGAAGAGAAGAGAAATGAGCACGGACTCTTTTCTTCCAAACAATGTAGTTTTCTCGAGAGAAAGTTGGAATGGCTGTAGCACTAGCATCTTTGGATATGGTCGACATATTTCAGGAAAAGCTTGAGAATAGAAACAGGGCTCTGATACCAATTGATAGGATCGGCTTTATCGATAGAGACGGAGTCTGGCTAAGGATGAAGGCTTATGAAAAACGGTTTGAAAGAAATCCTGTTAGGGATTTAATTCGCTTTCTATTCTACGCAAACACTTGTAAACATTAGAAACGGATTCAAGGCGAAATTGTTTACTTGAGTTTGAAGCACAAGATGAAATATGAAAATATGACAGAAATGAAAGAACACAGCAGTTTGTTTATGGATGTTCGGAGAAACTCTCCTACGTCACCCCTTCTTCCAACCACCGGAAGGATTCGCTATAATATAATTCGAATCAAATACAGTGTACACACACTTAGCTCACTATTGAACAGAACACTTTCTGTTCAATTACAAGATGAAGAATATCACTCAGCTAAAGGTGTTTTGATTCTAGCTCTCTCTTGATTCACACATAGTACAATCAGAAAACAGCTTCAAAGTATGAATATTCAAAGGCTTGAATTCAGTAATCAAGGTGATAAAACAGTTTCTCTCTCTGTAAAATCAGATTACTTATTCGTTGTGTTCGGATAAATTCGTAAGGCAAATTGTCCGTTGTCCTTTAGATTTGTTAAATACTGAGCAGGAGCTAATGGTCGAATCTTTTAGAATGATGCGTGGCACTCTTCCATTGGAAAGCCTCTATTGTACACAGCAGGTTCTGAGCAGAAGGATCGTGGCCGTACACCACTAGTAGTGCGCCGAATATTACATCAGGGATGTACCTGCAAAACAAGTAATGTGAGGAAAATTCCATTCCTTGGTTGGTTGCATATAACTGTTGTACTAATCTTCACTAGAAAGTGGAGCAGGAGTAGGGTACAACTATAGCACGTGGGTAGGTGAAATGCTAGCTTCAAGCATAATGCTTAAACCGAGCGTTAGACGTATTTCAGTTAGACGGATTTGTAAAATCAGTCTAATGAAATTAAACATCTCCTTCTAATAGTAACGTCTATTAGACCGCCTAGTCTAATAGAATTAGACTCAGTCTAATTACAATAACCATTAGACTACACGTCTAGCTCCATTGAGTTAGACTGCACGTCTAATTTCAGTTCTACCTCAGACTTGTCTGAAAGAGTTAGACTCACGTGTAACTTTCACTAATTAGACTGCCTATCTAATTATCCAATAACCATTAGACTGCACGTCTAAATCCACTGAGTTAGACTACACGTCTAATTCCGGTTCTACCTCAGACTTGTCTAAAGGAGTTAGACTCACGTCTAACTTTCACAGTCTATTAGACTGCACGTCTAACTCCACTGAGTTAGACTACACGTCTAATTCCGCACAAATTAGACTATCCATCTAATTGCAAGTATATTAGACTACACGTCCAACTCCGATGAGTTAGACTGTACGTCTAATTCCGTTCATTCATTAGACTACACGTTTAATTCCAAATATCTATTAGACCATGCCTCTAATTACACGTCTATTAGACTACACGTCTAACTCCGATGAGTTAGACTGCACGTCTAACTCCGATGAGTTAGACTGCACGTCTAATTCCAAACACATTAGACTTACTTATAATTCCGTATATATTAGACTTACGTCTAATTCTATATATATTCATTAGACTACATGTCTAACTCCGATGAGTTAGACTGTATGTCTAATTCTATGCATTCATTAGACTACACGTCTAACTCCGTTGAGTTAGACTGTACGTCTAATTCTATGTATTCATTAGACTACACGTCTAACTCTGATGAGTTAGACTGTACCTCTAATTCTATGCATTCATTAGACTATACGTCTAAATCCGATGAGTTAGACTGTACGTCTAATTCTATGCATCTAATGCCAAAATCGGTCTAATGACTCTCATTAGAGCCAAGTCTTATGAAATATTGTTTCAATACACCTGCATCAAAACTCATAAGTCATTTCATCATCAAAATCTCAGTGGTTAAATTATTTTAACACTTAGTCAAAATAACTTGACCCAACAAAACATATTATAGTGAATCCTTTCAGTGGTTGGAAGAAGGGGTGACGTAGGAGAGTTTGCTCCGAACATCCATAAACAAATTGTTGTGTTGTTTCTTTCTGTCATCTTTTTATTCTTGGTTCCCAATTTCAAACCTAAGTAAACATTTCCGTGCTTGATTCTATTTCAATTGTTTACAAGGGTTTGCGTAGAATAGAAAGTGATTTAAATCCTTAACAAGATTTCTATCAAACCGTTTTTCCTAAGCCTTCATCAATAGTCTTACCCCCACCTCTATATTAAAGTATTGCGAGGTGTGTGCATCAAACGTTCTCACACCACCATGCCATAGTTCAGTCAACTATTCGATCAATGACTGTAGAAATATGTCAATTGCATCTCCTAGACTCTTTGGACCTGGAATTAACATAGATATAATGAAATTGCTAGAATCCATGCAAAGAGTGGGTGACACGTTATAAGGAATTAGAGTAACCGGCCAAATACTATATGACTTTTTCCCATTTGCAAAGGGTTGGAACCCATCGCTTGATAAACCAAGTCTCACGCTACGGGGGTCCGACGCGAAGTCCTAATACCTCTCATTAAACGTTTTCCAAGTGTATGAATCAACTGGATGTCTCAACATATCACTTTCAACTCTTACTTTCTTGTGTCATCTCATCATTGGAGCGGTCTAAGAGCACATGTATATCCTCTACAATCTTGGTATTAGAGGAAAATATCTTAACACCTTAGTGGGCATAAATTTTCCATTTTGCTTCTTACGAACTACGCCACTTGTTTGGTCAACTTTCCATCTAGAAATGCCACAAACTCTACAAGACTCCAAATTTTTGTCATTCTTCCAAAATAGCATACAATTGTTTTTGCATGCATATATATTCTCATAGTTAAGCCCAATATCTGTAATGAACTTCTTACATTCGTAGTATGTTAGATAAAAATTTTCATACAAAATTCTTCTTCAAATAAAGTTCTCCTTAAACCAAACCGTTTTTCCAAAAACCGGCCAAACAAACATAAGCTTTTTAAAACCGGCCAAACAAACATAAGTTTTTTAAAACCAGCCAAACAAACATAAGATTTTTAAACCGGCCAAACAAACATAAGATTTTTAAACCGGCCAAACAAACATAAGATTCTTAAACCGGCCTACCTCTTACTTCTTGCACGCTTTTGAATATTTTAAATAAATAATCAAAAAGGGAGAAATTGTTAGATAAAACTTTTCTCAAAATTTTTCAAAGTCTTTTCCAAAATATTCTTCAAAACAACAAACTCTTTAAACGACCACCAGATGCATGGTTTTGAATATTTTAAATAAAATAATCAAAAAGGGAGAAATTGTTAGATAAAATTGACCGGTTGATAAGAACTTAACAAAACAAATTTATTGTGCAGGAACGGTCAAGAATTCCAACAGGCCAAGAAATCAAGCCAAGTAGAAGAAGAAAAATCCAAAACCTGAAGCCATCCTAAACAATCTACAAACATACTTGAAGCCATCCGGTTGAACTGAACAGCCTGCAAACATACCTGAAGCCATCCGGTTGAACTGAACAACCTGCAAACATACCTGAAGCTATCCGGTTGAACTGAACAACCTGCAAACATACTTGAAGACATCCGGTTGAACTGAACAAACTGCAAACATACCTAAAGCCATCCAGTTGAACTGAACAACCTGCAAACATACCTGAAGCCATCCGGTTGAACTGAACAACCTGCAAACAAAGCTGAAGCTATCTGGTTGAATGAACAACCTTCAAACATACCTGAAGCCATCCGGTTGAACTGAACAACCTGCAAACATAGCTGAAGCCATCCGGTTGAACCGAACAACCTACAAACATACCTGAAGCCATCCGGTTGAACTGAACAACCTGTTAACATGTAATCAGTTGGAATGAAGTATTCAATCCAAATCCAACGAGAAGACCACTTAGAGAAAGAAGTCAAGGATATCAAATAAAGAACAAATTACAAATTGGTGCAAGTAAACACTTTGGGCAAATACAGAAGATGACATCAAAGGATCAGACTATGACATTGCCATATTCATACAAGTCTGATGATATGCTGCAGGCTGCAGAAGAATGCCTGAAAAAACAGTTACCATTCTGGTATAAGTCAAATGAGCAACCTCCCAGGTACAAGCAACTGTCCAACCGACAATTGCTATAATCAAGCAAAGACAAATCAAGTCGGTCTACTTCATGCCTTGGAAGCTTAAACCGCAATTAATGCAATGCTGAACCTCTGCTCAACCAATCAGATTCAAGGATTACCTTGAAGGTATCAGTTGAAGAAATGTGACCGTTGACACATTTCACCAATAAAAGAAGGAACTGAAGAGGAGTAAATGTAGTTACAGAAATTGAGAACAGTTACAACAATTAAGAAATGCCAACAACCAAGAAGTTACAAGTTTATCTCTCTACAAGATTCAAAGTTTAAGTGTGCATTTGAAGTGTAATTACAATTTCTGTGAGAATTGTAAGAGTGTTTATCGAGCAGTAAATAAGACTCGATCGTGTATTGTGTTTGTGTATTCCTTAGTGAATATCCTTCTCGCGGTTTCGAGAAGAAGGGGTGACGTAGGAGTTTTATCTCCGAACATCCATAAAAACCTATGTCTTCTTCTTTACTTTCTGCCGGTTCTGCTTTCTAACCGACTCACATTGTTATAACCGAATTACATCATTCTAACCAATTCACTAAACCTCAAACCGACCTCCTAATCTTCAAACCGATATTCTCCAAAACCTATCTCTATTCATCCTGTGTGTGTATTGCTTTAGTCGGAAACAAACCACTTCTGCACTTGAACTCGGTTCAAGTGTATGTGACAGCCTATGTAGTATTGAAACCCGGTGTTAATCTCTAACCGGATTAAACACCAACCGTTGAGTGTTGTTAGAAAGAGTAAACCGGCCAGACCCCGGTCCCCCATCGGCGATCTAGATCCTAATAATTGGTATTATAGCCAGGTAGTTTCAATACTCAAGCAACACGAAGCAAGCAAGCATGACTTTCGGCGAGAAACCTTCAATGCTAGAAGGAGACGATTTCGCCAACTGGAAAATATGCATGCATCTGCACCTGGTCACTATGGATGATGAGATGACATTCATTCTGTCTGATGGACCGATCAAGATTGAGAAAGAGAGAAAGGAATGGACAGCCGATGATAAAAGAAGAAACAATCTGGATAATCACTGCAGAAGTCACATCTTCAAATCTCTGGACAGAAACACTTTCAGTAAAGTCAGAGAATGTAAAACTGCAAAAGAAGTGTGGGAAAAGTTGATCCAACTGTTTTAAGGTAGTGACCAAATAAAGGAGAATCAGAAAGAGCAGAAGGCTCTAATGGCTGCTAAAAACAAGGGAAAATGGGCCGATAGTGATTCAGACGACTCATCATCCAACGACAGTGATGATAAAGTTGAAACCTACTTCACGGCTAAGAAAGAATCTGAGGTATTTAATCTCTCTTATGATGATTTTACCCGAGATGACCTAATTGCTGCACTCAATGACATGGTCATTAAGTACATAAAACTGTCAAAATCTCTTAATCAAACTATTTCAAAAAGAAAATCTAATAGTTCAAGTTGTTCATCTCAAATCAAAGAGGTTGATGTTTCAATAAGTGAGATCTCATCTAAGAATGAGAAGCTCAAGGAAGAAATTACAAGCTGTAATGATATAACTTCAAAGGATGAGATGATTTATGTAAAGCCAACTTCAAGTTGGCTGAAACCTGAGAGAAGGACAGACAGTTTGTATGGAAAAGAAAAACTTGACCGAAAGTCAAGAGATGTTTACCGAAAATCATTCTTTAAAGTTAAATCATCAGCAGATAGATATACTATACATACACACAATAGGAAATTCATCAAAACAATCAAAGTATGGATTCCTAAGGGACTAATAAGCCACGGACCCAAAGAAAAATGGGGACAAAATTTTCTATTGTCTATGAATGTAGGTAAATCAAGACAAAAGCTTGAAAGAGACAACATTGCATTCGGACAGCCGGCTGCTGACAGACACATCACATGAAGGGAACAAGCATGAAGTGGCTAACATCCTCACAAATCAACTTATCGAGTCTAAGTTTTCTTCCCTTAGAAAAATATTTTAGAATTGTTAGATTACAAAAATTTTCATACAAAATTCTTCTTCAAATAATGTTCTCCTTAAACCAAACCGTTTTTCCAAAAATCGGCCAAACAAACATAAGCTTTTTAAAACCGGCCAAACAAACATAAGCTTTTTAAAACCAGCCAAACAAACATAAGATTTTTAAACCGGCCAAACAAACATAAGATTTTTAAACCGGCCAAACAAACATAAGATTCTTAAACAGGCCTACCTCTTACTTCTTGCATGGTTTTGAATATTTTAAATAAATAATCAAAAAGGGAGAAATTGTTAGATAAAACTTTTCTCAAAATTTTTCAAAGTCTTTTCCAAAATATTCTTCAAAACAACAAACTCTTTAAACGACCACCGGATGGATGGTTTTGAATATTTTAAATAAAATAATCAAAAAGGGAGAAATTGTTAGATAAAATTGACCGGTTAATAAGAACTTAACAAAACAAATTTAATGTGCAGGAACGATCAAGAATTCCAACCGGCCAAGAAATCAAGCCGGATAGAAGAAGCAAAATCCAAAACCTGAAGCCATCCGGTTGAACTGAACAACCTGCAAACATGCCTGAAGCCATCCGGTTGAACTGAACAACCTGCAAACATACCTGAAGCCATTCGGTTGAACTGAACAACCTGCAAACATAGCTGAAGCTATCCGGTTGAACTGAACAACTTGCAAACATACCTGAAGCCATCTGGTTGAACTGAATAACCTGCAAACATACCTGAAGCCATCCGGTTGAACTGAACAACCTGCAAACATACCTGAAGCCATCCGGTTGAACTAAACAACCTGTTAACATGTAATCAGTTGGAATGAAGTATTCAATCCAAATCCAACGAGAAGACCACTTATAGAAAGAAGTCAAGGATATCAAATAAAGAACAAATTACAAATTGGTGCAAGTAAACACATTGGGCAGATACAGAAGATGACATCAAATGATTAGACTGTGACATTGCCATATTCATACAAGTCTGATGATATGCTGCAGGCTGCAGAAGATTGCCTGAAAAAACAGTTACTGTTCTTGTATTAGTCAAAGGAACAACGTCCCAGGTACAAGCAACTGTCCAACCAACAGTTGCTATAATCAAGCAAAGACAAATCAAGCCGGTATGCTCCATGCCTTGGAAGCTTAGACCGCAATTAATGCAATGCTGAACCTCTACTCGACCAATCAGATTCAAGGATTACCCTGAAGGTATCCGTTGAAGAAATGTGACCGTTGGCACATTTCACCTATAAAAGAAGGAGCTGAAGAGGAGTAAATGTAGTTACAGAAATTGAGAACAGTTACAACAATTAAGAAGTGCCAACAACCAAGAAGTTACAAGTTTATCTCTCTACAAGATTCAAAGTTTAAGTGTGCATTCGAAGTGTAATTACAATTTCTGTGAGAATTGTAAGAGTATTTATCGAGCAGTAAATAAGACTCGATCGTGTATTGTGTTTGTGTATTCCTTAGTGAATATCCTTCTCGTGGTTTCAAGAAGAAGGGGTGACGTAGGAGTTTTATCTCCGAACATCCATAAAAACATGTGTCTTGTTCTTTACTTTCTGTCGGTTCTGCTTTCTAACCGACTCACACTGTTATAATTGAATTACATCATTCTAACAGATTCACTAAACCTCAAACCGACCTCCTAATCTTCAAACCGATATTCTCCAAAACATATCTCTATTCATCATGTGTGTGTATTGCTTTAGTCTGAAACAAACCACTTCCGCACTTGAACTCGGTTCAAGGGTTTGTGACAGCCTATATAGTATTGAAACCCGATGTTAATCTCTAACCCGATTAAACACCAACCGTTGAGTGTTGTCAGAAAGAGTAAACCGGCCAGACCCTGGTCCCCTATCGGCGATCTAGATCCTAACATAGTATAAATTTTGCAATTGAGCGTCCATCGGTAATATGTCCTCTTTAAGTAGACGCAACAACATATCGAATGAAGCGTGTGGAGAAGTTTCAATAATGCTGATGATTTGGTTAATCGTGCACCTACATATAAAAGTATTTTAGAATCATCAAACAATTTATAGAATTTATGCGCATCCTCGACTGGTTCATCATTGCTTGGGCCAGCATCAACGTTGCTTGGGCCAGCATTAACGTCGGAGAACATATCATGTATAAAATCTTGCATATATTGTTCTTCATTGTCCGTATTATTCAAGTTCGGTGAAGTACTTGTGATTTCCGGCACCACGTCATCATAATCATTATCATAAACCACGTTAATAGTACTCCTCTTTTTTCCATGACAATACCATAATTCATAATTCACATTTATTCCATAAACGATGAGGTGAGTCTTTACATCGACTATATCCATTAAAGTCCTGTACTACTCACTACAAAATGTAGGAAGTGGTCAACTCCTTCCTCATATTTTGGATGATCTCGACATAAGCTCATCCAAGTTTTGTTGGGTACTTCCAGTAGATGAGGTTTCTGTAACCTAAATTATTATGTATCAATTGCAGATTAGATCTTCTTTGTATCAGGCTTAAACTTGTAATTCAAATCAAATTTATATACTTATAACTATCTATAACTTAATACTAATTTCACCAAATTTCACTATACATATTCATTCATACTAATTTCAGGTTCAATATCACAATGAAAACCAGTCAACAAAGATTATAAACTAATTTCACCAAGTTTCAGCCAAATTTCACAATAACTTCTTATTAATTTCACAAATTTCAGCCAATTGACCAAATTTCACCAAATTTCAGCCAAATTTCACAATAACTTCATATTAATTTTAGAAATTTCTAGTCAATTGAACTAATAATCCTAATTACAATATCACAATACATACATACTAATTCATACTAACTAGTCAACAATGATTTATCACAATGAAATTCCAAATATATAAATTAGAGATACTAACATGCAGATTTGAAGACCAAAGTTTATGAATTCCAAAAAATTGTGGAATAAATCTATAAACAAAAGAAGAAAGTAAGAATTAATGTCTATAACTATATAAATGAAAGAAAGAAATAAATAAAGAAAGAAAGAAAGAGAGAGAGATCTATTTACAAGAAGCATTGATCGGCGAACTGATCGGAGAAAGAGAGGAGAGCGGCGGCTGACGCCGAATTCAATAGATAAAGGGAGGAGAGCGGTGGCCGGCGTCGGATTCAATAGAGAAAGAGCGGCAACGGAGGGTTTCGATGAAGAGGCGGAGATAGAGAGAGAGAGCAGGGGAGAGTTTCTGCCCAATTCGCGATTTAAAGAATCAATACCGAAAGTTTTAGGTAAAACTTTCGGTATTAATCATAAATTATTGGGCGACGGTTTTGCCTAAATCTTTCAGCTTTGGCCGTGACTAAAACTGAAAGATATAGTCTATATCTTTCGGTATTTGATATTTTCAATTTATTATTTTATCTTGATGTAAGTATTATTATATTTTATCCTTAAAAACCTAATGACAATCCTACTTAGAAATTAAACACAAACCCCACACATACAAATATAAAACATATATTTACTCATTCTAAGTATAATCACTCATTTGATATGTTTGGACAATTGATATGTTTGGACAAAAAGGGGAAAGAAATTAGGGTAGAGTGACCAAAACTAAAAAATTTAATATAAATCTTTCGGTATCTACTACATTAGCCGAAAGATATACATAAATCTTTCGGTTTTGTACTTAAATAACCAAACACAACAAACTGCTGGGAAATGGGCAAAACCAAAAGATATAGTCTATATCTTTCGGTTTTACCCTTCAAAACCGAAAGATATAAAGTAAATTTTTCGGTATTTGCCTTTTCAAAATAATTAATTTTACTAGATTGAAGCATGATTATATTTTATCTTTAAAACCTAATCACAATCCTATACTTAGAAATTAAACACAAACCCCTACACATAAAAATATAAAACATAATCATTCATTCTAAGTATAATCAAACACAAACCTTATATTCATCTGTATATAATCAAACACAAACCTATACTTGTGACTTTAATCAAATCCCTATACTTTGAACAATTATCACAATTGATATGTTTGGACAATTAAACAAGATTCATGTACTTAGAAACCAAAATACCAATTTGAAAATGGTGTGAAATTAGGGAAGAGAGTGACAAAAACCGAAAGATATACACTAAATCTTTCGGTATTTGGTGTTAAAACCAAAAGATATACTTATATCTTTCGGTTTTGGTCTTCAATAACAAGAAAAAAACAACTGCTAGAAAGTGGGCAAAACCGAAAGATATACATAATCTTCCAGCTTTACCCTTGAATACCGAAAGATTTCCCCCATATCTTTTAGTATTTGACCTTTTTAAAATTTATTATTTTAAACATTTGAAGCATGATTATATTTTATCCTTAAAACCTAATCACAATCCTATATACTTAGAAATTAAACACAAACCCCTACACATAAAAATATAAAACATAATCATTCATTTAAGTATAATCAAACACAAACCTTATATTCATCTTTATATAATCAAACAAAAACCTATACATGTGACTTTAATCAAATCCCTATACTTGGGAACAATTATCACAATTGATATGTCTGGACAATTAAACAAGATTCATTTACTTAGAAACCAGAACACCAATTGAAAAATAGTGTAGAAATTAGGAAAGAGAGTGACCAAAACCGATAGATATACATTAAATCTTTTGGTATTTGGTGTTAAAATCTAAATATATACTTAAATCTTTCGGTTTTGGCCTTCAATAACAAGAAAACAAATATGCTGGAAAATGGGCAAAATCGAAAGATTTACATAATTCTTTCGGCTTTACCCTTGAAAGCTTAAAGATTTTCCCCATATCTTTCAGTATTTGACCTTTTTAAAATTTATTATTTTAAACATTTGAAGCATGATTATATTTTATCCTTAAAACCTAATCACAATACTATACTTAAAAATTAAACACAAACCCCTACACATAAAAATATAAAACATAATCATTCATTCTAAGTATAATCAAACACAAACCTTATATTCATCTTTATATAATCAAACACAAACATATACTTGTGACTTTAATCTAATCCCTATACTTGGGAACAATTATCACAATTGATATGTTTGGACAATTAAACAAGATTCATTTACTTAGAAACCAAAACACCAATTGAAAAATGGTGTACAAATTAGAAAGAGAGTGACCAAAACCGATAGATATACACTAAATCTTTTGGTATTTGGTGTTAAAACCTAAATATATACTTAAATATTTTGGTTTTGACCTTCAATAACAAGAAAAAAAATCTGCTGGAAAGTGGGCAAAACCGAAAGATTTACATAATTCTTTCGGCTTTACCCTTGAATCCTTAAAGATTTCCCCCATATCTTTCGGTATTTGACCTTTTAAAAATTTATTATTTTAAACATTTGAAGCATGATTATATTTTATCCTTAAAACCTAATC